>NC_138182.1:198193392-198793392 GCF_964194105.1 Spermophilus citellus | reverse complement strand
TTGTATTAGAACAAATTAGAAAGTTTAGAGAAATTTTTGAATGCACAATCTACTTGCATAATTAAGGGTAATAGTAATATACTACTAATAAACAAGAAATTGAAAATATTCTCTTCACATTAATATTTATATGTTTCCTGGTGTAAACAACAAAATCTTCATAATAATGTAGTGGAACCATTTTAAAACTGGTAAAATTATTATTTTCTTTCATTGATAGTTATTATTTTTCCAAATGCAACATATCACATGCTCATTAGAAAAGATTAATGATTCAAATATAGACATACAAAAATGGTGACTCCCTATTATCTGCTCCATTTAACCTTTATAACTCTTTCTGTATTTTCTTTCATAATAAAGATAACATGAATGATATATGTAAGTTTTTAACTATAATACAAAAATGCAATGTTCTACTTAAGATATAAAACATAACAATACCTACCATGATTTCCCAGCAAGAAAAAGTAATTACTAATCTGAATATTTTTAATCATTAAAAGAACTTAATTTTAAATAACTGAAAAATAATAAAGGAGTATTGTATTATGTTCATGAATGGGAGAGAAGGCTAATTAAAGCTTATTTAATATACATGCATTTATTCATATATGAAATGTTTCTAACTAGTATTCAAAGAGCTTTGATAACATTGCAGGAGATGATCCTCACAATCCAGATTAAAAAAAAAGAGTCATGAATAATAAATTTATGAAGATAATACAGTAGAAAAGGAGAAATATTTACCCATGGAAAAATATAAGACATTAAGATGTTAAGGCATAAGAGACTGAATTGGTGAAGGAAGACCATATGAACACAATTGTAAATATAGGAAAAAAAAATATATATATATATATAATTAAATAAATGTAGTATATAGTAACATTTGGGAAAAATATTCTTTTTATTTATTCATCATTTTTTCAATTAAAAACTTAAAGGATTGAAGTTGTATCATTGGTATCATCATGGAAAAATTATATCAAAATTCTAACTTTTAATGTCAATTATTCATTATTTTAAAAGTACAATATGGAGTTCTCCTCTTGTATTCATTTACCAGCAATTACATAATTTCATTTTTCTTTACAACTGAGTAGAACTTCATTGTGTACATATACCACATTTTCTTTATTAAACTATTGATGGGCACCTAGTTTGTTACTACATCTTGGCTATTGTGAATTGTGCTACAATAAATATTGGTATACATGTATCACTACAGTATGCTGATTTGATCATCTTAAGTTAAATAAGCTAGACTCCAAAAGTCAGGGTTGTATTTTTTTTTCTATCTATGGAAACTAGACAAAAAATAAAAAATAAAAAAGGAAGGTCTTGCAAAAATAGAAGGAAAATCAGAAAGGGGATCAAGGGGAATAAGGAAGAGAGAAAAAGAGTAAGAACTAGGGGATAAAGTTGATCATATTACACTAAGTACATGTGTGAAGTACATTAAACAAACATTATTTGTCCAATATCTTTTGCTTGAAAATTATTGATATCGGACTATGTTGAAGAAACACTATTCTAGGTATTTTCCTTAGAGAAAATATCTCCCATGCCCAAGAAAAAAGCATAAGGTTGTTCTCTGAGCACAGCAAAATGTTAGAACCAACATAAAAGATTACTAATGGAGGTGTTGATAATTTGTCATATATATTGGTGGCAGAAACCATAAAGCAGCCAACAAATGACACAGTCTTATGCAATCACAATAGTAATGAGGGAAAGAAAAAAACCTTAAAAGATTAAAAAACTGCTCCATGTAATAAAATGTAAGATATATAATATAAATTTCTATAATAAAGTGTAAATAGATGTTAAGAATAGTGAAGAGTGGAAGAATTCACTGTACTCCCAAGCCAACATATTATCACAGCACAGTCACCTGAACACTAGTAGTGTAAGGGTCCAGCGAAACGTCGGAGAAAGAGACCACGAGACTAGCTTCATGCAATGGCAAGGGGGATTTATTGGATCCATTCCAGCGTGCTGGGGCTCCATGCTCACTCAAGAAGGGAGAGCAGCCCAGAGCCCAGAGCAGAGGTCAAGCAGAGCTTAAGTACACTTTTTGGAGAGGGTGGGGGGGCTTTGCATACATCAGAACAAATCATCATGAGGCGCGGGAAAATTGAACAACAACTCTGATACATGATTAGTCCATTCATTGGCGGGAACAGGCTGGGCAGGGGTGATTGGTCACTTCTAAACTGGGTACACATTCAAACTGATTGGTTCGGGCCTTGTGACAAAGCTGCACAGGGCCCTAGGCTGAATGGCCAGTAGGGCGTTGTCTTAACTATCTTAGGAATCTGGGTGTAACAGAGGAACTTAATAGTACCTAATCTTTTACATTTCAATTCAAGATTTCCAGCTTAGAAACTTTACCCTTTCAGTAGAAGACACAAGATTTCAGGATGAGAGACAAAAGATTATTCCTCATGGTATAACATGTAGCTTGAACTTCAGGCTCACTTCCGTCCCTCCACCTTTGCATGCTCCTGGATGCTGTACATACAGTGATTTTCCTTCACAATCATGAAAGCCTGATCTTAGGAAACTAGTAAAACATTCAACATTTGCTGCATAAGGAAACATTTTTAATTGCTGGACAACAAATAAATCTTCCCTATGCTGGTAGGAGTTTCTGTCTCTGTGTTCTAAGGCTGTTCTTTACAGAAGCATCCTTATAAAATTACTATGGCATAAAATCTTAAGCGAGATACACAGAAATGTTGTGGAGAATTATCTCCCCAAAAGAGCATGAATGACATATTGATTCAAAATACTAATGCTACCTCAGGGGCAAAAGAGTAAATGTATCAGAAAAGATTTTAAAAGGTGTTATGATTTAGATATGAGGTGTCCCCCAAAGCTCATATATGAGGTGATGCAAGAAAGTTTAAAGGTGAAATAATTGGATTAGGAGAACCTTACCCTAATCACCATATTAATCCACTAATAGGAATCAATTGGATTATAAATGTAGGCAAGTAAGGTGTAGCTGGAGAAAATGGGTCCCTGGGGTAGGGTCTTTGGGGTTTGTATTTTAAAAGCCCTTGATAAGTGGAGATTTCTCTTTGCTTCCTGATATCCAAGTCTTCTGCTTGTTCCCTTGCCACATACTTTCTCCAAAATGTTTTGTCTCACTTAATGTTCAGAGCAACAGAGCTGACTGTGTATGAACTGAGACCTCTGAAACTGTGAGCCCCCAACAAACTTTTCCTTCACTAATATTGTTCTTGTCAGGTCTTTTGGTCACGGTGTTATGCTTGAATTCGGGACCCCCAAAAGACCACCAGAGACCAAGATCGATGTAAACAGCAAAGAGGTATTTATTGCGAGCTAGCTCGGTCCTCCGTGTGCACGCGCGCACACAGCAACTGGTGACGCTGAGAGGCCCCGAGCCCAGGGTTTGCAGCGGTTTATACATACTTTGGAGAAGGCAGGGACCCTCACATACATCATAGCATCTCTTAGCAAATCATCACACACCATGGGAAAATCAAATAACAACTCTATAACATGATTAGCACATTCACTGGCAGGAGCAAGTTGGGTAGGGGTGATTGGTTACTACAAGAGGGGGATTCGTTTGAACTGATTGGTTTAAGCCAAAAGGGGTGTTCGTGTTGAACTACATGGTTTCCCAACACATTATCAACCACCATAGACTACTGGGAGGGTCATCTGGCATCCCAGGTATTTCCCTGTCTCAGGCTGATTGGTGGCTTCTAGAGGGTTGCTATGGATCCCCACCTAGCCTGACTGAGTCAGGGACACCTGGCTCAGCAGATCTCTCCTATTATTTCTAGATAAACAACTTAGCAGGGTGGGAATGTGCCTAGGAGTGCTCTGCGGGTCTTTCCAAGGACAAAGGTGATGTCCCTTCCTTGGACAGGCTTTGCTCTGAGGTAGAGGCTGGTTTTTCAACAGCAGTGAAAAAGTTGACTAAAACAAAGGGTTTTGAAAATAATATTTTATTTGGAAAATGACTTGAGGAGCCCAACTTCCAGAAAGGAGGGTGTAATTATTGACAAAAACAAATAGAAAAAGATAGATTTAGAAACAAACCCTACTCAAAGACATTCATGAACTACTGAAATAATTCATGCTATAAAACATATATTCCAGAAATGAGAGAAATATAAACCAGCCACTCTATAATTGAGGTTTCCCTGTTAATTGTCAGTATAAGCAAAAGTTTAAGAATCTGTGTGTTGATCATGAAAAGTGGCACTACTGATATAGAATGACAATAGCCAATGTTATGTTGATTTTATATGACTTAGTGAATGTGAAAACTTTTCCAATCTCAAACATAAAGCTACTCTCCTCATAGGCATTTTATATATTCTGAAGCTGTGGAACTAGAGGAATGTATCCTTCCCAAACTGCTGTTGTTCTTGATCACATGACTTGCTTTGGACTGTGGAATTTAAAGAGAAGTGACAGTGTGTCAGTTCTAAGCTCAAGGAATAAGAGATGTTGTTTATTTGTTATCCTTTTGGGGAGTTTCTGATATTGATCAAGATAAGCAGATACTTGAGGTAGTCAATGTCCTTGGATCTGGTAAGAGATATTTGGAACATATGAAATTAATGTAGCCAATTTCACAACCTGGGTGTAAAAATTCTAAATGAATCCTTATTATATTACTGATTTTTTTTCATTTGTTATATAGTATTAGTGTGATCCTTGATAGTTTCTATAGAATTTGGTACCTAGGTGAAAGTGCATAAATTCTTTGAATGTGTAACACTGATTGTGACAGGCCAGTCAGTATAAATGTATAAATTGAGTCAGGTCAGATCAAGGAGGCCAATTTTTGAGTGAGTCCAACAAGTTGGAGACTGTCTCCAGGGGGACTGAAATGTTAATTCCTATAGAGCCCTTCCTCCACCCGTATCAATAACCTCCTCCTGCTCCAACCTGTTGCTAAGGTAACCTGTCCCAGGATTCACCCCTCCCTATAGGGAGTTATATAGTTGTTAATTAATGTGTACTGGGCTGCACCATCCTGCCCTTCTCCCTTCAGCCCACCCTTTCTCACCTTTGGGCCATCCCACCTAGCATTCCTGGGCCTAGTCACTACTCAGGAAGGAGAAAGATAAGGGGAAGAGAACAGGAGAACAAGGAAGCCTAGGACACATAAAAAAGGCAGAACACCTCGCTTCTTGGGATACCAGGATACCAGCAATGGCCCTCTTCTTCCTCCTGGGAGAAGTCTGTGTCACCCCTTTTTGAATAAACCCTGCTTTATATGCTTGCCTCTGTGCGCTTCTCTAATGTTCAAACTTCAACATGTGAGGAAGCAGAACTCGACACTGATGACCAGCAGTATCAATTGGAGGAATAATATTGAGCAAAGAGCAAACTGCTATAAAAATTTGGAATTGAAATTATTCATGTAGTCGCAAAAAATTAGCAAATCAATGAACTATAATAATCTGAAAGAAAAACATATAGTCATGATCTTGTGGAGTTGAGTGAAGAACTTTTGAGATAAACTGGCAGAAAAAAAATAAGTTATCTACTAATATTATACAACACAAGAATTTATATGCAAGAACAATTTTTTTTAATTAATAGAATATTTTACAATGTAAAATGATTAAACAAAGTAAAAGCAAAAAATTAATCCTGGTATCTGTACAATAACAACAAACATAATGAAGGTACAGTTTTAAAATGGCTCCATATGCAATGATATCAATATTATCAGCCGGGCACAGTGATACACACCTGTAATCCTGGCAGCTCCAGAGGCTGAGGCAGGAGGATTGAGAGATCAAAGCCAGCCTCAGCGAAAGTGAGATGCTGAGTAACTTAGTGAGACCCTGCCTCTAAATAAAATATAAATAGGGATGGGGATGTGGCTCATTGGTTGAATGTTTCTGAGTTCAATCCCTGGTACCCCCGCGATATATATATATATATACACACACACACACACACACACATATATATATATATATATATATATATATATATATATATATATCATCAAATATATTGCTGAAGAACAAACTTTCAATAAAGTGAGTTTTGAAGACTTATTTGACTTTTGTTTTGGTACTGGGAATTGAACCCAGAATATCACTGAACCACTGGGCCACATCTCCAGCACCCAGACACCTACCTTTTTTTGAGACAGGGTTTTCCTAAATTGCCGAGGCTGGCTTTAAAGTTGAGATCCTTCTGCCTCAGCTTCCCAAGATGCTGGGATTATAGGCATGTGCCACCTTTCCTACCCTACTGTACTTTTGTTAGTTATTTATAAAACAGGCAACAAAATGAAAAGCTTCCAGATATGGCAAAATAATCTCCTTTCTTAAGATATCTATAGCAGGAACAAGGAAACAGCACAGTGTTAAAAAGGGATTGGTTATCACCAGGTTATTTTCTTTGCATTGATTTAAGCAGAGGAGACTTGTCCATTATGCTAATCAGTTTGACTAAGCCCTATTTAATTAGCTGCTCTGGATCTTCTATGTTGTTTTATTGTTTATTTTTTTTAACCTAGCTTATTTGAGGATTTGGCTAGCATCCCTCCCCTGACTTCTTTGAATGTCATATCTGACAAGCAAACAACTTTGGTTTTGGTTTGATGATGTGGAAATTTAAAACAGGTGACTCCAGTTAGGGCCTGCTATCTTTTGTTTAACAACATGGAAGGAATCTGTTAAAGATAGACAGAAGATTTTCACTAAAATTATTATTGAAAATAAATTAAGGAGACATAAATATTTTGTAAAATATTGTAGAAATTATCCCAAGAATTGATATATAGTGTTGGAACAGTGGCAGTAAAAAAATCCAATATTTAAATTTTGGGATGATGTAGAAGAGAAGACATGTTGAATCCTAAAATTTATATTGATTTATAGATAGCAATGATGATTGCTTTTGAAAATGAAAATATAAATTAGTAACATAAAAAAATACACAAAACTAAAGAATGAGCTTCAAATCAATATGTAGCAAAGCTTTCTGTGGAAATTAATATCAATATACAAAGATAAATAGGAAATCCAAATACTATTAAATACCCATGCCTGCTCCCCAACCCCCTTTCTTTGGTACTAGGGATTGAACACAGTGGTACTTAATTACTGAGCCACATCCCTAGGTCCTTTTTTTGTATTTTATTTAGATACAAGTCTCACTGAGTTGGTAGGCTGGTTTTCAACTCATAATCCTCCTGCATTAGCTTCCACAGGTACTGGTGTTATAGGTGTACACAGTTGCACCTGATGCTAATTCCCTTTGTAAAATTGAAGCTATTACTAAAATCTAATAAATAAAATTCCAAAATTCTCCAAATCATTTGGAAGTTAATTTTTCCAAGCATACAAGGAAAAAATAACAACAATCTTTCATAGTCTTTCAGAGAATAAAGAAAGAAGGAAAGTTTTCCAACTCTTACACAAGTCCTTGCAGGCTTTCTTGTATACATAAAGACTTTACAAGATCCCTCATAATTCTAAACCCTAAAAAATAAAAAATAAAATAAATCAAACCAGAGAAATGTCAATACTGTTTCACATCATGAGTAAATCACCTTTATTCTGTGAATGCAAAAAATGATAGAAAATTAGTCCATAAAATCAAGCATATTAATTAAAAATGGAGAAAAATTATGATTATACTGATAAATGAAGAAAACATTAAAATTTCAGCATAAAATCATTAAAAAATTCTTTAAATATTAGAACAAAAAGAAACTTTCTGATAAGATGAACAATATTTATCAAAACTCTATATGATATTCTATTTAATGGTAAATTACTGAAAATTATTCTTCTGAGGTTGAGAGTAAGGCAATAAATGCCCGCTTTTAGTATTTCTATTTATTATCATTCTGAATATCCAGACTAAAGGCTATAAGAATGAAAGTTGGTATGATAATAGAAAAGAAAGAATAACTTCCATCATTGGCTGATAAAATTTTTGTGTATAAGAAATAAATTGCAAATAAAGCTAAATGAATAAAAATGAATTGTAGTTTGAACAGACCTTACCATTCAGCAATAATGAGAACCACATATTTGAAACAACAACTTGGATGAATCTCTGGGGTATTATACTGAGTGAAAAGAGCCAATCCCTTAACATAGAATTTTGAAAAGATTGAATTTTAGAGGAACATCAGGGATAGAAGTTATTACTGGGGATCAGGGATGGAGATCAGTATTGGACATGGTTATAAAGGGGGACTATGAGAGATTTTGTGGTGGTAGAATTGTTAACCTCTGAGCTACACCTGCAGACCCCTTTTTAAATATTTTAATTAGAGACAGAGTCTTGCTGAGTTGCCAAATCACTTACTAATTTGCTAAGGCTGGCATTGAACTCACAATCCTCTTGCCTCAGCATCCCAAACTGCTGGGATTATAAACATGCACCACAGTGCCCAGTTTGTAAGATTTTTACTTGTTTAATTCTTGGAATTTGAATCCCAGTTCAATTCTCACCTCTTCAAAAAAATCTTTCCTTACTTATCACACAGAAATGGTTCTCCTGGACCTCCAGTTTATACAGCAGAAAAAGAAAACCAGAGGTGGCCATCTATTTTCCCTGGAGTTCTAAGACACTTCCCAGGAAGCCCATTCCAGTTATATCTCTTTGGGAACATGGAAGATAATGGCATAATCAAAATCAATCATATAGAAACAAAGAAAGGAGACATACTTAGTGGTGACCAACCTATGGACCTTCTTGAAAATGTGATATTCCTACCATCTGTGGCACCAATTAGAGATGCCAACATGTAGTAGAGCCTACCCACAAAACTGAACAATTTCAGAAGCTTGGTGAAGAGGTCAACCTGGCTTGAATCTCTAGATGGCTGGTCTTAGTAAATTTAAGACCAATATGATTTAAGTAACTTCTATGATCACAATCATATAAAACTAGAGATGACTAAAATTGGATGTTTTCTTAAACAGGTCAATGTTTTCTTAAATAGGTCAATTAATTAATTAAAATGGAAATATAAAAACACTTTGGGATAAAGAAAAATGGAAACACAATATATCAACATTTACATATTGAAGTAAAATCATTTCTAAGTGGAAATTTTATATCTATAAACACTTGTATCAAAGAAGAAGAAGACCTTAAACATTACTTATCAAGGAACTTGAAAAAGGAAAACAATCTAAGCCCAAAGATAGCTGGCAAAGGAAAGAATAATGATCAGAGTAAAATAAATGAAAGAGAGACTAGAAAAAAACAACAAAAACACTGCAAAAAAAAATAAGAATTTTTCGAACCTTTAGTTAAATTAAGGAATACAGGAGGAAAACTCAAATATAATCAGAAAGGGAAAAGGAGACATTGCAAATTATACCATAGAATACAAAGAATCATAACAGATTGTTAAAAACAAGGATATGCCAATAGTTGGATAACCTAGAAGAAATGGATAAATTCTCAGACACATAAAACCTACCAAAAGTAAATCATGGAAGAATCAGAAAATCTCAACAGACCAATAATGAGTAAATAGACTGAATCTGTAATAAAAACATCTAGTAGTATACTTTATCATCAAAATCCCAGGATCTTTGCTGATAAAGTTAAAGAATAAATACCAATTCTTTTTAAACTCTTCAAAATATTGAATTTAAGGAACTATTTCTAAACTATTTTTATAAAGCCAACATTACCCAGATTCCAAAGACACTATAAGAAAAGAAAACTACTGGCCAATATCCTCAATGAACATAAGTGCAAAAACTCCTCAGCAAAATGAAAGCTGACCAAATTTAATAACATATCAAAAGGATCATTCACCATGATTAAGTGGAATTTATCCTTGGGATGCAAGAATGGGTCAACATAGGCAAATTAATACGTGTGTACATTACATTAACGGAAGGAACAGAAAACATGTCATCGTCTAGACTCAACAAATTATGCATGTAAACTATGAACTTCAAGAAAAAAAAGCACACATAAGCACACATCTAGTAGTATACTTGGTAAGAAAGGAAGAGTTTTAATTTACAATTCAGGACTTAAATAGGACGCTCACATTCAACACTGATACTAAACATAATATTGGAAGTACTATCTAGGTCAATTAGATTTTATTTTAAAGGCATTCAAATAGAAAAGAAAGAGATAAAATTGTCCTTGATTGCTGATAAAATGATCTTATTGATAGATTACAAATAAATAAAATATTAAAAACAAATTTAACAAGGTGAAAACCTTGTAAAGAGAAACCTATAAAATGTTGATAAAACATATTGAAGAAGAAAAAAATGGAAAGATATCTATGTTCATAGATTAAAGTTAATATTGTTAAAATGCCTATTGATAATAATAAAATAATAATAAAGTTAATATTGTTAAAATCGCTGTTCAAAGTGATCCACAGATTCAATGTAATTTTTATCCAAAACCCAAATTTATTTTTCATAGAAAAAGATCTTAAAAATTATATGGAAACACACACACACACACACACACACATTTGAATGGCAAAAGGCAAAAAAAAAAAAAAAAAAAAAAAAAAAAAAAAAAACCTGGAAGCATCCACTACATGATTTCAAGATATATTGCAATGCTTTGGTGATTAAAACATCATGATATTGGAAAAAAAAAATTGATGCATTCCTCTCTGGAACAGAATGAAAGAGCCCAGAGATGAGCCAATATAGGAACAGTCAATTGATTTTTCAACATAGATATCAAAAAATGCATGATGAACAACAGAAAATGTTTTAAATTAATGGTAATATTAAAACTGGATATCCATATGCAGAAGAGAAAAATCAGACCTGTATTTCATACCATCTACAAAATTCAAATAAAAAAATGGATTAAATAATTATACATAATACCTGAGTGCTGGAGATTTACCTGAGGCTGTAAAATTAGTATTAGAAATAGAATAAATAAAAACAAAACTGATCAACATTGCTCTGCAATGATTTTGGACTTGATCACCAAAATTCAATCAACAAAAGCAAAAGTTGACAAATGGGATTATATCAAAGTAAACTGTATCCACACAGAAAATAATCAGCAATACACAAAGATAATTTATGCACTGGGAGAAAATATATGAAAGCAATACATCCAGTAAAGTGTTAATATCCAGAATATTTAAGGAGTTCAAAGGACTCAATAGCAAGAAAACAACCTATTAAAACCAAGGAAGGGACCCAAATGACATTTCTCAAAAGAGGACACGCAAATGGCCAACAGTTATTTAAAAAGAAAATGTTCAATATTATATATACATATGTATATATATATATATATATGTATATATATGCAAATATATACATAAATACACATACATGCACACACATGCATACACACATATGCCAAAAAACAGGATAGGAATGTATGTATAAATGTAGCATGTTACTATTATATAGTATATATTTATATATTATGCTATATTTTTAATTGCTTTCCATGCACTAAACTAAGCTTGGTTCTAAGTCAATTATTTACAAAAATCCTAAAGCACTACTATGATTGGATCCATCTAGGAGGATACTGATGCACAGTAATTTCCTGTGTAAAGTTACACTAAATACTCTATAAGCAAATGTAAGAATCATATTCATAAGTAACTGTGTTGAAGCTTGGGAAACATCAAATCATTTTGCCTCTCTTAAAAGATCTTAAGGCAGTCTTCCTGTCACTTAGCCTTTCAGAGTTTAGAACACTGTCTTAAAAGAAAGTAGCTCTAAAATTCCTTGATTATATTTTAAAAGAACTATTTCATCTTGAAATTCTAAGCCAAACTCTTTCAAACAATTATATGCATGTTCACTAAATTTGTATTGTATGGGTACTGAAAATATTCTTACAAAATATCATTAAATTCCTCAATCCAATTCTTAAGTACTACAATGAAGATTTTGAAAGTCTGGGAATTAAGGATGGGACAGAAAATATTTCCCTTGCATTTGTCTTTCCTCTTCAAACTGTTATTGTTGTTTCAACCTTATCTATTAATAATTGAAAATTGATATTGCTTTGGAATTATTTTGAAATTATATTTTCTAGCAAATAAAATAAAAAGAACCCTAGAGGAATTTTAAGTAATGGGATCTTTCTACAAATGTCTTCTATTTGTAGTCTGAGAATATTGTCTACTCCTAGCAAAAGAAATTCAGTCTATCAATGTATGGTTCTATTTCATTATACCCTGTTAAATGATCCTAAGCAGGCTAAGTTGTTTAGTCATGGTCCTTTTGTCAAATTAATATCTTCTGAGAAATGTGCAAGTACAAACTTTCTCCTTAGGAAAGGGTGGCAGCTAATTAATTTGGTTCCTGAAAGATTGTTATTATCCACTTCATTCCAAAGCTATCCTGTTATTGGTAGCTGCTGCTTTTAAATTTTTAGAATTTCTGAAATAAAGAGCACTTTTCAAAATTGCTATTGGGCTATAAAGTTATAGTAAGCAGATTAGGTGCCTAATGCAGTTTAGAACTATTATCACTGAGATACATAGCTTCATTTGTAGATATTTCAGTGAAATTCTAAATTAGACAATTGAAGAGGAGCACTTACTAATATAAGAAAAATGAGTCCAATGGATTTTACCTGATATCTATATTAACTTTTAGACCCAAATCAAGAAATAGTTATAATGAACCAGACTGAGAAGCCTTTTTTTTCCCCCCTTCTTTGGACTTTTTCCCTCTCCTTGCTTCCCTTCCTTCTTCCATCCCTTCCCTTCTTCTTGGCTTCCTTCTTTCCCTCCCTCATCCTTCTTCATAGCTGAGGTATGAGGTATGATGATGGATTTTCTAGTAAAGAAAATGCTACAAACTGAAACCTTGTTTTCATGGTTCATTTTTGTCTGACAACTAAGGTAATATGATTATATCTTTATAAACCTAATCATAATCAGATTAAAAATTCCCAAACTGGAAGATTAGAGAAGATACTGAAACAAAAGTAAAAGGTTCTGTTATTTGGAAGCATTTTTGAGGAAATATAGATTAACCCATTAATTTAGAAACTTCTTTTTATGTGGTTTTTCTTTCTGTTCATTTATTCTGTTCTTTCTTACTTTTTTTTTTTTTTTTAGACATGGGAAAACACAAACACACACAGTCCCCCACTACCAAAAATTATGCTGCCAGCTTTTCCACATCTGGGAAAATCACAGGCGTCAGCCTATCTGGAGTGTAGTGGATAAACCTCATCCTGGAAAAATCACCTTTGTGACCATGGCATCTCCCTTGCCAGGTAAGTATTCATATGATTCTCTTAAGTAGATTTGTGGCTAAATTAAATATGAAATCTAATGAACCTTCTTTCTGTTTCTAGACATGTCTACCATTTTTTTATTGTTACACTGAAATCCTATAAAATATTAGTTTTTAGTGTTGCAAATTCCCCTGAAGTTGGCAATTTTTATTTTCAGGTTTAGGAAGAGAAAGATTTGAAGGCATGTTTTATTTCAAGAATTTCATGCCTAACTGATTAGTTGAAAGCATTTTAGAAGTTTAAAAATGGGGATGGTTTCAACATGTTACAGTTTTCTATTAGAAAAAGTTAAATATAGATTTTCCACAAATATTTTTATGACTATCTTTAAGGGAAGGAGAGATCTTGAATTCAAATAAATAGAAATGCGGCTCAGAAGGCTGAGGCAAGAGAATCCTGATTTCAGGGTCAGCTTCAGCAACTTAGTGAGGTCCTAAAAAACTCAGAAAGACCCTATCAAAAAAGTGCTGGGGATATGGCTGAAAGGTTAAGCATCCCTGGGTTCAATCCCCCAATCCGTTACCATAACAAATAAACAAGTACATATGAATATTTTCTTTAATTCTTGTTCTTCTTTTCCTTAATTCTATGGAGAAAAAAAGGGGCACCCTACAAGATTTAGTACAAAACATTTATTTCTCATAAAGGAGAGAAATTACCATACACAATTATTTTAAAGTGGATTTAACATCTTTTAGAATAATTGTTCAATGTATTTATTTTTGTTAACAAAAGTATTCTTTGATGGATCATATATGAAGTTTATTTTTAAAACCCCTGACTCAACTACAACCTGGCATTTATTATCAGCTAACTATATGAAGAATTTGATAGAAGCTGCATGTGGTTTTTGTATCCTGGAAAAGTGCTATTTTTCTCAATCATAAAATACTTTGGTTTTTCATAAACAAAGAATATATTCCAAGAGAATGGGTAAATGATAGTATTTTAGTTACAAACTACTGGAGTATATTTGAAATAGCTGTTTCACAAATTAAACCAATCATTTATGCAATATTTCTCAAACTCTTGGCACCTGCAGACCACTGAAGAGAAATTTGGAATATACATGTACCATAATACTTAATTCAAAGAAAAATTGATTAACTGCAATAAACACAAGACATTACGAAATTGTTAATAATTTCAGGTGATTTAGGAATGATACTACACTCATACTAATCTATCCTTCTCTAATTTAATGATAAATGCCCATAATTGTAGAGCAGTTTAAATATCCAGTTTCTTGTCTTACAAAATTGTAACTCATATGTCATGTCTCTTACTAGAAGTGGATACACATATTTCAATGACTCTCAAAGAGTAGTGTATACTGGAATCAAATGTGAAGTGAGGAATTGTGGTATTATTTCTCCTTTACAGAAATTTTAGTACTTCATCAGAGAGGACACTGTCAAAGACTTGTCTTAAAGTTTTGGCCTGCTGACCTGGATCAACAGTGGGTATCTAACAAATAAGAAACAAAGGTGGGGGTTGGGGAAGGAGAAAGAAAAAGAAACAATTCCTGTTCTCTTTGATCAAACTTACTCTATATTACAATTTCTATGGAAACTAATTCAGTTATGTATTTATACAATGTGCACGTGTTAGTATGTCCCCTTTTCTGGTGGTTTCTGTAGAGTCAGTTTCAGACTGCCTGGCCAATTAGACTTTACTACTTATTTTTGTTAAGGTGTGATCATATTTAGTCCCATTCTTAAAAATACCATGTATTTGCTATTGGATGGCTAATTTAGATCTCTAATTCCAGCCTCATCTTTGAGTTCCTGGCTAACATGCCTGCCTGCACAGTCACCAATGCAGTTTATGTGTCTGCTAGACACCACAAACTTAACACTTCAAGACAGCACTTTCAAACCTCTCCCAGACTTGTCTTTGTTCCCACCTCAAGCAATTGTATAATAATTCACTTGATTGCTCTAGAACAATATTTATAATCATCCTTCTTGCTTCTCTTTTTCTTTTTTTTTTATTGTTGGTTGTTCAAAACATTACATAGTTCTTAATATACCATATTTCACAGATTGATTCGAGTGTGTTATGAACTCCCATTTTTAACCCCGTATACAGATTGCTGTGTCACATCAGTTACATTTCCATTGATTTACAAATTGCCTTTCTAGTGACTGATGTATTCTGCTGTCTATCCCATTCTCCACTGTCCCCTCACCCCTCCCCTCCCCTCCCCTCCCCTTCTCTCTCTCCATCCCCTCTACTATAAATCGTTTCTTCCACTTCTATAATTTTCCTCCTACTCCTCCTTTCCTCTTATATGTAATTGTGTATAACCCTGAGGCTCACCTTCCAATTCCATGCAATTTCCCTTAACTCTCACTTTCCCTCCCGCCTATCATCCCTGTTTAATGTTATTCTTCTTCTCCAGCTCTTCGTCTCTACCCTGTCCTTGGTTACTCCCCTTATATCAAAGCAGACACTTGACATTTGTTTTTTAAGGATTGGCTAGCTTCACTTAGCATAATCTGCTCTAATGCCATCCATTTCCCTCCAAATTCTATGATTTTGTCATTTCTTATTGCAGAGTAATACTCCATTGTGTATAAATGCCACATTTTTTTAATCCATTCATCTATTGAAGGGCTTCTAGGTTGGTTCCACAATCTTGCTATCGTGAATTTTGCTGCTATGAACATCGATATAGCAGTGTCCCTGTAGCATGCTCTTGTTAGGTCTTTAGGGAATAGACCGAGTAGGGGAATAGCTGGGTCGAATGGTGGTTCCATTCCCAGCTTTCCAAGGAATCTCCATACTGCTTTCCAAATTGGCTGCACCATTTTGCAGTCCCACCAACTGAACAAGTGTACCCATTTCCCCGCATCCTCGCCAGCACTTGTTGTTGTTGGACTTCTTAATGGCTGCCAATCTTACTGGAGTGAGATGGTATCTTAGGGTGGTTTTGATTTGCATTTCTCTGACTGCTAGCGATGTTGAGCATTTTTTCATGTACTTGTTGATTGATTGTATGTCCTCCTCTGAGAAGTGTCTGTTCAGGTCCTTGGCCCATTTGTTGATTGGGTTATTTGTTATCTTATTATCTAATTTTTTGAGTTCTTTGTATACTCTGGATATTAGGGCTCTATCTGAAGTGTGTGGGGTAAAGATTTGTTCCCAGGATGTAGGCTCCCTGTTTATCTCTCTTATTGTTTCTTTTGTTGAGAGAAAACTTTTTAGTTTGAGTAAGTCCCATTTGTTGATTCTGGTTGTTAACTCTTGCGCTATGGGTGTCCTATTGAGGAATTTGGGGCCTGACCCCACAGTATGTAGATCATAGCCGACTTTTTCTTCTATCAGACGCCGTGTCTCTGATTTAATATCGAGCTCCTTGATCCATTTTGAGTTAACTTTTGTGCATGGCGAGAGAAAGGGATTCAGTTTCATTTTGATGCAAATGGATTTCCAATTTTCCCAGCACCATTTGTTGAAGATGCTATCCTTCCTCCATTGCATGCTTTTAGCCCCTTTATCAAATATAAGATAGTTGTAGTTTTGCGGATTGGTTACAGTGTCTTCTATTCTGTACCATTGGTCCACTCGCCTGTTTTGGTACCAGTACCATGCTGTTTTTGTTATTATTGCTCTGTAGTATAGTTTGAAGTCTGGTATCGCTATACCGCCTGATTCACACTTCCTGCTTAGCACTGTTTTTGCTATTCTGGGTCTTTTATTATTCCATATGAATTTCCTGATTGTTTTATCTATTTCTACAAGAAATGCTCTTGGGATTTTGATTGGGATAGCATTGAACTTATAGAGAACTTTTGGTAATATCGCCATTTTGATGATGTTAGTTCTGCCTATCCATGAGCAGGGTATATTTTTCCATCTTCTGAGGTCTTCTTCTATGTCTCTTTTTAGGGTTCTGTAGTTTTCATTGTATAGGTCTTTCACCTCTTTTGTTAGGTTGATTCCCAGGTATTTTATTTTTTTGGGGGATATTGTGAATGGAGTAGTTGTCCTCATTTCCGTTTCAGAGGATTTGTCGCTGATATACAGGAATGCATTTGATTTATGCGTGTTGATTTTATATCCCGCCACTGTGCTGAATTCATTTATTAACTCTAATAGTTTCTTTGTAGACCCTTTTGGGTCTGTTAGGTATAGAATCATATCGTCTGCAAATAGTGATAATTTAAGTTCTTCTTTTCCTATTTTTATGCCTTTAATTTCTTTCGTCTGTCTAATTGCTCTGGCCAGTGTTTCGAGAACTATGTTGAACAGAAGTGGTGAGAGAGGGCATCCCTGTCTTGTTCCAGATTTTAGAGGGAATGCCTTCAATTTTTCTCCATTCAGAATGATGCTGGCCTGTGGCTTATCATAGATTGCTTTAACAATGTTGAGGTATGATCCTGTTATCCCTAATTTTTCTAGAGTTTTGAACATAAAGGGATGCTGTACTTTGTCGAATGCCTTTTCTGCATCTATCGAGATGATCATATGGTTCTTATTTTTAAGTCTATTGATGTAGTGAATAACATTTATTGATTTCCGTATATTGAACCAGCCTTGCATCCCAGGGATGAATCCTACTTGATCATGGTGTATAATTTTTTTGATATGTTTTTGAATCCGATTCGCCAGAATTTTATTGAGGATTTTTGCATCTAGGTTCATTAGAGAAATTGGTCTGTAGTTTTCTTTCTTTGAAGTGTCTTTGTCTGGTTTAGGAATCAGGGTGATGTTGGCCTCGTAGAATGTATTTGGAAGTTCTCCCTCTTTTTCTATTTCCTGAAATAACTTGAAAAGTATTGGTGTTAGTTCCTCTTTAAAGGTTTTGTAAAATTCTGCTGTATACCCATCCGGTCCTGGGCTTTTCTTAGTTGGTAGTCTTTTGATGGTTTCTTCTATTTCCTCTATTGTTATTGGTCTGTTTAGGTTGTCTATATCTTCCTGACTCAATCTGGGCAGATCATATGACTTAAGAAATTTATCGATGCCTTCACTATCTTCTATTTTATTGGAGTATAAGGATTCAAAGTAATTTCTGATTATCTTCTGTATTTCTGAAGTGTCTGTTGTGATATTGCCTTTTCCATCCCGTATGCTAGTAATTTGGGTTCTCTCTCTTCTTCTCTTCGTTAGCATGGCTAAGGGTCTGTCAATTTTATTTATTTTTTCAAAGAACCAACTTTTGGTTTTGTCAATTTTTTCAATTGTTTCTTTTGTTTCAATTTCATTAATTTCAGCTCTGATTTTAATTATTTCTTGCCTTCTACTTCTTTTGCTGTTATTTTGCTCTTCTTTTTCTAGGATTTTGAGATGATATATGAGATCGTTTATTTGTTGATTTTTTCTTTTTTTAAGGAATGCGCTCCAAGCAATGAATTTTCCTCTTAAAACTGCTTTCAATGTGTCCCATAGATTCTGATATGTTGTGTCAGTGTTTTCATTTATCTCTAAGAATTTTTTAATTTCCTCCTTGATGTCTTCTATGACCCATTGATCATTCAGTAACCTATTGTTCATTCTCCACGTGATGCATGATTTTTCCTTCCTTCTTTTATCGTTGATTTTCAGTTTCATTCCATTATGATCAGATAGGATGCATGGTATTATTTCTACTCCTTTATATTGTCTAAGAGTTGTCCTGTGACATAATATATGATCTATTTTTGTGAAGGATCCATGTGCTGCTGAGAAAAAAGTGTAACTACTTGATGTTGGGTGGTATATTCTATATATGTCAATTAAGTCTAGGTTGTTAATTGTGTTATTGATTTCTATAGTTTCCTTATTCAACTTTTGTTTGGAAGGTCTGTCCAGTGGTGAGAGAGGTGTGTTGAAGTCTCCCATGATTATTGTATGGTGGTCTATTAGACTCTTGTACTTGAGAAGAGTTTGCTTGATGAACATAGCTGCACCATTGTTTGGGGCATATATATTTATGATTGTTATGTCTTGTTGGTGTATGGTTCCCTTGAGCAGTATGCAGTGTCCCTCTTTATCCTTTTTGATTAACTTTGGCTTGAAATCTATTTTGTTTGATATGAGTATGGACACTCCTGCTTGTTTCTGCAGTCCATATGAGTGGAATGATTTTTCCCATCCTTTCACCTTCAGTCTATGTATATCTTTTCCTATCAAATGCGTCTCCTGTAGGCAACATATTGTTGGATCTTGTTTTGTGATCCATTCGACTAGCCTGTGTCTCTTAATTGGTGAGTTTAAGCCATTAACATTTAGGGTTATTATTGAGATTTGGTTTGTTCCTCCAGTCATATTTGTTTATTTATGTTACTAAACCTGATTAGTTTTCCTCTTTGGTTACTTTCCCCCCTTTACTGTCCTACCTCCCACTGATGGTTTTCAATGTTATTTTCAGTTTCCTCTTCCTGTAATGTTTTGCCAAGGATTTTTTGAAGAGATGGTTTTCTAGCTGCGAATTTTTTTAACTTTTGTTTATCGTGAAAGGTTTTTAATTTCATCTTCCATCCTGAAGCTTAATTTCGCCGGATACACGATTCTTGGTTGGAGCCCATTTTCTTTCAGTGTTTGAAAAATGTTATTCCAGGATCTTCTAGCTTTCAGAGTCTGTGTTGAGAGATCAGCTGTTATCCTGATTGGTTTGCCCCTAAATGTAATCTGCTTTCTTTCTCTTGTAGCTTTTAAAATTCTCTCCTTATTCTGTATGTTGGGCATCTTCATTATAATGTGTCTAGGTGTGGATCTCTTATGATTTTGCACTTTTGGTGTCCTGTAGGCTTCTAGGATATGGGATTCTGTTTCATTCTTCAAGTCTGGGAAGTTTTCTCGTATTATTTCATTGAATAGATTGTTCATTCCTCTGGTTTGGAGCTCTGTGCCCTCCTGTATCCCAATGACTCTTAAGTTTGGTCTTTTAATGTTATCCCATATCTCTTGGATGTTCTGCTCATGGTTTCTTAGCAGTCTTGCTGAACTGTCTATGTTCTTCTCAAGTTGAAATACTTTGTCTTCATTGTCTGATGTTCTATCTTCTAAGTGATCTATTCTGCTGGTAGTATTGTCAATTGAGGTTTTAAGTTGGTTTATTGCTTCCTGCATTTCTAGGATTTCTATTTGTTTGTTTTTTATTACTTCTAACTCCCTGTGAAATTGATCTTTTACTTCCTGGATTTGTTTCTGTAGTTCCTTGTCAAAGTGATCTTTCATTGTCTGATTTTGCTGTCTCATGTCTTCCTTGAGACTCCAGATCATCTGAAGCATGTATATCCTGAACTCTTTATCTGACATTCGATCTGTTGCAGCTATTACCTCTTCTAGAGTTGAGTTGACCTGCATTGCTTGTGGTCCTTTCTTTCCTTGTCTTTTCATGTTGCTTGCGTTTCTTTCTGCTTCGTGAAACTGTTGTGTTTTTGAAATTTTTCCCCCTATTTATTTATGTTGCTCTTGTATATTTGGGATATCTCTCTTGTAGGGCGGGTAGTGGCTGTGATCCTCCTCTAATCAGGGTGATCTATCCACTACGCTGGTTGGTCGTAGGTCTGCCCGCCCTGCGGGCACGGGTGGCTACTCTACTCTGCCCCCACTCCAATTGCGGTGACGTTCCTACCACGTCCTCGGATCGTTGGTCCTGATCCGGACATGGGCAGCAGCTCTTCTCCACCCCTACTCCAATTGATGTGACGTGTCTACCACGCTGGTCGGCCTCCAAGCCTGTTCCGCCGGTGGGTCTCAGATCTGCCCACCCTGCGGGCCTGGGCGGCAGTTCTGCTCAACCCCCATTCCCAGTGGGGGTACCTAACTGCCTCTCCAACGGGTCTCTGGGCTCCTTCCGGACGCTGGCGGCGGCTCTGTTCAACCCCCACTCCAACCAGTGTGACGTGACTGCCTCGATGCTACTTGTCCACCACACTGGCCGGCTGCTGAGCCTGACCTGCCAGTGGGACGCAGGACTGCCTACCTTGCAGGGTCAGACGGCAGCTCTTCACGGCCTCCACTCCAAGTGGGTTGACTTGGCTACCCTGCCGTCGGGTCGCTGGTCCTGTTCCAGGCGTGGGCGGCTACTCTCCTCGGCCCCAGCTGCAGTTGGGGTGTCGCGATACCACACCGGCGGGACCCTTAGCCTGCTCTGGGCACAGGAGGCAGCGCCACTCTGCCCTCCAGGCCCCCGCAGCACCCAGCAGGGCCCGGACCAAGAAGCAGTCCCTGTAGGATCCCCAACCCTGAGCCAGAGCCGCTTCGGGAGCCAAGAGCCGGTCTCTCCGATCCCCGCCACTTTCTGCTAGGAGCAGGCTCCTCAGGGCTACTGCCTCGGGTTCCCCAATCCCAGGCCAAACCCGCCCCGGGAGCCCAAGCCTGGCCGCACCAGACTCTCCCTGCTCGGTGCCCAAACCTGGCCGCACCAAACTCTCCCTGCTTGGTGCAGGCTCCCCTGGGAGCAGAGTCTAAGACGCACTTCCCGCGGGCTCCCCAGCTCCGGGTCAAAACTGTTCCAGGAGACAGAGTCCCGCTGCCCCTCGTCGCAAGTTTCACTTGTGGCTGGCCTCAGCTCGCGGTCTCTGCAGGCTCCGCGGCCCTGGGTTCAAGCAGCCAGAACCCAGCCTCTCCGATCCCTGCCACACTCTGCTAGGAGCAGGCTCCACAGAGGTACCCCAGCCTCAGGCTCAGGCAGCCCCGGGAGCCCGAGCCTGGCAGCTCCAACCTCTCCCAGCTCAGTGTACGCTCAGACAGGGGCAGGGTCAAAGACACAGTCGCCGCGGGTTCCCTAGCCCTGGGCCAAGAAGGATCTCCCGCCCTGGGCCAAAGCAACCCGGGGAACTAGAATCTGGCCGCTCAAAGCCCGGCGCCCGCCTTGCCTTGCCAGGGGTGAGGCCTGAAGAGTATTCTCCTCAGAGTTTCCAATCCCAAGCCTGAGCGATCTGTCTGTGCGACGCAGGCAAATACCAGCTTGGAATCACCTGTTCTGTAGTTGAATGAACCGAGATCAGTAGAAAACAGGGATGATTGCATCAGCTCTCCATGATGGCGGCTGCAGTCCTCCTCCGTGTTCCGACCGGTGTCGGGAATCGAACTGGACCGATTCTCTCCTGTATTTCAAAGCTGGAATTCAGCACTCAGCGCGGCCAGTGTGCCACTGGCAGGAGCCTGCAGAATCCGCTTCGCTGTAATCCCTCTCTGGTACCTCGCGGCTAATTAACTCGGGCGCGTCCCAGACTCCATCCACGGGGCGGTCCGCCGACCAAGTACTGCTTCCCTCCGTTCGGAGAAATCGCCCGCTACCAAGCCCCTGCAGCCGAATCCCGCGCGCTGGAATTCTGACCTCTAGATTCTGGAGCACTTCAATTTCACTGGGGATTCCCACCAAGGTAGCCTTCAGCCATTTCACCTCGTGTTTCTCCCGCACAGTGGCGCAGCGTACTGGGGAGCTGCACTCCCTTCGCCGCCATCTTCTGAGAGCCTCTTTTTCCACCGCTTCTCTTTTTCTTATATCACACACCTAATGCATTAAGATATCTCTGTATTTAACTATCACAATATCTGCTTAATTTATTTTTACCTTCATTTTTCCACCCTAGGTCATATCTGTTTCTCTGAGTCATTGCATTATTCCTAATTTGTCTTGCTGCTTTTGTTTTTGTGTTCCTAAAATCTTTTTATCTGTAAATAGTCTAAGAGATTGCCTTAAAATATAAATCCATAACTTAGTGTTGCCTATTCACAATTATCCAGTGTGTCACACTGCCCTTCGTTTAAAATCTGGAATTCTTCCCTAGCTTTAAGAAACCTTCCCTCATTTTTTTACCATCCTATTTGCATCCCCTGCTCTTTCCAAACTCTCACCATGATGCTTTTTACCTTGTTTTTACTGACTGGCAATTCATTTTTCAGGCCAAGAATGTCTCCCAATCAGGACCATTATCTAGCTATTCTTATTGCCTGAGACATTCTTCTTCCAAATGTAGATATCCTTGTCTTCTTCCTTTATTGCCATCCTTCTCAAATTTTGCTTCACCAGAGAAGCTACCAAGAAATAAAAGAGCACTGCACTTTTCCCTATGTTTTTTTTTTTTTTTGTCTTTTCTCTCTAACATATATATACACCAGGGATTGTACCCAAGGGCACTTAACTATTGAATCACTGAACCACAACCCAAGCCCTGTGTGTGTGTGTGTGTGTGTGTGTGTGTGTAGAGAAAGAGAGCGAGAGAGAGAGACTGACTCACTGAATTGCTTATGGCCTTGCTAAATTGCTGAAGCTGGCTTTGAACTGCGATCCTTCTGCCTCAGCCTCCAGAGCCACTGGGATTAAAGGCATATGCCACCAAGCCCAGCCTCTGAAACATATATTCTACCTTACATTTCATTTTGTAAACATGAATGTATTTTATACTATAAGGTTTTCCCTTTTAGACCGTAAAATCTATTCAACTGAGGAATTTTTCTGTTTGCTTACCATATGTTCTTGGTTCGAGTGTGGCACCCTGGCATATAATATATACTAACTGGGTAGAAAAACAAATAGTTTAAGCAGGAAATTTGCTTCATAACTACAGTTATTTAAATGGAGAATGCTGTTTGTGGTAGCAGGATGTCTAAACAACAGAATAGGACATTAATTCAGTGATTCAAACAAGAGAATTCCAAAACTTGAACTGTAAAGAAGTAAATGGAGCTTAAGAAAAATAAATAAACAGCAAAAAACAATAACAAAAAGATGTGAGATCTATTTAAAAGATAAATTATGAAGCACGGTGATAAAGTAGATATTGAAATATGGAAGAAGAGACACAGGGAGATGCCTATATACTTCATTATCCAAATATAGATAGTAGTCCTTTTTGCTCTGATAAGTAATTAAGAAAATGTCTATGTTAATGTGTGTGTGTGTGTATAGGTCAAAGATTTGTTTGACATGTAGTATATTTGAGTGAACTTTGAATATCCAATTAAAAAAATTCAAGAGAATATGAGATACATAGTTCAAGATCAAAAAATAACTTCTGGGTTGGAGACATTCTTTAGTAATTTATATACAAGTAGTAGCTCAGGCTGTAAACTCAGACACAAAAACTTAGGGAGATTATGGAGGGCAAGAGAATTTAATGAGTTAAAATATATAATATATATATATATATATATATATATATATATATATATATATATATATATATATATAATAGGGTAGAGACTGGTGAGCTTGCCAACAATAAAGGCAGGACACAGCAGAAGTTAAAAGAGACGAGGATAAAGGCTTATCATTGAAGCCAAATTTTAATACAGCAATTTTCAGAAAGATATAGTAAATTTTCAACCAGCTTCAGTCCCAGGCCACTACAGATGCCAGATAGAGAGCAACACAGAAATGTGGAAAACAACCTCCAGTCCTTGCTCTCTGTAAGAAACAAAAAGCCCAAGAAGAACCAGAAAGAAGAGAAGGTCAATCTAGCACAAGCAGTGAGTGCCCATCCCTTTTCACAGTTCCAACTACTTCAGCAGGGATGTTTTATTGTTCATTCAGAATTTTTGTTGTTGTAGTTGCTAATTGGTTCTTATGTGTATAAATAAATGTATGTATATACATATAAATATATATACATACATATATATATGAAAAATATATGAACATGTGCATGTACATATATGCACATATTTTCTTCTTATTTGCTTTTTTATCATTATTTCCCTCTTTTTTGTGAATTGTTAGAAATCTAGTGTGACCCTTCAAGTTCATTGGGAAGATGTTCTTCAGCTGAGAACCCCAGCCTAACCTTGCTCCATACACAATCTAATCCTGCTAAAACCTTAGCATAAAGAAAGGAAGAGAAAATCCCATCATCAATGACCAGATCCCAAATAAAGTACCTAATAATGCAACTTATGGTCTTGGAAGAACAAGCCTTTCCCAAAACCAGTAGAAGGAAAGAAATAATGAATATCAGAGTTGAAACTAATAAATTAGAAAATTCAAAAAAAATCAAAAAGATTAATGAAACAAAATTTATTCTTTGAGAACAAAAACAAGAATGACTTTGAAAGTCATTCCAAGGAATTGGAAAATCCAGAAAAAATGGGTAGATTTCTAGACACTTATGAACTACCAAAATTGAACCAAGAGGATATAGAAAACACAAACAATGGACAAATATCAAGCAATGAGGCTAAAGCAGTAATAACATGTCCTCAAAAAAAATAAATTAAAACTAAATTAAAAAATCCAGGACCAGATGGATTCACAGATGAATTCTACCATACCTTTACAGAAGAGCTAATTCCAAGCTCCTAAAATTATTCCATAAAATAGAAAGGATAGAAACTGTCTCAAATTCAATCTATGAAACCAGTTTCATCCTGATACCCAAACTAGATAAGGACATTTCCAGGAAAGAAAACTACAGACCAATATCAAGCAATGAGGCTAAAGCAGTAATAACATGTCCTCAAAAAAAAAAATAAATTAAAACTAAATTAAAAAATCCAGGACCAGATGGATTCACAGATGAATTCTACCATACCTTTACAGAAGAGCTAATTCCAAGCTCCTAAAATTATTCCATAAAATAGAAAGGATAGAAACTGTCTCAAATTCAATCTATGAAACCAGTTTCATCCTGATACCCAAACTAGATAAGGACATTTCCAGGAAAGAAAACTACAGACCAATATCCTCAAAGAGCATAGATGCAAAAAAATTTTAATAAAATATTAACAAATCAAAATCAGCAGTATATTAAGGAGACTGTACATTAGGATCATGTTGGTTTCATTCCGGGGATGCAAAGATAGTTCAACTTATAAAAATCAATATTTGTAATGCACTATATACACAGGATGCAGGAAAAATATTACATGGTAATCTCAATAGATTTTAAAAAAGCATTTGAAAAAAATAGTTTACATTTATTTTAATAATATATATCATTTTAATAATATATTAAAAATAAATTCTAATAAAATAAAACAAAATACTTAAGAATAAACCTAATGAAAGAAATAAAAACTTCCACAAGCAAAATTATAGAATACTGAAAAAGTAAATCAAAACACCATAATGGCATTGGGGTTGTGGCTCAGTGGTAGAGCACTCACCCAGCATGGGTGAGACACTGCAGTACCACATAAAAATTAACACATAAAATAAAGGTATTCTGTCCATCTACAACTAAATATATATATATATATAAACACACACACACACACACACACACACACGCACACACATACATCAAAGATGGAAAGTCTCCGATGTACATGGACAGACAAAATCAATCAATGTTTATAGCAGCACAATTCACAATAGCTAAACTGTGGAACCAACCTAGATGCCCTTCAGTAGAT
Organism: Spermophilus citellus; assembly: GCF_964194105.1. NCBI lineage: Eukaryota > Metazoa > Chordata > Mammalia > Rodentia > Sciuridae > Spermophilus > Spermophilus citellus. Next base: position 198,766,836 of record NC_138182.1, on the reverse strand, counting down.
GAATGCATAAAAAAAGTGGCATATATACACAATGGAATATTACTCAGCAATAAAAGAGAATAAAATCATGGCATTTGCAGGTAAATGGATGGCATTGGAGAAGATAATGCTAAGTGAAGTTAGCCAATCCCACAAGAACAAATACGAATGTTTTCTCTGATATAAGGAGGCTGATTCATAGTGGGGTAGGGAGGCGGAGCATGAGAGGAATAGAAGAACTCTAGATAGGGCAGAGGGGTGGGAGGGAATTGGAGGGGGCAGGGGTTAGAAATGATGGTGGCATGTGATGGACATCATTATCCAAAGTACATGTATGAAGACACAAATTGGTGTGAATATATTTTGTAGACAACCAGAGAGATAAAAAATAGTGCTCTATATATGTAATATGAATTTTAATACATTCCACTATTATATATTAAAAAAATCAATAAAAAATTTTAAAAAAGGAAATGCAAGCCTACAACTTATATGGAACAAAAAAAGATCCAATATAGCCAAAGCAATTGGAAAAAAAATCCAAAAAAACTGGAGCTATCACAATATCCAAATTCAAATTGTGCTACAGAACTATAGTAATGAAAAAAGCTTAGTATTGGCACAAAAATAGACATGTAGACCAATGAAACAGAATGGAGGACACAGAGACAAACCCCACAGCTACCTTTATCTGATTCTTAACAAAGGTACCAAAAATTTATTTTGAGGAAAGGATGGCCTCATTAACAAGTACTGGGAAAACCTGGTATCTAGATTGAAAGATTAAAACTCTATCTCCATCTCTCACCCTACACAAAAGTCAATTCAAAAAGCATCAAAGACCTAGGAATAAGACTGGAAATTTTTTAGCCACAGTGGAAGAATTTCAACATACAGGTATTTTTACCAACTTCCTCAGTAGGACTCCTATTGCTCAGGAAATAAAACCAAGAATTAATAAATAGGAAGCCACCAAACTAGAAACTTCTGTATTGGAAAACAAACAAACCAACAACAACTAAACAGCCCAAACAGAGAACATACAAAATGGGAGAAAAAAAATTTCAGGATACTCTTTTGATAGAGGTTTAATATGCAGAATACGAAAAGAACTAAAAAAAAAAAAAAAAAAAAAAAAAAAAAAAAAAAAAAAAAAAAAAAAAAAAAAACCTCACTACAAACAAAACAAGTAACCTGTTCAACTAATGGGCAAATGAACTTAACCAACACTTCTCAAAGAAGTACAAATGGCCAAAAATTACAAAACTACATTGAAATTTTATTTCACTCCAGTTAGAATGGCAATCATCAAAAATACAAATAGCAATAAATGCTAATGAGGACACAGGAAAAGGAGAACTAATATACACTACTGGTAGAACTATAAATTAGTACAGTTACTATGAAAATCAGTATGATTTTTCCTCAAAATACAGGAATGGAACCACCATATGATCCACCTATACCATTCCTTGGTGTTTACCCCCAGAGAATTATAGTCATCATATCATAGCAACACATACATATCCATGTTTATAATTCCACAATTATAGTTTATGGAACCAGCCTAGTGTCTATCAACAGAGAAATGGATTTTGTTTAAAAAAACAAAGCCTGTGGCATACATGCATAATGTCATTTTCAGTCATGAGGAAGAACAAAATTACATAATTTGCAGGAAAATGGATGATACTGGAGAGCATCATGTTAAATGAAATAAACCAGAATAAATCAAGGCTCACACATTTCTCTCATAAGTGGAAGCTAGAGAACAAAACAGGTAAAAAGACACCTCATGGACATATAAGGAAGTCCAGTAAGGTAACGAAAAGTGATGAGGGAGAAGGAGAAGAAGAGAGAATAAGGAAAGATAGTAAGGATTCAAACTGATCAAATTGTGTGCATGTCCAATATGCCACAATGACACCTACTATTCAGTATAATTGTTATGTACAAAAAATGTAGTGAATAGAAGTGGTGAATAATGAGACCTTTATTTTCAAAATGGTAGGTGATTTGATCCCTTCAAAGGAGATAAATGTGTAAATTAAAAATTACTTTGAAGTTTTAAAATCTGATAAGGTAGGAACAAGCTATTAAGTGAAAAGTGTTCCAAATGGGAAGAGAAATATCACTTAAGCATGTAAAAATATGAACAGATAAAAAATATGAGTATTTTCAAATGTTTGAAAAGTAAAGAAGAGAAGTTAAATAAAATAATAACTGGAAAATCCCAGTAGGAATGCACGAAGAAGTTATTTTATCAAGAAATATATGAAAAAGCTGCTCAAAAGCTCTATTCATAAAGGAAATACAAATTAAAGTCATACTGAGATAGCACTACAGCTGTTATTGCTATTACTAAATAGATAAAAGTTAGTAAGTATTGGTATGGATATAGAAAGAAGGAAAATATGGAGAAATTGTTTCTGTACGAATACTGTGCATGAAGCCAAATTTATGTAGGACAGAAACAAGAATCCGATGAAGAAATGAGGAGAGGGAACATAGCATATCTTTGGAGGATTCTAAAAATAAATTGGCAAAGAAAAAATTGATACTGTAATAACTATCAGACAACATGAGGCGGTGGAGGTTTAGTGATTTTTTTTTTTTGTCATTCTACTCAGATGTTCTATTCCTGCCATTTAATACATTCTCAGTTTATAATATCATTAAAATATTCCAGAGATGTAAATTCACAAAACTACATCAAAAACTACACTCTTACCAAAGTTCTTCCAACCAGATTTCTACTGGTAATTTCAATATCATACATCCCAAGATATATAACCATGGTCATCTTCAAAAGCTGCCTATCTTATATATTTCCTACCTTAATTAAGAGAACTCCTATCCATTGCCTCACTGACACTGGAAACCAGGAGCCATAACTGCAGCTCTCCTTCTCATGGGCTCAGCACTTTCTCCACATTGGTTCATTTAATCCTCCAAACAATCTGATGAGTCAGGTGTTAATGTTAGTTAATCTAAAACCCAACTATGGAGGTGTTGAAATTTTTTCCAAGCTTATACACCTATTTACAAATAGAGTGTGCTTGCCTTCGGTTAATGTTGCTTGCTCCTCTCCAAAAATGTCTACAAGCAAATCTAGATCCTAACATACCACTACTTCCATGCCACTTTCCTTCTTTCTTTTTTTTTTTTTTTTGAAATTTAAATAAAGCTGGTTTTATTTCATAATAAAATATCTACAGATAGTCAGAGGATGATATTGGATCTGCAGTCCAACATGATGAGCACTGGTATCTGTTTGGTTCCCATGATCTTTCCTTTCTCACGTTTGAAAGGACCACTCCAGTTTCTTCCATAACTTCACTATTTATTTCAAAAATAGGGGAAAAGATGGCTTAGCCACTTTTATCACTTCTATTGGGAAGCAAATCTTTCCCAGAAACCCTGAAAATGTGTCCCAAGGGTACCTGTAGCTGCAACAGAGGCTGTGAAGGTGAGCAGTTAAGCTTTCCCAACTTCTTTATTGATGGCAGGTAAAGGAAAAGAGGGTGTTGGGAATGGCCGGCAAGTTGTGCCACCAACATTATATAAGTAATTTCTTTCTTTTTAATCATTTATTTATTCCCATCTGTGTTTAGTCATCTTTATATTTAAGATCTGTCCGCACGGGTAATTTTTATGTCAAGAAATTTCTGTTGATAACTTAAAGATTAAAAATTGAAACTCAGTTCTTTAAATCATGACATTTTTATCAACTACACTTCTTTTTCTTGCTTTATTTTTACCCTAATATTCAAGAATAGAACTAAAATAAAATTAATCTTTCTTTTCTTAAAATTGATTAATTATTTTTGTGGTACTGGGGATTGAACACAGGCAAGTGCTCCAACACAGAGCTACACTCCTAACCCTTTTTTTAGTTTTTAGCCTGGAACTTGTGATCCTCCTACCTCAGCTTCCTGAGTCACTGGGAATATAGGTGTGTGCCACTGTACTTAAAACTACTTCATCTCTCAAGAAAGAGTGAAAAAAAACCAAAAAGTTAACAGTGACAAAATACTTTCAACCACTTTTCTCCTTAGTTACTGTCCTTCTAACACCAAAAAAAACATCTGGAAAACATCCCCACATCCTTTGGTATTTAAGAACTGATACATATGACCAAAATCCGTGTGGTTTCCTCTGGCTCCATTAACACTGAACACTTTTTCTTCAAAAATGGAAAATCTCCTTTGTCTTTCCATTTCATCATCTGTACCATCAAAAGGAATGTCTTCTTGATGGCAAATTAAGATTCTCTTCCAGTTTAATTTTCTGAGTCTGGACCAGAATTCCTCCCAGACACTTTGTGGACCTTCCACATAAACAACACCAGGTTTTCCAGGCATGCTAAACCCAGACAGGGAAAGCTCCTTGGCCCACTCTAGACTATTCTTTCTTTTGCATCTGTTATAGATGTTATGGCTATAGATCCAAAGTCTTGTAAGAATGGGATCAACTAGCTGGACTATACTTTCTGTGGTGGGAGAAGATGGGGCATCTCTGCTGACAGCCTGTTCTCTAACTCATTCTGTGGCATTCAATATACAGACATCTCCTCCACAATTCTCCTGCAGGAATGTGGTCAGATCTGTGTTCAGTTGGGTCTGCTGGGTTCTACTTAATAATACTGATCTGGCAGTAATTTCAGACAGAACTTCAGAGTACTTAAAGGGAAGAATGCAGGCCACAGAAAATATCTCCATTGATTTCTCAGATATGTCTAGGTTCATGTTGATGGTATAGTAAACTTTTGAAGATAGCCCCTCCATAGTCTTCTTTCCAATACAATCTTTCAGTTCTGCTAAAGCCAGTTGGTCATTCACTATGAGCTCATTATCCCCAGGAAAAATACTGGCCAGCAGGTCTAACTAAGAGAGCTGGGCCTCTGATTGCTCTATCACAATCATTTTGTAAGTTTCTTCTTAAAAAGATTTTCTTTTGTGAAATCAACCATCATCATTTAAATCAGTGGTGTCCTCACATCATTCTTGTCCATCTTTGGTAAAAGTTTATCAAGCAGCTATTGTATGTAAAGCTTTGACCCTCATGTCTTCCTGGTGCTACTTACTCTGAGGATCAGGATACACATCTAGAGCCCTGGCTCCATCACTGCTGTAAGCCCCGGTTTCCTGGCTTCAGGGTTACCTCAGATCCCTTCAGGAGACAAACAACCAGGGCAGGGCAACTCCAAGCTTCAGCGGGTCCTGTGGAGCGGCTTGGGGGAAATGGGAGAGCGCTCTCCCTACCCACACAGAGGTTAGCGGAGTCCCAAAGTCAGAATTGTCCTGACCTTTTGGTCCAGAATGTAGCCGCATGTTTTCTCCTCTGCACTTGGAACAGCAGGGTAGTTCTTTGACCCCCCAGGTGCTTCTTTGTCTTAGTTTTTCAGACTTGTATTTCTCCACCCCAACCTCATTGTCATTTCCCAGTTGCTGTCTCTATGCCACTTTCACATCACAAAGAATATTGTTCTAAATGCAAATCAAATCTTATCACTCTTTTCTCACAGCTTTCCATTATTAATTTATAATTATCTAGTCATTCTTACTGAAACGTGTAGTGAAACAAACACTGTATTAGACCAGCCTGCCTATTAAATACCAGACCATATCTCCAACAATGAATGCTTTAATGATTAACTAAGCTTTTTAGCTATATATTTTAAAAAATAGAGTAGTGATTGCTCTTCTCTATAGAATGTAACAAATATAAGATTAAATCATCTTGCACAGAATCAACAAATAAAAAAACAAGGTCAAGATACAATGAACACACTGATTACACTTGCTCCATAGTCTTTTTTTAAAAAGTTTTGAGGGTCTTGGAACAGTGACCTTGTACTCTTTTAAGGCAACTATTGGCTAGAACTTTCTACCTCCTCATAGCTCTGCTTAGGCCCTGAAAAAATCTTTTGTGTTTATACTCAGCGTACTTTGCTCATTTGCACAATGGTATGGTGTCATGGAGATTTGAGTTTGGGAACTGTGGTAGGCAGGTTTTTTTATTGTTATGACCAAAAATAAAATAAAATAAAATAAACCTGACAATAACAACATAGAGGTGCAAAAGTTTATTTGGGCATCTTTCAGAGGTCTCTGTCCTCAGCCAGCTCCATTGATCTGGGCCCAAAGTGAGGCAGAAGAGTGTGGTAGATAAAAAAAAAAAAACATCTCAGGGCATCGTCATTAAGAAGCAGAGAAAAAGTAAGAATGGCTCATCAGAAACAAAATGTTGACCCCAAAAGCAGACCCCAGGAAGCCACCTCCTCCAGCCACATTTACCTGCCTACTGTTATCAGCCAGTTAATCAATTCAAAACTATAGCTGCACTAACTAGGTAAAACTATCATAATCTTATCTTTTCACCTCTATACTTTCCTGCATTGTCTTACATATAAACTTTTGGGGGACACCTTATATCTAAACCATACTACCCTATAATCCATTAGCATGACTATCAAACTGTTATTGTGTTATCAAAAATATAAATATACTATCTATAAATCATATCCATATATAAAGCACACAATAATTTATAACATTTTTGCCCAGGACCCCCAAAAGTTTATGCTCAATCTCATAATCCAAATATATTCAGTCCATTTCCAAAAGACCACATAGTCTTAAAAATCTGGTACTACCCAGAGGTCCAAGACCAAAATCTCCTTTGAGACTTAGTATAAACTCAGCATGGTCCCCTCATATAAATAAAAAGCAAGTGATATATACCCATATATAAAGGCACAGAATAAATCTTTCCATTCTACAGGGAGAAATGGGGGCACAGAAAGAAGGAAAGGCCTCTCTATGCAAGTATGGTTGCCCCACTGGTCTCTTTTCAAAGGAATTTTGACTTTTATACCCTTGAGCCTGAGATGGGTGTCCTCTTGCCAATTTCTGAGATGTCCACAAACCATCTTTCCTATTGTCTCCTTTCTAAGTACTTAGCATTTCTTTAGTGACTGTAAAGTCTTTTTACCAACCACAACTTCCTTAGCCCTGGTTTTACTGGCACTTTTCTGGTTGAACTCCAAGTTTTTCAAATCTTTCTGCTCCACTTTCTGCTCCTGATTATTATAGTAAATTTGGTTAAAAGCTGCCTGCAATACCACCACCTGAATGTTATTTTGCCTGGAAACTTCTTAATTAGTACATATCCTTTAAATTCAGCCTCATAAAAAGTCTCAGGGCATGGGCAAAGCATATACAGCTTCTGAGCCAGAATGTAACATGAGTGGTCTCTAGTCAAATTTACGATAGAATCCTCTTTCTCCTCTGCAACCTCATGAGTCCTGTCTCTATCTCCATCATTCTGTAGTCATCCTGGTCTTCTGGGCTCCCACCAGAATTTCCCATTAAGCTCTTCTTACAACATTCTATTTTTTTTTTCGAACTTGCATCATTGAATGTTTCAAAATTTCTCAACAAATTCCCCAAATTTCTAAAGTTCCTTAACCATGTGGTCAAGTTAGTCATAGCAACAGCCCCACTTCTCAGTACCATTTTTTGTTTTTGTCAGGTTTTTCATTGCTATGAACAAAGGATCTGACAAGAACAACATAGAAATTGAAAAGTTTATTGAGGACTCATGATATCAGAGGTCTCTGTCCTTAGGCAGACAGCTCCGTTGCTGTGGGCCCAAAGTGAGGCAGAATATCATGGCAGATGGGTGTAGTGGAGAAAAGCATCTCAGGATATGTTCACCAGGAAGCAGAGACAGGCTAAGCTTGGTTAAAAGAGAGAAAATATATCAGGAACTTAATGAATTTTCTAAGAGGATAACACTGAAGTTACCAAGAAGACCCCACCACCATCACACATGTAGACACATATTAGCTACTCATGCATCTCGTTTATATCTGATTTTCTTTTCCAATTTCCTATACATGTCATAAAGTAAAAACCTCTTCTTTATCATGTATATGATTTCATGAACAAGTAAATATGCCTCCTTCAAATATAGAAGGTTATCCATATCTCACACACACACACACACACACACACACACACACACAAACAAACATACTGTGTACTTTAGGGATATCAGTCTAAAAATAAAGCTAATGCCAGATGAATTTTTCATACAATAGTAAGTGATTTTTTCACATTGTACATTATTGATTTAATAAAATCATGAGCATTACATTTAGGAAAAAGATTGCTTTCCAATAGCCACCTCCATTTCTTTCTTTCTTTCTTTCTTTCTTTCTTTCTTTCTTTCTTTCTTTCTTTCTTTCTTTCTTAATGTTTGCCAATCTTTTTAATATTTATTTTTTTTTAGTTATAGTTGGACACAATACTTTAATTTATTTTTATATGGTGCTGAGGATGGAACCCAGAGCCTTGCATGTGCTAGGCAAGTGCTCTACAGCTGAGCCACAACCCCAGCCCTCCATTTCTTTCTGAGGATATTATTTGTATGAACTTCAAAACTAGTTTTTATGTGTTTCTCAACAAAATGATATTTTTAACATTTTTTCTCTCCAACAAGTAAAATTTCACTTGAGGCTCCTGTAATTTTATGATCCCCTTCCATTTAATGACCAAACATTTTGTTGTTTGGTGAAAAAATATGGGGACAAAAGTTACATCAATAATTCATCAGAATCACATTGTAAACATATGCAATATATAGTTCCACCTTGCAAATGTAAAATATGCCAGTTTCTACACTACAAAAAATTATTTTATATTTGTTGTGTAAATATCAATTGCCTTCCAGTAAGGTCACTTCAATTTGATAGAAAATGATGGGGGGGGGGAAATCCAATAATTTTTTGTATTCTTTGACAACATAACAATGAAATTCTTCAATAAAATCTAGCTTTAAAATATTCATTCTGAAACTTTTTTTGTGAAAAAAAATTACCTTTGGTGGCTGCTTCTGAGAAATTGAGTTTTCCCAGAATGCATTCTGTACATTCAAGGATACTCAGATCCTACATACATTATTCTGAATGTGATTTATTCTTAAACTTTCTCTCTGTAACTTTAAGTAAATCATTTTGGTATTACTAATTCATACTCTGAATTAAATAAATGGTGATGTGAGATATGTGATAAATTATCAGTTTAAATAATAAAAATATATGATATGAAAAATTACTGAACTTTGTTTATTGAAGGGTAACAGACAAATTCAATAATGTGATTTGAGTAGTTTATGGAAAACTTTTAAGACTATAAAGATTATTAACAAGGTTAAAAAGAATTTAATGAAAATTTTAAGGAATTATTCATTTCACATTTTGACTATCAGAAATATAGATGAACAAAATGGTTTCCTCCTTCCTCTCCCTCATTTACCACAAACAGTAGCAGCTCCATCTGCAGAAAATGTGATAGACCACAGAAAACTAAAATAGTCCATTTACTTTACTTCACAAATAAGGCACTAATGATTCCTTCCTTATCACTCTTCACCTATTAAGATGTGCAATAAACATATCTTTTAAGGTTTCACATTAGTGTGGCTTCAAAATACACTTTTTATGTGCAGTAATGATTTTCTAATGAATGTGTATACCTCAATGTCTTCTAAGTATTGATTAATATAAGTGAGCTAATTTTAATTCCTACCAATTTCCATTTGTCAACAATATCTTTTATCAGTTACCTACTTTATATCTTCCTTTTAAGAAAAAAGTTGAGGCAATGTATGCAAGTGTGCTTTTTTTAAAAAAAGATGGGTGGACCAAAGAAACACATTTATAATAAAATATTATCATTTTGTTTCATGATTACACACTATAATTTATTTATAATTTCTTTTTATTAAAAAATAAAATTACATCTTATATAAAATACAAAAACAAAATAATTTTGAAAATATATCAATAATCATTCAATGCCACTATTATTAGCATATGTTCTTGCTATAATTGATATAAATTTATTTTAGCCCCCAATAACACATATTCATTATACATTCAATACAATAATGTATTCAATACTATTTGATACAATTCACATTTAATTCATTTTTTTGGGGTTTAGTCAACTAACTGTTTTTGTGCTTTTATCTTACTTTAATCTGATGGAAACAGTTACAAATACCAACTGATATCCAACTTTGTGATTTTGCTTGAAATTTTTTCTTCTTTATATTTGTCATTTTAATTTCTACATTATTTCCTCTTTAGCGGATATATTATAACCTATCAATATTTGATTAGACATACATTGTTTTTCAGTTGTATTATTTAAGAGAGAAAAAAAATTATAAACTTCACTGAGCTTATAATATTCTACTTTTAGGTAACTGCTTCTTTAAATAAAATTTCAAGAAGTGGAAATACCTATTCAAAGACTGAAATTATGGATTTTGATTTGGGAACATGCTCCATATTATTTTCAATGGATCTTACCAAATACATGGTAACAGATTTATTTTTATACTCTTCCATTCATGCTATCAAACATCTAACCAAGTCCTTCCCCACTGCAACCCACCAACATATTGCTGAAAATTAAAAAAAAAAATGACACACTGGCAACACAAGAATACCCACACATTCATTCTGAGATGTTAAATAAAACACCTGTGTGCAAAATCCTTCCAAAGGTGAAATTTAGAGCTAATAATAAAACTTGCAAATGCTCCCACTTAACCTCCCTAAAGAATATTATAAGCATCATTTCTTTGAAGAGGTGAGCACACAGAAATACACTGCATTTTTTAATATCAACAAGAATATCTGAAAAACAAGTAACATCTTTTGAAGTAATATTCTCATGTGGTTTTGAAAGCTGATATTTCAAATTGTGGATGTTGCAAATACATAGTGAATGTCATAAAAACATTAAATAAGACTTTATTGCTTTTATACCCAAGGAAGATATTAATGTTTTTTAAAAGACTAATTATCTTTAATCATCTTAATTTTTGTTATTTTGCTTGAGAAAGTTATCTAAAATATTAAACTATAGCAGCCTATCAGGTTATCTAGAAAATATAACCTATGTTTTAGTTAATATGAATGAACATTCTGTTAAGTGGAACGTAGGTATTGTTAACTCCATATCCGAGGAACTAAAAAGTAATTTAGAGTGTATATTAAATGGCAGAGGCACAATACTGATCTAGCCTATAGAGAATTTACAAATTGATTATTTCAAGTTCTCTACAAAAAAAAAACTGTAAAAATATTTCTTCCATGTCCTATCCACCATGCAGGATGTCCAAGACAGCCAACTCAAGTCTCATGAGGTGAGTGACCTGAACTGATAGATGTCAGGTGGTTCAGATGCTACAAAGAGATGAGGATACAGAATAAGCAAAATTCTAAAGCCTCTGTCCTTTTCCATTTTAATGTCATGATGTCCTATATCTTCCTTTCATTTTGCACCTCCCCTATGCCACCAGTTATTTTTATCTTAGAACTATTCTTACCTTTGGAAGGAGAAAATCTTCCTTTTTGAGCAATTACTAGAACCCATCAGTTTGTCCCTTAAGTCTATGCATTCTATAAACATTTACTTTTTCATTTCTATATAAGATGAGAAAGAGAGAATAAAAGGATCTAAATGTTCCAAAGAAATGCTAAAAGATATAAAGAGAAACGTTCAGGAAACATACAGATTAATATATGTGCTTTAACCCTGCTACTGGCACTATTGCTCCCAACACTGTCTTCCCTTTGTAATAGATATAGAAGCTTTGTCAATATGAATCAAATTTATATAAACTCTAGTCGAGGTGCATCTATTAGCTCTCATTGTTCTTTTCATTTTTCCATGTAAGTCCAGCTTAGATTATCAAGTGTTTCCCTTATTAAATGGATAGACAGTTACTAATTTCAGGCTAATATCTGTAAACTCCATTATGCTTTGATAATCAAGAAAATCTCAGAGTAATTTTCAAGAGCCATGTTTAAACAAATACTTGAACATCCATAAATTAAAAACACTCTCTTTGAATAACAGATACATAACTGTGGATTTTAATGTAGCTATGAAACACTCATAACAAAAATAAGTTTGAAATATTTCTGCTTCTAAGTTTTTAAAAAGAATTCTTTACTTTTTTCATGGACAACATGTAGCCTCTTCCAAGTTTGACATACATAAAATCTCAGGCTCACTTGTGAAATAGATTTCACACATTCTATCTTTCATTATTTTAAGGAAAGCATATGTCTGACTGGATCATCTGGTAGTTTACAAATGGAAACTTAGTCTCTGTGATAGAATTAGATTGATTTTATTTATGACAATATTTATAACCTTGTAATTCATTCCATATTATATTGAATTTTTAAAAACATTTCCATGACTAGTTATCCATGCACTATTACATCAGGATATAGGTAAAGGATAAGTCAAACAAAGTATCATTTTCAAAACTTATTGAAATCCTCTTTAATTGAACTGTCACATTTTACTTTATTTTATAAATACTCAGCTTGACTAGGCACAGTGATGCATGCCTGTAACCCCAGCAATGTGGGATGCTAAGACAGGAGGATCACAAATGTGAATCTAGCCTCAGCAACTGGTGAGATTCTTAGTAACTCTTGAGATCTCAAAAAATGAAAAAGCAACTGGGAAATGGCTCATTGGTAAGGTTCCCCTGGGTTCAAGCCCCAGTATCAAAAACAAAACCAAGCAAACAAAAAGACAACCACTCATCATGTAAATTTATTTTAAAGTATTTTATACATATGAAAAGAAATATAAGAATGACTAAGCCTTACTGCCTGGTGCTTCTGATGCTTTGTTTTCACTTATTTTTATATTCAGTCATTCTCTATTCTACTACAAGAAGACACACACCTTTCTCATAACAATTGTCATAATGTCTTGTAATTTTATTCTGCTTTCTTTAAGTTAATAATCATCCTCTAACAAAATTGACTTATTTAGAGCCCAAATGTTTTATTTGCTTGTATTTCTTCAGAATTAATGTTCCACAGTCATTTATAAGTTCTACAAATGCTTTTCCAATAATTTCTCATTTATCTTTCTATGTATACTTTTTCCTACCAAATTACACTCCATTGGAATGTATATTCTAATTAATAAATTATTTTGATTAACAAAGATGCACTTAGTGTCTTCAACTCTACTTTTTCTGTCATGTATTTGTTGATTATGATAATCCATTTGATGATATCAGTTTTGCTTCTTTCAATTTAAAGGTATTTTCATACTACAAATAACAGACTATCGTAAAAAAATGATTCTATGCAAAATGAGAAAAAGCAATAAAAAATTTTTTCAATATAATGAAGAATGAAAAGTGTAATGCAGAATGAAAAAAAAAATTAGCCAGCCTCCTTACAAGAAATAAAATCAATACAGCTTTGACAATTAAGGACTCTGATCCACTAGAAATCTAGTATGCACCTGAACACACCAAAATTGCAGGACTCCCCCTGGGAGTCTATCAGAAGTGAACTGGTGTAATCACACTCTCTGTACCCAGGGAAACTTAGAAGTAAAGAGGTAAAGTTAAGGAGTGGTACACATCTTCTAAAGGTCTTAAATCTGATGGAATCCCTCAAGAAGACTGAATAGGAAATCTCCCCACCTTAAATAGTTCAGGATGAAATATCCTAAATACCTCTAACGTCAGTTTGCTCTTACAGATATAATTTTTATATTGAATCGACAGATGTTTCTTTATTATTCAATATTTTAGTCCTCAGCCTAATTGAATTTTCCTAATATTTTAAAGAATTACTTGGAATCATTCTTTTAATCTTTATTTTTCTGGCTCAGGTTTATACTTGTTCTTCTTAGTCATTTCCCTTGCTTTTAATTACCTGCTCCTGCTGCAAATCTGTCCCCCCATTTTTCTTCTTTTTATCTTGTTTGTATTATCTCTCTTTTCCTTCTTTTTTCTTTTCCCACTCTCTTTTCCCCATCTCAATCCCTATGCAGTTTAATACTATTTTACTATCTTTAATAACTAATTTATCAACCTATTCAGGCACATTGCTCCATTTTTGTCCATATATTAGAAGAATTGTGAAGAGCATTCTTAAGACAGGTTTTCTTCCTAAGGTTTATTAGTACATGTTTTTGAAGTTAATAGGGTTAAGTATCTTCTTTCAAAACAGTACTACATACTGGGCATAGTAGCAGGTAAATATTGAATGCCAAGAGTAATATCAGTTGAGTGGGAGTATTAATCAGGTGCAACACAAGATGTCCACTGTATCACTTATATTCAATATAGTCAATATAGTTCTTGAAACTCTTGCCAGAGCAATCAGGCAAGAGAAGAAATTAAAGGGATACAAGTAGGAAAAAAAAAAGTCAAGTTATCTCTGTTTGCTGATGATATAATTCTATATATAGAAGACCCCCAAAACTCTGACACAACACTTCTGCAGCTGATAAACAAATTCAACATAGTAGCAGGATCGTCATACAAACTCAGTAGCTTTTTTATGCTCCAATAATGAATACCCTGGGAAAAAAATCAGGAAAAGTATTCCATTCACAATAACTTCAACAAAAGACAAAAACTTAGGAATAAATCTAACCAAGTAGGGAAAAGACCTCTATAATTAAAATTATAGAACACTGAAGAAAGAAATTGAATAAGACCTTAGAAGATGGAAAGACCTTCCAAGTTCTTGGATAGGCAGAATTAATGTTGCCAAAGTAGTCATATTTTGATAAAAAGATTCAATGCAATCCCTATCAAAATACAAATGACATTCTTCACAGAACTAGAAAAAAGTCCTAAAATTCCTATGAAAGAATACTCAAAGCAATACTGAGTAAAAAGAGCAAAACTGGAAAAATTGAAATACTCTCAAAATATACCGCAGTGCTATAATAACAAAACATCATGGTACTGGCATCAAACAGATTTGGAGATCAATGTAATATAATAAATGACATAGAGACAAACACACATAGATACAGATATCTGATAGATAACAAAGGTACCAAGAACAGGTTGGAGAAAATATAGCCTCGTTAACAAATGGTGCTAGGAAAGCTGGATATCCATATGTGGTAGAATGAAGCAAGATCCCTATTGCTTACCATTCACAAAAGTCAACATAAATTGAATCAAAGAATTAGACCAGAAACTTTGCAACTGCTAAAGAAAACATGGTGTTAAAATTCCAACATATTGGTGAAAGCACCAAATTCCTTAACAAGACTCTAAAACTCAAGAAATAAAACCAAGAATAAATAAATGAAATGGCATCAAATAAAAATTTCTTCATGGCAAAGGAAACAATTAAGAACATGTAGGGAGAGCCTACAGGAAGGGAGAAAATTCTTTGCCAATAATACTTCCAACAGGAAATTAATATCTAGAATATAAGAATAATTCAAAAAGCTTAATACAATAAATAAATAAATAAATGGCAAAAGAACTAAACAATCATTTCTCAAAAGAACAAGTACATTGCCCAACAAACATGAAAAACAAACAAATAAACTTGTTCAACATCCTTAGCATTCAGGAAAATGCAAATTGAAACTACTTTGAGATTTTATTGCAATTCAGTGAGACTGGCAATCAACAAGAGAACAAATAGTGAGAAATACTGGTGAGGAAGTGAGAGAAAAGGTACACTTAAATACCATGGTGAAACTGTAAATTAATGCAACCATTTGGGACACAGTGTGAAGATTCCTCAAGAGTCTAGGAATGAAATTACCATGTAACCCAGCTATCCCACTTCTCAGTATACCTAAGAGATCTAAAATCAGCAAACAAAAGAGATCCAGCCATATCAATGTTTATAGCAGCAAAATTCACAACAGCCATGCTGTGGAACCAACATAGGCGCCCTTCAACAGATGAATGGATGAAGAACATGTGGTATATATACACAATCGAGTTTTATTAGGTCATGAAGAAGAATTAAATTATGGTATTTATAGTAATTAAAGTAATGGAACTAGCTAAGTGAAATCAGTTAGACTCAGAAACTCAGAGGTGAAATGTTTTCTCTCATATACAAAAGCCATTGTGAAACTAGGAAAGAAAACGGGGTATCAAATGAAAAGAGAAGAGAGGTCAGTGGAGTAGAGGACAAGGATCCATGGGAAAGAAGGAGTGACAGGAAAATGGAGGAACTGCAGAATGAATTTTACCTAATTATACTGTATGTACATATGAATATAACACAGTGAATTCCACCTTTATCTATATATATATTAAGTACCAATTAAAAAAAACAATATATAAATAGAAGGAAGACAAGTGGAGTAGAGGAGACAGGACAGGGAGGAAGTAACAGAGAGAAGTAGAAATATTGAAAATTGAAATGGAACAAATTATATTCTGTGCATGTATGAATATGTCAAAATGAACCCTATCATCACATATAACTATAATATACCAATAAAAATCTAAAAAATGAATAAAAATGTGTATTCTACACACAAAAAAATGTAGTATTAAATATATCTATCAAAATGCTTCTTAAGATTTTTTTTTGCCATGCTGGAGATTTAACTCAGAGTCATGCACATGCTAGACAGGCATTCCATCACTATTACACCATCATTTCCTTCTTAATAAATTAATTTTTAAAAATGTTGTGTAAAACATAAAATGTCATCTTTCCTGGATCCAGTGTTTGATATCTTTTTGAATCACAGGATAAAAGAATAGAAAGTATCTTTTTATAATTCACTGTCCTGTACAGCAGGAATAAAGCCACTTAAGAGGCAAAAATATGAAAATTTGGAATATTTTTTACTTATATGCCATTAATAATATCCAATCATCATAATTTCATAATTAAGAGACCATTTTAAAAAGAAGTAAAATGGCAACTCTATTATATTTCTCACATCTCACTTTGACATTCAGAACTGTAAAATAAAAATGTTTTCAGGAAATATTTACCTTTATTCTTCATAAATTACTATGGTTAATCCAAATGTCTGTGTTTAAATTTGAGCTTTCCCATTTACTAGAGGTAGAACCCTTGGGAATTTTTTAGTCTTTCTGGGCCCTTTTCACTTTATTTGTAGAACTGCCTTATAAATTTTAGAGAATTTAGAGAGATTATATACACATAAAATGTGAACTTGAAGGGTTCCATAAATGTTATTATAATTATTTTATTCATATGTACTGAATTTTAATGGTATGATGATTTCTCTTCAAAATCCCTGCTAATACCATATTCAAATAAACATCTTCTCAAGAACACTTATTCATTCCTCCTTTGGGGGCATCTCCAGCTTTGGAGACATCTTTCAAATAATACCTTAGTGTCAGTCACATGGCAGTTATCCCATAACTATTAGAGTTAATATCTCTTGAGATAGTACCCTCTTTCATGCCCAAAGACCATAATGATTTGGAAGTAGATTTTCACCTTAATTTTGGTGTGCTTTAACCTGTTTGAAAATGAGAAGTCTAGGAATATATGAATTACAATGTATGTTTTCTTCTAATTCAGAGTGATCAAATTTCTTAAAATGCATATTACAATTACATAGGCACTCTAAGACTTTAAAAAAATAATAAGAAATGTAAACTGGGTTATTTTTTTTTACCTAATTATAACTTTACCATCTGTCAGCTCACCACAGCCCTTACCACACACTGGCACAGAAGGCTGGACAAGCACTCAGGTCTCTGGGCTTTCAGGCTGGCTTCTAGCTCTTTGGCTCACTGTGTCTTTTGTGTTTCTAACACCAGAACACAGAAACAGTGTCCACACAAATGTCAATAAAATGAAACTGCGTCTTCACAATAAGCATATATAAAATTCTGCAATATTTTAATTCTAAAAATTATTTCAAGATCTTTATTAAATTATCAATATCACCAAAGAACCCCTTCCAGGAACTACTTTCTTTGAAGAATACTGTTTTAAAAATAATAATAATAATAATAATAAATATAAATGCACACTCTCTACCAAGTTGAAGATTATGGTAAGTAGTTTGAAATTTAAATGTTGAAGTAATGCCTTGCATTATTACATTATGGCATAGAGATGTGGACTATTGCTAGCTCTTTGAAATCAAGTAGATCTATTCTACCAAAAGACAAACAGTGAGACAAACAGAATTATACACACTGTGCACAAAAGGAAGTGGCATTTTCCAACCAAATAAAAGTCTGTATATGTTCACAAGGCAGAAAGCAGGGAATGGGGATGCTTGTGAGATACTGATTTTTGCAAACCCACACACCTAGGTAATGATCTTAGTCAATAATGTTAGGTAATGTCAAGGACACAGAGATAACTACACTATTTAAATTGCCAAAGAAAGTATACAAGGTAAAATTAAGCTGATGTTGCCAGCATATTTCTAAATTTCACATTTCTAAGAAGAAGGAATTCAAAGTACTATTAGCAAAATCTTGAGCCACATTCTCAAATACATGACATGGTGAACTAGTTTTACATATGTAAACTCATTAGGAAAAACTTATCCAAAACTCTTATTTTAAATCAGTCAAGATTACATTATTGCAGAGAATTTATATTACTATGTACTTGATCTTTTATCTCTGACTTTACTTTTGAAGTATCTCTTAATAGCTTGGTTTTAGAAAGATGGTTCAAAAAAAAAAAAAACCCAAATCGTTGAACGTCTACTATGAAATTATGAAATTAGCCCCAGCAATTTAGCAAGGCCCTAAGCAACTTAGCCAGGCCCTTAGCAATTTAGCCAGACCTTGTCTCAAAAAAAAAAAAAAAAAAATAGGTCTGGGATATGGCTTAATGGTTAAGTGCCCTGGGTTCTGTCCCCAATACCAAAAAAGAAGAAAATAAAATCATGATCCCAGTTTTTGTGAAGTTTAGTAGTAGAGAAGCATACATATGATTAAATAAATACATATCATGTTGCATATATTTAAGAGACAAGAGAGGTTGAGTTTTTAAAAGAGTGCAAATCTTACTGCTCATTTTATCATGTTTGTAGGGATAATTGATTGATTTTGTCCCTGTAAGTTTTCATGTTCAATATACCATTCTCAAGATCATTTGCTGGTAGCTTACATTAATCCTTCTTTTCTCCATTCCTCTTTCTTTGCTTTGTCTTTTTTTCCCTTTCTCACGAATTAATTTAAATTGAGTGTGAGTGTACGTGCATGTACTTTGTTATTTTCAACATCTGTATTATATTCCAATGTCTGTATTATATTAGATTAGATCCATTTATGGATCTAAATGATTAAAATATTTCCTGAAAAATGAATAATTTTGGCATTTTTACACTTTATAATAATGTCCTATTAAGCATATAATATGTCAAGTGTGTGATCTTTAGACATTGCATGAATACCTTTACATGACAAATTTTTTAGAAAAAATTTGCTAGTTCAATTATATTTATTTTTAATTTGATGGCTCTGTTAAATTGCCATGCCCTAAAAATGTTTACCCTTACATATCAACAATAGAGTGGAGGAATACCTGTCAATCTGTAGCTTTTCTTTATTAGTCCATTCACTCATTTATTCAACACATAATTATTGAGAATTCATGATTTGATAGACATTGTTGGAACCAATAGGGAATCACAGTGAACCAGTAAGGAAAATCTGCTTCTATACCAGAAACTTATACTCTAACAAATAATTAGTGAAGCTTGTCCTACAATATTTGATTTTATTATAGCCTTCTGGCCTGAAGGAAAAATAGATTAGATTTGAGAAAAAAAGTCTACAGAGGTTTGCATGGTATTGGAATAGATAATATATCCTGGTGAGAACTGAAAATACACTAGATTTACTTACAAATTAGGAATCTATTTAATTACTGAAAGTCATTATAATTATCTCACACATCTTATTTTTGCAAAGAATCAAGAGGTCAGTGAGAAAATAATATTCTGCTTAGGGCCACAATTTAGCATTGTAGCACCAAAATGCAATTCTAGATCATTATACCCTTAAGTATTCTCTAATGATGATTACATTCTTTCTGCCCACATCACATAGGATTTTTGAGCTGTTACTTTACTTGTTATTCCTGTTTTCACAATATTTTTTCATTCTATAAAAATCATAATGAGGGAAATTTGAGTAATTAATTGTCAAATTATTGATATTAATTTGGAATTGGCAAGTCATGCATATAGTTTATAATTCATGCTACATAAAAATATACAGTGTAAATTGTGTTCCCTATCCAGACCACAGAAATCATGGATTCTACCATTGTTATGTTGCTTATGCTTCCTTTAAGCACTATTACATGCAAATGTCACCTAAACATAATCTACACATATGATACTTTATAAATTATCTACCAATCTAAGATACTTTTGTGAGTGCAAGTGTGTACAAGCAGAAATTATGGCAGGATAACAAGGGAACATCGGAAGTACCCTGTGCAAACTAAAACGTGGTTAACCTAACTAATCATCATACATATTTATGTAATTGTATTTTTAAATTTGACCATGTGACAACATAGTTCACATTCTTCTGTATGTATATGTATATGTAACTATACCTTTATAATGCCTGTTTGGTTGAATCATTAATTCCTCATTGACATTTAGATTGTTTTTATTCTTCTATGATTATTAACACTTAAACACTATTATATTGAACATCCTTATATGCAGTTAGTTCACTATGCTTATAAGTACATGTATTTGTATGATAAAATGCTGAAGTGAGAATTATTGGGTTAAAAGCATGTGTTTTTAAAATTTTGAAGTGCATTTCTAAACTATAATCTTAAAAAGTTCTATCAGTAATACAAGGATTTTCCTGTTTACTTCAATGATTGTGGGTGCAGTAAATAATCACAATTTTTATTTTTGTTAGCTTTCTGGTATTTAAAGAATAATAACCAGATTTCTATTATTTTTCATCTTTGCAACTTCA
Organism: Spermophilus citellus; assembly: GCF_964194105.1. Lineage (NCBI taxonomy): Eukaryota > Metazoa > Chordata > Mammalia > Rodentia > Sciuridae > Spermophilus > Spermophilus citellus. The sequence continues at coordinate 198,746,049 of NC_138182.1, read as the reverse complement.
AGAGTTATTTGAACTTTCTCTTGTCTCTTTTTCTAAACAATTGTTGACCTTCAACATTGATTTATAGGAGCATATGGTAATTTTGCATTGATATGAATTCTCTTCCATTCAGACATATCAATGGAATAATAAATACTCACATTTCAAATGCATATTTATTTGTGTAATATTGAATTTTCATCAAAAGATATTCTAGTCCTCTAAATGGTTCTTAAAGTCAATTGAGAACTCATGCAGTTTGAATATCAGAAACAAAGTAAATATATTTGGCAATTTTTCCAAATGAGATGGACAGTGTTGAATGGCTAGGCATCTTCATGCCTTGACTCATGCACATATCAGCTATTTTTAGGAACTTTGTACCAGGCACTATGGCTAGTACTATAGATAAAAGTTTATGAAAGATGGCCTTCCAGTGGTTGTTACTTAGCTGTTACTAGGTGATGCTTTGGAAATAGCCTCAAAATATTGGCAGCTAAAAACAAAGAGTTATTTCTTGCTTATGTTACATTAAAGCTATAGCAACTACAATTAACCTGTAATCCCATTCCACCCTGTTTCTCTTTTATGTATGTTTTCATTTAGGTAGCAGCCTATATCTGGAGAATGCTATTGTGATGGCAAAAGGGTGAAAGAACAAGCCTAGAATAATACTGAAGCTCTCAAAGTGTCTTTTTGTTGTGGTATACTCAATGTGACTGTGGTGCACACATGAATTTGGCCAGAGCAAGTGACATTTTTTTTGTTAAGAAGAAGTCAATGGGGGTCAGAAATCACCTTCCTTGGGGGAATTTACTGTACCTCACATGGCAATGGGCTGGGTTATATAACCCTCACATGAAAAAGGCAGCAAGTGAGTAGAAACAATGTTATAATTAATCATACAGAATGCTAGTGCCGGCGAATATTCACCTTCTGTTTTACATGTAAAATACACTCATTGCCTTCTTAGAGAAAGACTAAGAATTTCTATTAAATCACATTATCAGACTCAATATCCTGGATCTTGATAGAGATTTGGCATTTGTTTGTTTGTTTGTTGTTTTGGGGTTCTTTTGGGGGTGGGGTGGGGATGTTAATCTTCTGGGTTCAGAGGTCAAAGTTTAAAAAAAAAGGTGTCTGCACATAAACCTTTCTCTCTCTCTCTCTCTCTCTCTCTGTCTCTCTCTCTCTCTCTCTCTCTCTCTCTCTCTCTCTCACACACACACACACACACACACACACACACACACAAACATACACACACACCAAATAATCGCATAAAAATTCCTTTCAAATTGCAGAAGAACTGGAGACAATAATGTTTCAGTTCCTTATCAATCCTGAATTTGGGGAATAGGGAATATTCCCTCTTTAATTAGCTCTTATTTTCTGCTCCCTAAATGTAGTTTTGAAATTCATTGCTCTCCATGGCCCTTAAATTACCTTCTGGAAGATCAATAGACTAGAGGGAACAGACCAGGGCAAAGGAGGAAAGGAGGGAAAGAAGAATTAATGGGGACTGAATTACAGTAGATTATATACCGTACTTTTGTAATTATGTCAAAATGAATTCTAATTTTATGTAGTAAAAGAACCAATAAAACAAAGAAAAAAATACCTTCTGGGAGCTCTTTCTGCATTTCTTTCTTGAACATATTTTAAGACACAATTGAATACTGCACTTATCTCAGTCTACCTCCTGCTTGTAGAATATTGGGTACCTATAAATAACTTTAAGTTTGCATAGTTATTCTCTTTTGACCCAGAATTCTGGGTTCTTGAAGACTGATTTGGAGTTTTTTTCTGCTTGCTTCTAGTCAGGTCTGCATGCCAATAGTCAAATCCACAATTCTTTTCAAGAAAGGTCTCTCTCTCTCTCTCTCTCTCTCTCTCTCTCTCTCTCTCTCCCATGTAACTAACATTTGTGAGTCAATACTGTCTATAAAATGTCAGACTCTAACCATCCCTCTATTCCTACAAGTATGGTGGACAGACACGGGATGGGGAGAATTGGGTAGAATCAGAACTTTGGTGATTTTTTTTGGTTCTAAGAAAAGCTTTATTGTTTAGAAACATATAATTTAAAAGAGTTACAAATGTCTGTCTTTAGTTTTGTTTTTTTTTTCCGTAGTACTTAGAAGCATAGATTTACATTGAGTTCTTTTGTTACATACCATATTGTAGATAGCTGGGGTACCAGTTGTAAACTGACACCTCCAAAATGAGAAAAAGAGAAAATAATTAATAGTCAGGTAAATTTTTTCTTGCCATATTCTGGCTACCAAAAGTGCAAATTTTAATGGGATAATGTCATATTCCATTGTCTGTCATACTCAACAAGTGATGAAAATCATCTTACACTTTAAATCAAGATAAAATTATTTAGGTGTTTCTTGATACCATTTATTTTCTTCACCACAATTAAAATCATTACATATTTTCCAACTCTTTCCTCTATAAATATTTATAAAGTGGCTTGGTTTTGGCAGGGACTGTGCTATACACAAGATGAAGAATGCAAAATGCAAAATTCTTTATACAGTCCAGAATAAAAGTTGAAAGACAAAACAAGCAGTGCCCCCAAACAGAGTACACATTAATCAAGAAAAACCAGGGGAAGATGGCGGCGGGAAGTGAGTGAGCCGCTCCGTGCTCCGCGCAGCCGTGCCTGCAGCATGTGTTGCTGCATCTTAAAAGTAAAAGTAAAGATCATTAAAGGAGATCTGTCGACAAAGACTAAGCACCGTGTCAAGAAAGGGGCCTAGGTGGAGTGAATCCGGCACGACTCCAGCCAAGGTGGAGTGAGTCCATCAGGATTCCAGCGCGAGCAGTAAGGCTGCAGGCCCCAAGCTGCCCGGCTCTCTCAGCCCCTTTTCCTTCTCCACTCCGCCTTCCCACTTTGCTTCTCCCCTGTCATCTCTCCTCCCACGCTCACTTCCTAAATCTAGATCTCAATTTCTTTCCCCGCCCCGCCTGCTCTCTCACGTGCTCAGACACCCCGCGTGGGCCACGCGGGGCTGCCTCCCCTCCCCCAGCCCGCACCCCCTCCCCAGGCGTTCCGACAGCCGCAGATGAGCCACGGAGAGATCAAGTCTCTAACCCCCTCAGCTGCGCGGGCATAGGGAGAAGTAAACTATCAAAATGCTGTTTGCTCAGGACCACTAGGCAACGTTGAGCTGAAGTAGATCCGGGGCAAATAGTCTGGCCTTCTCAGAACACACAGAGCCTGGATTGGCTACATTCTAGCTCCGGTTCGCCTGCTTCTCGTGACTCAGCACTAATGATCCCGCTGAAATAACTAGTCGGCCCACCTGAACTCACAGAGGTATAGGCCAACTGAGCACGATAGCCAGACCGAGGGAATCTGGAGTGACGTGGGACTAGCGGCACAGAACTCCCAGCTACTGCTCCCACCAGTGCTGACAACAGAGGTCCCTTGCACCAGCTACCAGGGCAGTTGCTACCTGAGGGCAAACAAATTTGCTGGGGGCCCTCAGCCCCAAGATCTACAAACTTAGGGTCTGAGGGGGGCAAACAGAAAGGGTGTGCCCAGGCATCCATGAAAACAAGGTTCCCAGGAGCAGCAGACCTGGCGTGTAGCCAGTATTGTGGTGAGTGTCACAGGTGAGTGGGGCCTGGCTTGAGGAAACACAAGAGAAGGCCCTAGGCACTCAGGATTGGAGACCCACACAGTCTGGGAGGAAGAGCTGATGCACAGTGATTGGATCCCACCTATCAAGAAGAGAAGCTTGGCCCAGTGGGCATAGCTCCACCTACTGGAAGAGAAGTTAATAGAGCTCTATGACTGCATTTATTATTATTAATTTTTTTAATGATTATTATTAGTATTTTTCTTTTATTTTATTTCCATTTTTGTTGATGTTATTGTTGTTCTTTAACTTTTTTATTAATGGTATCAATTTTTTTTAATTCTTTTTATTTTATTATTATTACTACTATTTTTTAAACTTTAATTTCCATTTTTTTATTATCATTATATTTTTTTTGCTTTTAAATTTTTGTTTTTTTGTTTTTTCTTTCTCTCTTTTCACTTTTTTCTTTTGTCTTTTCATTTCTTTTCAATTTTCTTATTCCCCATTCCTTGAATTCTACCTGCCTACACTCATTCTCTTTAGTAACTTCTTCCCTTCCCTTCTAATATCTCTCCTCCCAAGCATAAAATAAATGTCTAAGAGTAAGCAGTAACTCAGCAGTCAAACAGAACAAGAAGTAACATGAGCATTAAAAAGCAAAGAAGAAAAGGAGTACAAACAATGAAGGACAGCCTAAATATTCAGGAGGACCAAGAGTCATCAGAAAAATGGCCATATAAAGAATTCAAGGAATACCTTAGACAGATGGAAAGGAACCTTAAAGATCACATTGAAAATGAATTACATAAACAGATAAAAGAAGAAGTTAAGCATCTTTATCAGGAGATAGAGATTATAAAAAAAATCAAACAATAATTCTAGAAATGAAGGAAACGATAAACCAAATTAAAAACTGAATGATAAATGGGTTACAGAAGAAATAAAGGAGGAAATAAAAAAATTCTTAGAGATAAATGAAAATACAGACACAACATATCGGAATCTATGGGACACAATGAAAGCAGTTTTAAGAGGGAAACTCATCGCCTGGAGGTCATTCCTCAAAAGAAGGAAAAACCAACAAATAAATGAGCTCACACTTCATCTCAAAGCCCTAGAAAAGGAGGAGCAAAACAATAGCAAATGTAGCAGAAGGCAAGAAATAATTAAAATCAGAGCAGAAATCAACGAAATTGAAACAAAAGAAACTATTGAAAAAATTAACAAAACAAAAAGTTGGTTCTTTGAAAAAATAAATAAGATCGACAGACCCTTAGCCATGCTAACGAAGAGAAGAAGAGAGAAAACTCAAATTACTAACATACGAGATGAAAAAGGCAATATCACAACAGATGCTACAGAAATACAGAAGACAATTAGAAATTATTTTGAAAACCTATATTCCAATAAAATAAAAGATAGTGAAGACATTGATAAATTTCTTAGGTCATATGATTTGCCCAGACTGAGTCAGGAGGATACACACAATTTAAATAGACCAATATCAATGGATGAAATAGAAGAAGCAATCAAAAGACTACCAACCAAGAAAAGCGCAGGACCGGATGGGTACACAGCGGAGTTTTACAAAACCTTTAAAGAAGAATTAATACCAATACTTTTCAAGTTATTTCAGGAAATAGAAAAAGAGGGAGCTCTACCAAATTCATTCTATGAGGCCAACATCACCCTGATTCCGAAACCAGACAAAGACACCTCAAAAAAAGAAAACTACAGACCAATATCTCTGATAAACCTAGATGCAAAAATCCTCAATAAAATTCTGGTGAATTGGATACAAAGGCACATCAAAAAAATTGTGCACGATGATCAAGTAGGATTCATCCCTGGGATGCAAGGATGGTTCAATATACGGAAGTCAATAAATGTTATTCACCACATCAATAGACTTAAAGATAAGAACCATATGATCATCTCGATAGATGCAGAAAAGCATTTGACAAAGTACAGCATCCCTTTATGTTCAAAACATTAGAAAAACTAGGGATAACAGGAACTTACCTCGACATTGTAAAAGCTATCTATGCTAAGCCTCAGCCTAGCATCATTCTGAATGGAGAAAAATTGAAGGCATTCCCTCTAAAATCTGGAACAAGACAGGGATTCCCCCTATCACCACTTCTATTCAATATAGTTCTCGAAACACTGGCCAGAGCAATTAGACAGACAAAAGAAGTTAAAGGCATAAAAATAGGAAAAGAAGAACTTAAATTATCACTATTTGCGGATGACATGATTCTATACATAGAAGACCCAAAAGGATCTAAAAGAAACTACTAGAACTAATAAATGAATTCAGCAAAGTGGCAGGATATAAAATCAACACACATAAATCAAAGGCATTTCTGTATATCTGCGACAAAACTTCTGAAACGGAAATGAGGAAAAACACTCCATTCACAATATCCTCAAAAAAAATAAGATACTTGGGAATCAACCTAACAAAAGAGGTGAAAGACTTATACAATGAAAACTACAGAACCCTAAAGAGAGAAATAGAAGAGGATCTTAGAAGATGGGAAAATATACCCTGTTCATGGATAGGCAGAACTAACATTATCAAAATGGCGATATTACCAAAAGTTCTCTATAGGTTTAATGCAATGCCAATCAGAATCCCAGTGGCATTTCTTGTAGAAATAGAGAAAGCAATCATGAAATTCATATGGAATAATAAAAGACCTAGAATAGCAAAAACAATTCTAAGCAGGAAGTGTGAATCAGGCGGTATAGCAATACCAGATTTCAAACTATATTACAGAGCAATAGTAACAAAAACAGCATGGTACTGGTATCAAAACAGGTGGGTGGACCAATGATACAGAATAGAGGACACAGAGACTAATCCACAAAGCTACAACTATCTTATATTTGATAAAGGAGCTAAAAGCATGCAATGGAGGAAGGATAGCATCTTCAACAAATGGTGTTGGGAAAACTGGAAATCCATATGCAACAAAATGAAACTGAATCCCCTCCTCTCGCCATGCACAAAAGTCAACTCAAAGTGGATCAAGGAGCTAGATATCAAATCAGAGACTCTGCGTCTGATAGGAGAAAAAGTTGGCTCAGATCTACATATTGTGGGGTCAGGCTCCAAATTCCTTAATAGGACACCCATAGCACAAGAGTTAATAACAAGAATCAACAAATGGGATTTTCTTAAACTGAAAAGTTTTTTCTCAGCAAGAGAAACAATAAGAGAGGTAAATGGGGAGCCTACATCCTGGGAACAAATTTTTACTCCTCACACTTCAGATAGAGCCCTAATATGCAGAGTATACAAAGAACTCAAAAAATTAGACAATAAGTTAACAAATAACCCAATCAACAAATGGGCCAAGGACCTGAACAGACACTTCTCAGAGGAGGACATACAATCAATCAACAAGTACATGAAAAAATGCTCACCATCTCTAGCAGTCAAGGAAATGCAAATCAAAACCACCCTAAGATACCATCTCCCCCCAGTAAGATTGGCAGACATTATGAAGTCAAACAACGAGTGCTGGCGAGCATGTGGGGAAAAGAGTACTCTTGTACATTGCTGGTGGGACTGCAAATGGGTGTGGCCAATTTGGAAAGCAGTATGGAGATTCCTGGGAAAGCTGGGAATGGAACCACCATTTGACCCTGCTATTGCCCTTCTCGGACTATTCCCTGAAGACCTTAAAAGAGTGCACTACAGGGATACTGCCACATCGATGTTCATAGCAGCACAATTCAAAATTGCTAGACTGTGGAACCAGCCCATAGGCCCTTCAATAGATGAATGGATAAAAAAATGTGGCATTTATACACCATGGAGTATTACGCAGCACTAAAAAATGACAAAATCATGGAATTTGCAGGGAAATGGATGGCTCTAGAGCAGATTATGCTTAGTGAAGCTAGCCAATCCCTAAAAAACAAATACCAAATGTCTTCTTTGATATAATGAGAGCAAGTAAGAACAGAGCAGGGAGGAAGAGCAGGAAGAAAAGATTAACATTAAACAGAGACATGAGGTGGGAGGGAAAGGGAGAAAAAGGGAAATTGCATGGAAATGGAGGGAGACCCTCATTGTTATACAAAATTACATATAAGAGGTTGTGAGGGGAACGGGATAATAAACATGGAGGGAAATGAATTACAGTAGATGGGGTAGAGAGAGAAGATGGGAGGGGAGGGGAGGGGGGATAGTAGAGGATAGGAAAGGTAGCAGAATACAACAGTCACTAATATGGAAGTATGTAAAAATGTGGATGTGTAACCGATGTGATTTTGCAATCTGTATTTGGGGTAAAAATGGGAGTTCATAACCCACTTGATTCTAATGTATGAAATATGATATGTCAAGAGCTTTGTAATGTTGTGAACAACCAATAAAAAAAAAGAAAAAAAAAAAGAAAAAACAGGATGCCAAATGAGGAAGCAAATGACTTCATAAAACATAAGTCAAAATAGATTCTTTTTCTTTTGCTATTTTTTGAATTTTATTTTTATTTGTTCTTTTTTGATATACATGACAGTAGACTATATTTTGACATATTATACATACACGGAGTATAACTTATTCCAATTAGGATCCCATTCTTGTGGTTGTACAGAATGTAGAGTTTCACTGGTGGCGTATTCATATATAAACATAGGAAGGAATTAATAAAAATATATTCTTAAAGGGTGAATAGTAAACGGGTAGTTGTTTTGAGTTGAGATGATACCGTGATCATAAGGAAACAAGAGTATTGCATACACATTGATATACTAACATTCTATATGCCTTATTTTCAACTACAGATACCTAAATCCTAGACTGTCCAGCCTTTAAAATATGTGCAGTGATTTAGACCTTACTTTATTTTATTTTATATATATGTATATATGTGTGTATACACACACACACACACACACACACACACACACATATATATACACACACACACATTACATATGTGTGTGGGTGTGTGTGTATATATATATATATATAGTTGATGAACCTTTATTTTACTGATTCATATATAGTTCTGAGAACCCATTGTATCACATATGCTAGACAAGTGTTCTACCACTGAACCACAACCCCAGCCCTAGAATTTATTTTTACAACAGAATAAATTTATTTTTCTCTTTTCTTGAAAGGTAGTATTACAGGTTTGATCCTTTCACAAAACCTGAGGCAGCATGAAGAACCCCTTCAAACCCAAGTTCTTATAATCAGAGCACAATAATTTAAGACCTGTTAGTTTTTTTTTTTTTAAGGGATGAGTTTTTAAAAAGGATAAAAAGGGGAAAAGGGACGCTTTCAAGGAAGGAAGGGAGTCCTCTCAGAAAGGAAGGTTGGTGTGCTTCTAGTTCTATTGAGGGTCCCAGACAAGTTTCTAGAGAGGCCTGCTCAGGTCCACCTTTGACATTTTACTGGAAGCATGATGACATCAGACTTTCAAGTCCCCACTGCCATCGCAACTCTAGGTCACTTTGGCCCATGATGACCAGTTTTAATTGGAACATGTTCTTACAGATTTTATGTTTAAAAGGAATTATCCTTGTTTCCTGAAGTTCTGGGATCTGGTCTGTGTAGGGTAACAAAAGTCTCCCCCTCTGGTTCCTTTTGTTCCAATTGGCATTTCAAAATTTCAGGGCTTGTATTTCTCCTGCAGATAACAGAGAGTTTGCTAAGGAATGTAACATATTTTGTGGACTTGGGCCAGGCAGGGCTATAGATAAATTGTTTTTTAAAAGAGAAAGTAGGCCCAGTTTATAGAATTATTCCCTTAACCTCATTCTCTCATCTTTTACTTCTCTTTGTCCCCTATCAGTGGTATGATCATATGAAGAATTTAAAACAATGTACCTGATAAAACCAGAAAATGAGCTGGCATAGGAAGATGTTGCTAGCAGAAGGCCAGGGCAAGATGTCTAGTAGAGGGGCAGGGCAGTACACACACACACACACACACACACACACACACACACACACACACATACCAGAATAAATTCCAAGGTCAATTTCTTTCAAAACTCAGTTATTCAATATATTTTCTGGTGTTTTATGTTTTAAATAAAGGAGTCCCTTTTTTGATTTCACAACAAATATTAAAATATAATGTTATTGTTTAGATATGAGATGTCTCCTAAAAGCTCACATGAGAGATAATGCAAGAATTTTCAGAGGGAATGATTACACTATGAGTTGTAACCTAATAGTGGGTTAATGTATTGATTAACTGGGTGGTAATTGTAGTCAGGTAGGATATGGCTGGATGAGTTACATCACCAGAGGCATGCATTTAGAGTATATATGTTGTCCCTAGTAGACAGACCTCACTTTCTGCTTCCTGGTGCCATGTTCTGAGCTGCTTTTCTCGAGCATACCATTCTGCCATCGTTTTCTGCCTCTCCTTGGGCCCAGAGCTATGAAGTCTGCTGTCTATGCAGGGAGACCTCTGAAACCATTAGCTTAAATGAACTATTTATCCTCTAAGCTGTTCTTTTTTAATTTTTTAATAAAATAAATGTTTATTTCCTAAAAGAAAGTGATTGCTCATTTAAATGGTTGTATTAAATATGTGAACATTTTTCTTAGCACTCTATTTATGGTAGCTTATTTTTTATATGACAGTAGAATGCATTACAATTCATATTACACATAGAGCACAATTTTTCATATCTTTAGTTGTACACAAAGTAGAGTCACACCATTTGTGTCTTCATACATGTACTTAGGGTAATGATGTCCATCTCATTCCACGATCTTTCCTACCCCCATGCCCCCTCCCTTCCCATCCCTCCCTTTTTCCCTTCTGCCCTATCTAGAGTTTATCTAATCCCCCCATGCTTCACCCCTCACTATATTATGAATTATCATCCTTAAATCAGAAAAAAAAAACATTTGGCATTTGTTTTGGGGGTGGGTTGGCTAACTTCACTTGGTATTATTTTCTCCAATTCTATCCATTTTCCTGCAAATGCCATGATTTTGTTCTCTTTTAATGTTGAATAACATATCATTTTGTATATATACTACATTTTATTTATCCATTCATTTACTGAAGGGCATCTAAGTTGGTTCCACAGTTTAGCTATTGTAAATTGTGCTGCTATGAACATTGATGTGGCTGCATCACTGTAGTATGCTGTTTTTAAATTCTTTGAGTATAGACTGAGGAGTGGGATAACTGGGTCAAATGATGGTTCCAGTCCTGGTTTTCCAAGGATTCTCCACACTGCTTTCGATATTGGCTGCACCATTTTGCAGTCCCACCAGCAAAGTTATGAGTGTGCCTTTTTCCTCACATCCTCGCCAACACTTACTATTGTCTGTATTCTTAAGAGTTGCCATTCTGACTGGAGTGAGATGAAATTTTAGAGTAGTTTTGATTTGTATTTCTCTAATTGCTCAAGAGTTTGAATATTTTATCATATATTTGTTGATTGATTGTATATCTTCTTCTGAGAAGTATGTGTACAATTCCTTGGCCCATTTATTGATTGGGTTAATTGTTGTTTTGGTGTTAAGATTTTTGAGTTCTTTATATATACTAGAGATTAGTGCTCTATCTGACATGCTTGTGGTAAAAATTTGTTCCCATTCTGTAGGCTCTCTATTTACCTCACTGATTGTTTATTTTCCTGAGAAGCAGCTTTTTTTAAAAAAATCCATCCCATTTATTGATTCTTGATTTGAGTTTTGTGCATGGTGAGAGATGGGGTCTTAATTTCATTTTGTTGCATATGGATTTCCAGTTTTCCCAGCACCATTTGTTGAAGACACTATCTTTTCTCCAGCGTATGTTTATGGTACCTTCGTCTAATATAAGATAAGTGTAAGTATATGGGTTAATTTCTGTGTCCTCTATTCTGTACTATTGGTTTACTAGTCTATTTTTGTTCCAATACCATGCTGTTTTTGTTATTATTGCTCTGTAGTACAGTTTACAAATTCTGGTATAGTGATGTCACGTGCTTCACTCTACCTGCTAAGGATTGCCTTACCTATTCTGGGTCTCTTATTTTTCCAGATAAATTTCATGACTGCTTTTTCTATTTCTATGAGGAATATCATTGGGATTTTGATTGGAATTGTATTAAATCTGTATAGTGCTTTTGGTACTATGGTCATTTTGATAATATTAATTCTGCCTATCCAAGAACAAGGTAGATCTTTTCATCTTCTAAGTTTTTTTTTTTTTTGTATTCTGTAATTTTTTTATTGTTCTATACTTTTTTTTGTAGATGCTGTAGAGGATTTCCACCTCATTCATTAAGTTGATTCCCAAGTATTTTAGTTTATTTTTGTTTTTGAGACTATTGCAAATGGGATAGTTTTCCTCACTTCCCTTTCAGAGGATTTGCACTGATATACAGAAATGCCTTTGATTTATGGGTATTGATTTGGTATTCTGCTACTTTTCTGAATTCATTTACTAGTTCTAGAAGTTTTCTGTTGAAATTTTTGGGGTCTTTTAAGTATAGAATCACATTGTCAGTATATAGTGCTCATTTGAGTTCTTCTTTTCCTATCTGTATTCCTTTAATTTCTTTCATCTGTCTAATTGCTCTGGCAAGTGTTTCAAGAACTATGTTAAATAGAAGTAGTAAAATAGGGCATCCCTTTCTTGTTCCAGGTTTTAGAGAGAGTGCTTTTATTTTTTCTCCATTTAGAATGATGTTGGCCTTGGCCCAGATAGCTTTTATGATATTGAGATATGTTTGTGATATTCCTGGTTTTTCTAGTGTTTTGAGCACGAAGGGGTGCTATATTTTGTCAAATACTTTTTCTGCATCTACTGAGATAATCATAAGTTTTTTATCTTTAAGTCTATTGATGTGATGAATTACATTTATTGATTTTCATATGTTAAACCAATATTGCATCCCTGGGATGATTGCCATTTGATCATGGTGCACTATCTTTTTGGTATGTTTTAGTATTTGATTTGCCAGAATTTTATTCAGAATTTTTGCATGTATGTTCATTAGAGATATTGGTCTGAAGTTTTCTTTCTTTGATGTGTCTTTGCCTGGTTTTTGAATCAGAGTGATACTGGCCTCATAGAATGAGTCTGAAGTGCTCCCTCTTTTTCTATTTCCTAAAATAAATTAAAGAATATTGGTATTATTTCTTCTTCAAAGATCCTATAGAAGTTGGCTGTTTATCCATCTGTTCCTTGGCTTTTCTTTGTTGATAGGCTTCTGATGGTGTCTTCTATTTAATCACTTGAAATTTATTTTTTTTTAATTGTGTATATTCTCCTGATTCAATTTGTACAAATGATATGACTCTAGAAATTTGTTGATGCTGTCAATATTTTCTATTATATTGGAGTACAAGTTTTCAAAATAATTTCTAATTATCTTCTGTATTTTTTAGAGTCTGTGTGATATTTCCTTTTTCATCACGTATGTTTGTAATTTGAGTTTTCTCTTTCCTTTTCTTCATTAGCATGGCTAAGAGTCTCTCAATTTTATTTATGTTTTCAAAGAGCCAACTTTTTGTTTTGTCAATTTTTTAATTCTTTCTTTTTTTTTTCAATTGCATTGATTTAAGTTCTGATTTTAATTATTTCCTGTCTTCTACTGCTTTGAGTGTTGATTTGTTCTTATTTTTTCTAGGGCTTTGAGATGTAATGTTAAGTAATTTATTTTTTGACTTTTTCTTCTTTCAAGGAATGAACTCCATGCAATGAACTTTCCTCTTAATACTGCCCTCATAGTGCCCCAGAAATTTCAACATGTTGTATCTGTGTTCTCAGTCACCTCTAAGAATTATTAAATCTCCTCCTTGATGTCTTTTGCAACCGATATTATTTAATCTCCAGGTGTTGGAGTAGCTTTTATTTTTTATTTTACTATTGATTTCTAATTTCATTTCATTATGATCTGATAGAATGCAGTCTCTCTACTTTTTTATATTTGCTAAGAGTTACTTTGTGGCATAATATATGGTCTGTTTTAGAGAAAGATCCATGTGCTGCTGAGAAGAAAGTATATTCACTCCATGAAGGATGAAATATTCTATATATGCCAGCTAAGTCTAAGTTATTGATTGTAATTTTGAGTTCTATAGTTTCTTTTTTCAGCTTTTTTTTTTTTTTTTTTTGGAAGAATTATCCAGTGGTGAAAGAGCTGTGTTAAAGTCACCCAGGAGTACTGTGTTGTGGTCTATCAAGGATTTCTGTTTTTTGGGTTATTTTTATTTTTTTTCTCTATTTCTTTCTTGAAGTAGTCTTTTGCTACCTGTATTTGCTCCCTTATCCCTTTGTTGTTGTGATAAATGGATGCCTGTATTTGCTCCCTTATCTGTTTATTAGTGTCATCAATGGTTGCCTGTATTTTGTTTCTTATCTCTTTGTTGGAGTGATCAACTTTTTCCTGTATTTGTTAATTTAGGCCATTCTTTAATTAACAGATCATTTTAATTATGAACATTCTGAACTCCTTCTCTGACATTTCATCAACTGTACTGTCCATGGGTTCTGTAACTGTAGTATCCTGGTTTATTTGGGACACTTTCCTCCCTTGTTTTTTCATGTTGTCTTTGTGATTTCCTTACTTGCAGTGTGAATCTGAGGCATCACACTTTCTACCCTATATTGTTGTTATATCTGTGCAGATTATCTGTATCTCACCTTGGTGTTGGGCTTCCAGACCCTGCTGATATCCCAGGATGGATGCTACTGAAACTATAGATGGTGGTGGCAATAGCAGGAGGTAACTTGATGATATCACAGTGGAGGTGCCCCAAGATGTATGCAATAGCTTTGAGAGATGGGGCTGAAAGGGTAGGCCTTTCACTGGCTTTGGCATGCCTGCTCCAAGATGTAGCTGCTTCTAGGTACTGTCTGTTGTTTAAAGGTAGAGGCTACTGCATGAGAAAGTCTATTAGGATGACTATAGTGTCAAAATATGGAAGTGGGTTAGTCCTGGGCTCCCAGGTGGTGGTGGTGGTAGTGCAGACCCAAGCTTATCCTGGGCCCTGGCTCCTGCTAGTTGGTCAGAAGGATCTGGGCCTGCCTGAGCTCTGGTGGGTGTCTGCTGGTGGCGGGATGGACTTGGGCCTATCCTAAGCCAGAGATCCTGTGCAAGTCAGCAAGGTGGCTCTGGCAGGGGTCTGCTAGTGGGAGGAGGCAGTCTCTAATTTGTTCTTGTCAGATCTTTTAGTCAGTGACAAAAAAGCTGACTAAAGTATATGATTTCAGCTTCTACTATGACTCTTAAAATGAAACTACAATGGCAATGTACTTTTAATTTGGAATATACCATAGGCAAATTCATAAGCATTTCAACAGAGCATAATTTGTAGATGTAAATGCACAATATTTTAAAATAATTCTATTATGGACAATAAACAAACATTTTGAATAAAACCATGGGAAGTTTTCAAGCCCCCAAAAGCAGACAGACTGTTACATTTTAAATTTGACATTTTAAATTCACACTACCATTCGTTTTTAAGGACACATGATAAAATGTAGGAAACTTCCTTTAAAATATTAATTTTAATCAGGGACCTAATCCAGTGATTTTATTCTCCTAATAAATATAACCCCACATAAGGACTATCGCTATATCCTGTACGAGGCAGCAAATTTGAGCCAAACTAATTAGCAATAAATCTGCCAGAATCCACTCAAAATATTCTCCTAATTAATCAGAATAGAAATAGATGAATTGAAAAATGTTATTAAACCATAAAAGAAATCTTACCATCAATTACCAGGGTTATTTAACCGATTCATGTGTCTTTATCCTGGCACGCCCATTAGTCTTTGCTTTTCAAGTCAGTTAAAAACATTCTGATCACCTGAAATGAAGAGATTAGAAAAAGCTTCTAAAAATTATGATTTTTAAGTTGTCTTCTATTTATTGGTTTAAACACACTTTTAATATTAAAAATTGTATCCTATATTCATACATTGAACTAGCTAACCTCTAAAGTTCTTTAATCTTTAACTGATTTTTGTTGTTTTAGAACTCTTTCATTTACTTTTTACTGTTTTGTTTCTTCTATATAATAGTTTCTTTTAATCTATTTTTCAGCAATTTCCAGTGAATGTTTTCAGAACATTTTTCTCAGTTTTAAATGTCCCTTAAGTGTAGCTAATTAAGTTTCCGTGTATAGGATAACAATCTGAATCTTAACACCAATGATGAACACTTACTGAAACAAAGACTATTTTCTATTAAAATATTCATAAATTAGCTCAAAAAATGTTCCAGACTGAGAAAGTAACAAATTCTATTTGATAAGAACTTTGCCTTAATTTTTGCATCTTTATTGATTTATGATGTACTATTGAGTGACTTGAGACCATTCTTTTTTCTAAACCACTGAAGGAAAAATATCTTCTAAGTCTCCATTACTCTTCAAAAGTGTAGAATATGGACAGGTGGGTAGGATCATGTATCTTTATAGTATGGAAAATACTACTTCTACTTGCTAAAATTACCAGTGGAATTCATTCTGATTTGTGTGTATCTTTGATACTATATGATAAATGGCACTTCAACTCTGCATTCTTCATCTCCAAACCCTATAGCCTCAGTCTTATCATGAAAACAAAACAAGCAAATTGCAAAAAAAAAAGAAAAACACAGATTTTGGCATTTTCTACAAAATAACTATCCAGTACTGCCGCAGTCTGGCTGGGCACAAAATAACACAGCCTTGTAGGTTCAACCAGCAACCTTTATTCCGGAACTCTCACTGGCCCTCTACACACACTTCCCCGGAACACACTGCCTCCACCAGGCTCTGCGGGCCACAAGAACTCAACAGGAATCCGGCAACCCAGGCAGCAGGATCCGCCCTAATCCCAGAGCAGGGTCACCTTTCAACCATTCCCTCTAGCAAAATACCAGGCAACATTTCAACTAAACTGTGGCTCTCAACACAGTACAACTGAAATATATCAAGGTCATCAAGAACAGGAAAAGTCTGAGAACTGTCTAAGGAAAAAAGAAGCTAAGGAGACATGATGACTAAATGCATCTGGTTTCTTGAATTACCATACACTGGAATGGGAAAAGAAAATTAGAAAAAAAAATTAATAAAATCTAACTAAAGTATGGAGTTTAGTTAATGGCACTTGTCACAAGTCAGCCAGGGGCTTTGTGTGTGAGCTATGCGCATTTGAGTACATGAGGGGACTGCTCTGACTGGGCTGTGCAAGGTATGTTTCCTCTCACTCTGCCTATGATCCCTGCACAGCACCAGAGATGAGTGTGGCTTTCCAAAATGTCAGTCAATTTGCTGACTGCAAGACATCACCAAGCAACCCCCTGAAACCCAATTCCTTGCTTTATTTGGGTTA
The DNA here is from genome assembly GCF_964194105.1 of Spermophilus citellus. Taxonomy (NCBI): domain Eukaryota; kingdom Metazoa; phylum Chordata; class Mammalia; order Rodentia; family Sciuridae; genus Spermophilus; species Spermophilus citellus. Next base: position 198,729,158 of record NC_138182.1, on the reverse strand, counting down.
AGCTTTCGAATATCCCCCCCTCCCCCCCCCCAGTAAATAGGAGTGTTTCAGGCATACTCTCTCTTTTGTCTACCTCTTTTGCTTCCTTTATGGGAGCTGAAGTCAAGGAGCCATCACTGAACCCCAAAAAGGTATTTTCTGTCTCTGTGTGGTTAATTAGTAGCCAGCTCAATTCACCTGGAGTGACCCTGACTGATTCAGTTGTGTGTTGATGCAGACAATGTTATCAATGTTGATTTTTTTTAGTTTTTAGACACATTGTCTTATATATACAACATTGTAGAAAGATCTTGTAAGTTGTTCACAATCAGTGCATGATCCCTTTCCTAGTAAATATAACCCTTCAAGTTAATTTTTCAAGGACATGGAGAAAGTTTTCCAGTTCACAACAACATGTACTTTGTTGTTTATCTTTCTCTCAGTTAGGAAACTCTTTGGAGAATTCCCACTCCTTTCCAAAAGCATCAAAATATGAACTGATTAGTTAAGATTGTATATTATTTATTCTGATATGATTCAGAAAAATGCTGAATCATCACCTTTAAATTATTTTTTTGTATAGATAGATAAATTAGATTCTAACAGGAATATATGTGACTCCAATTTATTCCAGAATTTTAAATAATTCTCTTTATTAATGTTTATATTTGTTATGGCCAGAAAATTAAGTATTTTGTGTAAATGGAAAAGAGCAATATGTTGATATATTTTACTGAAATAAAAGAAGTGTGCTGGTCATGGTGGCACATACCTGTAATCTCAGTGGCTCAGGAGGCTGAGACAGGAGAACTGAGAGTTCAAAACCAGACTTAGCAAAATCGAGGTGCTAAGCAACTCAATGAGACCCTGTCTCTAAATAAAATACAAAATAGGACTGGGGATGTGGCTCAGTGATCAAGTACCCCTGAGTTTAATCCCTGATACAAAAAAAAAAAAAATGTGAACTACATTTAAAGAAAAAGCTTGTCTTAATTTTCATAGATGTTAAAACCAGGTCACTGGGCACAGATGGCTATAATTCCAGCAGCTCTGGAGGCTAAGGCAGGAGGATCCCAAGTTCAATGCCAGCCTCAGCAAAAGGAAGGCATTAAGCAACTCAGTGAGATCCTGTCTCTAAATAAAATACAAAATAGGGCTGGATTTGTGGCTCAGTTGTTGAGTGCCTCTAAGTTCAATCCCCCAGTATATCCACCCCCCCAAAAAATAGGTAAACTAATATTGCTAATTACTGCATAGAAAAAAATTTTAAATCAAGGAAATCATTATCTCAGAAATCATGAGAGTGATTATTTACGTAGGAAGAAGTATTTAGAGAGAAATGTTATGTAGGAATAATTACTTTGCTACAAAGTATACTAGATAGGTACTGTTTTTGAAAAAAAGATAATAGATGCATGGATTCTTTGCTATAGTTTAAGGCACACATATATCCTATGCATTCTTGAATGCATACGATATTTATCAGAATAGTAAAAATCAATGCATCTCTTGTTTTGCATGACATAGGCTACAACCAACTGGGGGAGATGGGGAAAAATTATAAACAAAAATATGGTGAAAAAAAATTGTTTTATTTTTTCAAGGACCTCAATCAAATATCTATTAGCCAAATATTACTTGGCTTAGTTCAAAATTTAAAAGGGCTTAACAAATGAGGTTGACTTCTGTAATAAGGAGACAAGATACCTGAAAAACCACAGCACAGACAACTTAATTGAGTTTCATTAAGATTTTGATTATACTGGCATATATAGTTATGTAATGTGGCACATGATACTCAGACTATCAGGCTAGTAAATGACTTTAGTATTGGCTGTGGCTTTTGGAAATTAGGTGATTAGTGATTTAAAAGAAAATGGAAATAAAATAAAAGAAAATGGAAAAGAAGTAAAGGAGCATTTGTGCAAAATTTGTGCAGTAGTTGTTAGATACTAATCTTGGCAATAGTTTCCCATTCTCACTTAGGTAACATTTACCCATTTTTTAAAGATAAATTTAGGCATTATAGTAAAGTTCAAATATTCATTTTGTGCTATCACCAAGAGACTTTTAGAATGCTATCTTTTTCCAGTAGCAGAAATTACAAGTAATCTCCCTATCTGTTTTATAAGCATTGTGTCATAGATAATCAGTGCCTGAGACTCAAACAATGGTGTTTTTAGGAGGCCATAAGGAGTAAATTCCTAAATAAAGATGAAATTAATCTTTAAAATAATTTTATGTGAAAGTCAAATAGAGATTATGTGAACTAGCCCCTTTTTACCAACGTACACTGCTGCAACTTGTAAATTTCTTAGTGTATAACCATTTGTAAGGAAGAAGGCATTATACTTTATGACCTTGGTGAAGCATAAATGGAAAAAAGAAAGTATGTGCTTCATATAGCACACATAACTCATTTCTTATACGTACTTATAGCAGATATACATGTTAGCATAGAAACCTGTGGTGATTTGTTTCCATGAGTTAAATACATACTCTGCTCTTTCATTATTCTGCAGTTTAGATTTACACTTTGAAGATGCTTGAACAAAAATAACTTAATAAATGATAATAACAGCATGAACTTCTTATATAAAAGCTTAACAATTATTTATAAAAAATAAAATTAACAAAGATGAATGTGCCACAATATAAGCACTTGGGAAGACACACCTTCAACACATTTGAGTAGAGGAATTTTTGCATATAGAGTATAAATTATATATAAAACATTTTGTGTAATAAGGATAAATTTAAAGACATGAAAAGGAAAACACCAGAAACAAGTGTCCAAACACAATTGGTTATATATTGATTTAAACACTAAAGAGAACCTCTTGAAAATTCAAATGAAATTATTGAATTATATAATTCAATAATTGAATTATATAATTATATAATTTAAGTAAAATTGCTTAGATAGACCTCACAGACACTAGTAAGCTCAAGAATAAGTCAGAAGAATCAGTTTGGCACTGATAAAAGAAATACTAAAAAAAATATGAGTGGAGAATAGAGAAAGCATTCAAAGACATAATATGAGACAATTTTCCATAACTGATGGAAGACAGGCAAAATATTAAAAAGCAGAATAACTAATCAACATTCATATGCATGTAAATAGATCTTTGAGATACTAACATAAGAAAGAAAATTTTTAAATCAGCCACAAGAGAAAGGTGGCTTCAGCAGAAATATTTGATGGTTAGACTAACAAAGACTTTCAATAACAAGAGTAGATGACAGTAGCAGTGGGGGAAATATTTGAAAAATGGAAAGAGGCTATAACTGCTCATCCCGATGTTTGCTCTCATTAAATTTCACTTAAGAATAAAGAGAATAAAATCAAAAGAATTTAGACAAACAGTGATTGAGTTCATCACTAATTTACCCTCACTAAATACATCACAAAATATATCCTCAGGAAAAATTAAACTAAAAGAAAAAAAAAGAGCAACAAAAGAAATATTAAAAAGAATGGTGAGCAAAAGACCTGGCAATTTTACATACATAGTATAAAAATATTCAACTTAAAATACTAGCAATATCCCAAAATTTTGAGAATGAAAAAACACATGTAAGTAACATATTAGGCAACAAGGTTCTTAGTCACAGAGTTCTTGGGAATTCTAATAGACTCATACCATTTTTTAGAACAATAGAAATATTGATGAATTTATATTTTATGTATATAATACATGCATATATCACATGTCAGTCAATATATGTATGTGTGAAGCATAAATATTTAAAAATAAAAAAATAAAATAGAAGCAAACAAATTCTTAAATGGATTTAAAACCATTAAAGAAGTCAAAAAAGATAAAAATATTAAATCTAAAGAAGGCAATGAAGAGATTAAGAAAAATAACAGATAATTATGTGCTACAGAGTAAAGTTAAGACAGTATGGCAAAAGCATCTGTAATCACAAAAAAGAAAAAATGTTTAAAATTGACATTTAAAAGGGAGCTGGGAGAGCGCTCAACTAGCATGGACGGGACTCTGGTTAGATTCTCAGCACCACATGAAAATAAAGGCATTGTGTTGTGTTCATCTACAAAAAAAAAAAAAAAAAAAAAAAAAAAAAAAAAATTCTCTCTCTCTCTCTCTCAAAAAAAAAAAAAAAAAAAAAAGACAGTCATCATAGGACTCAGTGAGAAGCAGCAACAGACCAGCTTTCTACTATTTATAATCATAAATAATGTCAAACATGAAACAAAAATGATAAAATTAAATAAAATTAATTAAATAGTGATGAAAATAATTGTATAGACAAAGTAATATCAAAGAAAATATACTTTCAAGTAGACTTATCCTGTTATAGGATATAAAATTGGGAGCATTTTTATGTATTATCTTATTATATAATACCCTCTAAATCTCTTTTGATTTTTTATGTCCATATATTACTAGTATCAGAGTTTCAAAATATGTAAATAAAAAATAAACATCAAATTCACTTATATCAAAAAATAAAACAAAATGGGCCACACACTAAGCTATTAAAGCAAATCTAAACAATAGTAAGTAAATTTTAAAGACTTGATTTACAAAACACATTTTGTGATCAAAGACCATTAGATTAAAAATATATAGTAACATAAATTGGGAAATACTTAAAAAAACAAACATCTAGAAAACTGATACAGTATTTATAGCTCAATGGAAAATAAGTAGTAAGCTCAAAACATAATATTTTATTTGTATAAAATAGAAAAAATGAGCAAAGTAGGAGTACATGTTAGATTTCTGAACTTAACGTGTGTTCCAAAATGTGATCAGCAAATAGTGTTGGCATAATTAAAGTATTCTTTTAACATCAGGGATAAAAATTCATGGCTGATTGTTTTCACCACTGCACAGGAAAGATTTTATTTTAATAACAAACTAAAGTAAAGATCAAGCTTAGGAGGAATTAAAAGGAAAATAATTATTTAGATTTAAAGATATTTTCATTAGTCACATAGAAAATCAAATAGACACTATAGACAAATTATTTGAATTTATTAGATCAATGTCAATGTATAATGAATTATAACTTCATTGAACAAAACAGAATTGTTTCCCATTAAACCTGAGACAAGTATAGAGACAATGAAAATGAAGAAAATGGTATTTAAAAAAACATGATATCTAAAAAAAAAAGAGTAAAATATGTTTGAAGAGCAACTTAAAATTTGGTTGAAAGAAATTACAGAAAACTAATGACAAGGAGGAAAAGGGACAGGCATGAGGAGGAGAGGTGTTCCACACAATCAATGGGACCCTAGTATCATACACAAGTCATTTCCTAAGAATTAATTTAAAAAAAAAAAAAAAAAAACAACTAAAGGGATTCCACTTGCAGTACCACCTAGTGATACTCAGGAAATTCGAAAAACTCATGCTAAAATACATGTAAAATGCACAAGAACTAAAATATTTGAAGATAGAGAAGTCAATATTCCCACTATCAAGAAAAATGATGATGATGCTTACACTAGGTAGGACTTGCTATCTGCCAACTTGTTTTTAAATTTTCATGCTTTAAATATCACTTAATGTCCACAAAAAGTATATGTTATATAAGCCTCATTTTACAAAGAAACAGAAGAAAGTACAGGTTAGATAATTTGTACAACTTCAAACAGTGGTGGAGACTAGACTGAACCTGGACCATTTGACTCTGTAGTTTGTTTGTTTGTTTTTAATTTAACATTTTTAATTTATCTATTTTTAACCATTTTAAAAATATTATTTTAATTGCTGATAGACCTTTATTTAATTAATTAATTTATTTATATATGGTACTGAGAATCAAACCCAGTGCCTCACACATGCCAGGCAAGTGCACTACTGCTGAGTCCCAGCCCCAGACCTCTCTATATATTTTTATGTGGTGCTGAGGATTGAATCCAATGCCTCACCTATGCTAGGCAAGCATTCTGCCACTGAGCTACAGCCCCAGCCACTCCATTGGCTTTTTCATGCTAATTAGTCAAGGTAAAGACATCACCGAATCCAAGTTACGAGGAAAACATTGTATTACACTGGTGTATACAAAGATACTAATTGATCAAATTCGGAAGACTAGATACAAAATTTGGCTCAAAAATATATGAATACTTGTTATATAGCAAAGGTGATTTTGAGAAATAATTTTAGGGATCAGGTTAGAAAAACGTAATAAATTGTGCTTAGATTGCTTTCAGAGTACTGATATTATTTTGACTATGAAAAATTATTTTTTGGTAAATTCAGGAATTCAGGATATACATATGATTTTGTGTGGTGCTGCTGGGGATTAAACCTAGGGACTTCTGCATCCATGGTAAGCACTGTTTCAACTGAGCTATATCCCTAGCCTATATTATATATAATATTAATATATATTAAAAATAAACTTGTATGGTTTAAATATTGATTAGGGAAGAATTTTTTAAGATTTGAAAGCTACAACAAGAGGAGAAAATGAATCATTTTGAGCACTTTCAAATGTAAAACACCTGCTTCTATGAGTAACAAAAAGAAAGGGAAATAAGCAATAAAAGGGTTGGGTGTAGCGTTTCCATCATACATTAAACAAACTAATCATCATCATCATTTCCAATGAAGCATGAAAAACATCATATATCATATTTGATTAAAAGGGGAGCATTTTTTTCTATGACACAAATTTCTTTTCTTTCCTAGGTGTGTGTTTAAATAAAGTATCTGAATATCTGTGGAGTTAGTTAGGCATAGCAATATCATGGCATCATTGTTTACAAAACTGAAAATACTGGAAAGAACCCAAATGTTTGGTGCCAGAAGAATTAATGATGCAACTGTGATGCAATAGTATAAAGGAATTCTAATAATTAATGAAAAGTATGAACTTTTGTTTAGCTATCAATGCAAATGAATGTCACAAAGTCATTAAGTGAAAATGCAAACTACACAAAATTATTTTAACATTTATTTCACTTTAAAGCTTAAAGACAAAATTGTAAATGTCTGTAGATATACACGTATGTATTAAAAGTCTGACACTATGTATAGACATAAAACCAAGGATGATAGTTTCCCTTGTCGAAGGAAGAACAGAGAGGAAAGAAAATGTGACAGGAGGATTAAAGGAACTTCAATATTTTGGTTGCTTCATATCATAAGCTGTTTGGTAAATTGTGGTGTAGATAATTCTTACTAATAATTTGGCATTTCTTTGAAAAAATGATAAGAATAAATAAACACTTTTTTGTTTAACACTTTATTAATGATTATCAAATTAGAAAGAAACGATTTTTAATCAGAAATAACACAATTTATTTATTTTTAATAAACTTACACTACATTTACTAATAGAAGTAAGAACTTTTCATCTTCCTTCTGTTAGTCTCTTTTGCTGTCAAAAAATTGTAGTGATAATAGCAACTGAATATTGCTGAATATTTCAACCATAATTAGGATGATTCTGAGAAAAATAAGTAACACCATAGCAGTTTTTACAATTGTTCCTTATTCTGATACTATTCACATCAAGATGAAAATTAGATGAAGATACATATTTCTTTAGAAGCAACATATTTCCAACTGGGCTTTTACTCCTTCCTACCTCTGAGCTTTTCTAACATTCAATTTAATAAAGACTATCCACTATTTATTTGATGTAATCAGAGATAATCTTTAGTCACTGTATGTTCTGTAATATATTTTCCTGGTGGGTGTTATCTCTGCACAATTCTTTTGCTTTATGGAGAAAATAGAATATTATGCACTGTTGTCTTTTTGAAGGCTTAATCTGGCAGAGAGCAAATGACTTAGAAGAAAATATTATTACCAGAATAAAAGTAAGGAATAAATAAGGTTTATTTGCCCTAAGTACTATTTATTGTTGTATACCTAAGTTGTCATCTTCTGAATTTTTTCATAAATGATGAAATTCCTTAAATTTTTACTTGCATTATCTTTTTTCCTTCAGGTAATCTCTCTACTTAAATGACATAATTTTCCCTAATAGTTTTGATTATTAAAAATAAGCTGAGGAAATCAAAACATAACATTTATGAACCTCATTTCTGAGGCATCTCTACTTATAAGGCTTAGATGAATATTCATTTCTATTTCCAAAAGTTTTGTGTCTTCCTCCAAACCTATTCTTCTTCTAGGGTACCAATATGATGAAATTGTAATTAGATAAATTTTTAAAAGAATGTAAAATCTCTGCATTTTGGGGAGTATGGTACTGGGGACTGAACCCACAGTCACTTCACACTGGGCTGGATCTATAGCTCATTCTATTTTCTTTTTATTTTGAGACAGGCTATCCCAAAGTTGCTGTAGCTGGCCCCCAACTTATAATCCTTCTACTTCAACCTCTGGAGTTACTAGTATTAGAGGTATTTGCCACCATGCCTGGTGATCATGCACTTTTAAAAGCCTTAAAATATTTCCAAGTTTTGACTCAACAGATGTATTTCTAAGAACTTTTAAACAATACTCATATATAGATAAAGATGTAGAAAGTTATTTGGTATAATTTATGAAAACTTGGAGATATACTAGTACTCATTAGGGTTTAAATAGCACTTTTGGTGTATATAAAATAAAAGAGTAAAAGTTATTATTTAAAAAACATAAAGAAAGGGATGGGTATGTAGCTCAGTGGAGGAGCACTTACCTAGCAGGTATGAGACCTAAATTCAATTCCCAGTACCACAAAAACATAGAGAAAAAGAAATGCAACATAAGTAAATTTATATAATGTATTAACAAAAAGTCAGTGTTTTTATAGAGCATTAATTATAAAAGTAACAGTTATCTTTTCTATACATACAAAGACATAGCAATAGAGAAATGTGGCATTAGAGAGAAAGAAAAAAAAATAGATGATAGATATGTCTTTGTTTTAACAATTGTTTCATACATACATTGAACTCCTGAGACAGCTATAGGTTTAGTTTAGTTTTGTTTAGTCTCTTTTTTCTTTTATACTAAGAATTGAACTCAGGGGCACTTAACCACCCACTGAGCCACCTTGGAGCCATATTTATTTATTTATTTATTTAAATTTTGAGACAGGGCCTCCCTAAATTGCTGAGGGTGGTTTTGAACTTTCAAATCTTCCTGCCTTAGCCTTCCAAGCATCTGGGATTACAGGTGTATACCACCTCACCTTGCTTGGTTTGCTTTTAGTGAAAGTAGTATAATCAGTTTTTTTTTTTCATTGTAAAGCTATCTTATATGGGGAAATACTGTTACACATCAACTGATGACTGAATATATAAAATTCAACAAGGAGTTAATATTCCTTACTTTGTGAATTATTTTACTAGATTTTCTGTGGTTTAAAAGATGAAGAAGAAAGAATCCATTTTTTTTTTTCTTTAACAGAGTCCACACTGAAACACCAGTTTCATTTTTGTCTTTCTTTTAAACATGAATGTAGATCTGACTCCAAAAGACTCTTGCCTCTGAATATGAATTGAATGTATCTTGAACAGTCAAAGGCAACCTTTTTGTGAATATTAAAGTACTGCTTTATTGCATAAAGGCAATTATAAAATTGATAACAACCTATTTATATGTATAAGCCTGTAGTATTTTTTGAGAAAAATCATTGCTTATTTCATTAGAAACATTTTGAATGCTTATTATATAAATCTCATATATGAAATTTTCTAAAGAAAACATTAAATTTCCAGTACTGAGACACTGAAAAAAGTTTCAAAAATATTTTTTTATCCCTTGTCCTCTAACAATTTGATGAGATTTTTCTCTTCCAAATGAAATGAACTAGTTGAGCATAATGTTAAATAGTGTTTCAATTTCCCTTACAAAATATTATAACCTAATAACAGGGGTAATTATAATAAAGGCACTTTTTTTCTTTTTCATTTGTTTAAAGATGCCTAAGTTCAGAAAAATAATAAAAAATCTATTACAACTACTACACAGCCACCTAAATCCAGAAGTTCACAACATTTTGTTTTGTTTTGTTTTTTAACCTCTGTTTCTTTCTCTATACTTATTCAGACCAGAATTGCTTGAAGCCAAAATTTGAATTCTGCTTTGAGAGTCAGTGGTGGGGAACTAATGTCAAATTTGGTCTAATTTTTAAATTTTTTTTCTTTAATCTTTTTCTTTTATTTCTCTTTTTCCTCCATATGTGACATGATAAAATGTTTTCCTTGATCCTAAATTTGCTTATGGAAATCTGTTCTCACTATGCCCTTCAATAATAAATAATACAAATATTCACTTCTCTAGCAAGAGAAGGGCATGTTTTATCCACAGTGTTTATTGCCAATTTTATTAAAATCATATCTCTGAGTATGTCAGTTCCGATATCATTCCTACTAATTATCTCATGCTGAATGCATTTTTAATGATTCCAGACTTTTCTTCTAAACAGATGTTCCTTGAACGGTTTTCACTTCATTTTTTTCTAGTGTTAGACTGCTTAAATAAGTTGGCACCAATTTGTAAGGTTATAAAACTGGGTACTTTGCTGGAACCAATTTTATATTAACATAAAACTTCAGCATACTCAGCCCTGAGTGTTTCCCCATGGAAAGGAAGTAGCCTTTCTTACCATTTTATTGCTTCATTCATCAGTGTTTTATTTGCAAATTGGTTTCTTTCCCTGGACGTCTTTTTCCATGCTAATAAGCTAGAACTCAGTGTTCACCAAGAATTGTGTAGCCCTTCAGGGTTAATTTCAGAAGCAAAGTAATTTAATACCCCAGCAATTCCCTGGAAAAGACAAGTACAGGACAGGATTTGTGTAGACATAAAAGCAAGCTTTAAACATTCCTTCTGAGGTAGCTGTTCATATATTTATCTTCATCCATAAACATTAATTACCAAAGGATGCTAGAAATAATGGAATATCATTACTTGGACTAGTTGCTGTTGGCACAGTTCACATGTCATGAATGCACAGTGGGGAGATAACCTAAGTCCATTCTTTACCTGATGTGAGATGATTGCCTACTTGCTCAATTTAATTGCTGACCATTATCTATTTTTTTCCTTAAAAGGAAATATAGGGTTTCACTGAAATCTGTGATGTTGATGGAAACTGCACCGATCTCACCACTTTTAACACTATATCAATTTTCCATGATTAAACTTAATATTAACCCCTCTCTCTTATTTTTCCCCCTCTATTACATGACAACTGATTTGGAGTTTCAAAATAGAAGAAATATAATGTTTCTTGCAAGTTTTATAAAATAAAGAGGCATTTGCCCTTTGTGCTTTCAAGTAGTGTCACACTATTACAGTTACATCATATACAAAGGACAAACACTAGAAATAATTTGTTTCTATGTCACCTATTATTATTATTACTTGAAGGTGGCTTTAAAGATGGGGGATTTGTTAAATAAGCTGTTTTTCCTGTATTGTGAAGTAGTCCCAGGTTCTGGAGTGCATGATGGAATCTAATGCATCTTCCCTGAGGACATGAGCATTGTTTTCCAGAAGACAGAAAAAAAAAAAAATGGCACCCTTCAAAAGAGTCACAGTGTTTCCTATGACAAGTTAAATATGAATTAGAATATAATTCCAAAAATAAAATTATAGTTTAAGTTATAGTTTAAGAAAAAAAAATAGATTATCAGTCTTTAACTTTCCAGTGAGTCTAAAATGTGATGTTTATATAGGTTTGTGGTGTTTATAAAGGTGGTGTTTATCATGGTTTGATGACTATGCTTTACTTCCAAAATTCCAACGTTAACAGTGAATGCTCAATAATCACACACACACACAAAAAAAGTAGCTTTAAAGAGATACTATCTCTGCTGAGCTGTAAATTGGTGAATTCCCCTTATGATTTCAATATAGTTTTATGTTTGCCATTACAGATGTGGTATTACAAATCTTTCAGAAAAACCCTATTTTTTTCCCTTTCCTTTGGCTTTAGAAAACTATTTAAATAATTAAATCATGTTTTGAGCTCTGAATATATATGACCAGTCATGTTATTTAAATTAGATGTTGTATGTCTTTAAATTAAACCGGATACTATTAGATTTTTGGATATTCATCACAAAAATTGGTAATGGAAAATTCTTTCCAGAATCATAATATATGTTTTAAACTTTTACTATGGAAAGTTTAAAATACATGCAAAATTAGAGAAACTAGCAAAACCCGTGTACCCATAACCTAATATATTATTTTTTATTGCTACTGTAAAAAAATTACCACAAACTTTATGGTTTGAAACAACACAAATTTATTGGTCTCAATGGTCTAAAAATAAGAGTTGTGTTCCTGTTGGGAGGTTTCCATGCAGAATCTGTTTTCTTGTTTTTTCAACTTCGAGAGGCTGCCTGTATTCCTTGGCTATGGAACCAATCCTCTCTCTTCAAAGCCAGTAAACTCAGACCAAGTCCTTTTCTTCAAACCATCTCTCTGATTCTCTTTCTTCTGTCTTCCTCTGTCATTTATAAGGAGCCTCATGGTTAGGTGGGTCCTTCTTAGAGCATACAGGATATGACCCCCAATTACAGTCAGTTCACAAGCAAACTTTTGTCTTCAACCTTAAATCACCCTTACCATATAGTTTATCATAGTGAAGGTTTCCAGGATTAGGATCTGCTCACGTGGTGTTTTTTTTTTTTAAACAAGTGTGTGTGTGTGTGTGTGTGTGTGTGTGTGCGCGCGCGCGCATATATATATATATATATATATATATATAAATATATACATATATATATATATGTATATATTTTAACCTCTACTCCTACAGTTACCATTTGCCATTCCTGTTTTATCTCTGCCCCTTCTCCATGACACTCATACACACTTTTATTCATTTGCTACAGTTGTTTTAAAAGTGAATCATCATCACTTCCCTTTATATCTCAACAGTGAATTATATTTTGTTTAAATATAACCAAAGCCAAATAAGACCAATGAAATAAGCAATAATTCTAGAGTATCATTTCATAGGTGAGCTATTTCTCTAAAATGTCTTTCTACAATTGATGATGAAATTTCAGTCAAAATAATTTTCACATATTTTATTTGGTTCAAATGTCTCTTTAATCTATAACTATTTGACATTTATATTTTTCTCATGTCATTTAATAGGTGATATATTTAATTATATACTCTGAAAATTTTCACAGTCTGAATTTGACATATCACAGTGTTGTAGCATAATTAGACATGAACCTGTATCATTCCTAAAGAAGGACAGTAATACACCATGTCCTCGAATACTTCCTTTTTCATTCCAAAAATCTAACCAAGTTAAGTGAACAGTGAGAGCAAGCCTGAGCCCAAACGTCCAGAATCATATTATCCTGAAGAACACTGGCTTTGTCTTAAGCATACCAGGAATTAAAGCAAGTTAATGTTATCTATGGTAAGCTACTTTCTTGCATGTAATCCAGAGAAATTTCTCCTTTGTATTGGTTGTACAAAGTAAGTTAATGCTGATGATGTCACTACTTCTGCAGTCATATAAATCCCCTTGCTGAGTGAGGCTGGGCATGGAACTAAGGTCACTGTGGAAATAATATGTGTCACTCATCCAGCTGACTAGAACTGGATAAAACATTGAGAGAGGGAAGGTACTGCTTGGCAAAGTACAATGAGGGACAGAGGTGCTATCTGTCAGCCTGTCACCACTGAACTCTTCTTGGAGCAATCACTGACTACATGTAAGCTTTCCCCAATAAATCATAAGTCGCCGATGCTGTCTCTGGACACTTTCTTTGGCTTTACAACAACCTACCCCACTGCCCTGGCACAACTGGACTATGGAAAAGACAGCTTCTATCCTTGAAACCTACAAATTGATAGTGACATTCAGGCTTGCTCAACCTAGGAATACATTATTGTAGTGTGTGTAGCTTACATTGTATTAAAATAGGAAATACACACTATGACACTATGTGATGATCTCCATTTTAGTGATTTTGATTATGATTATTAGATCTGGGAGTTGTCTACCTGATCAAAGTTCCACGAGACCATTCACTTAACAACTCTGAGAGCAGTTGATCATAGTTACCCAGATATTTTGAGACTACTTTTAGGTGCCCCTTCTATCATCATATTTTACATTGCCTAATGTTCTATTAATAATAACATCCCTATATTCAAGGGGTTGAATTATTGGGGAAAAGGCAGCTATACTTGTATATGAGCAATTTCCCTGTCTGAATAAATATAGGCTTTCTCATCTTGGATTCCCACTTTCTGCTATTTCAACTTCATGTTTATATCTATCAAAATTTTGATGACATATGATCAAAGAACAAAATGCACAAAAGTGGCTGATAATCTTTAGTAATATTACAAGTAATGTCAGAACTCCTACACTGTGTGAAACAAGAGGTATAGTTATTCTTCTGTGTGTGTTTTTAAGAGAGTATCCACAGAAAGTAAATCCAGATATACTCTTAGAAAAATATTATCCTTATTTATACTATATTATTTAATCTCATTTTTGCTTGATCCCTTATTTGTACCATAAATATTATCCCATATTAATTGTACAAACTAATGTGTTTTACTGTTTCTTTTCCATACGTACATGTATGTGCTTTAATTATGTCCACCCTCCCTCCTACACATCAACCCCTTTCCTTCTCCTAATAGTCACTCTCCTAGTTCCAGGTCATTTTTCTGTTGATGTTGCATTAGTTTCCACATATGAGAGGAAATATTTAAAGCTTGTCTACCTGAGCCTGGCTTACTTCTCTTAACATGATTACCTACAGTTCCATCCATTTTCCTGAAATGACATATTTAAAAAAATAAAATAAAAATGGATATTTTAATTTTTTTATCTGGTTTTATAGTTTCTACATATAAAACCCATCAGATCTCAAAATCCCAGTGGGTATGGGCTAAATGTAAAATGTTAAAAGCCCATTATGATTACTATTGGCCTGATATGCAAAACTTTTTTACTAATACAGGTTCACTCTTCCTTATGGGTGAATAATATTTCATTGTATGTATATAACATTTTTATTGAAGAGCGAGAGAAATTTTTAATATTTATTTTTTAGTTTTCAGTGGATACAACATCTTTTATTTTTATTTTTATGTGGTGCTGAGGATCGAACCCAGTGCCCTGCGCATGCCAGGTGAGCGTGCTACTGCTTAAGCCACATCCCCAGCCCCAATATATAACATTTTAAAATCCATTTATCTATTGGCAGTGATCTAGACTGATTCAATAACTTGACTATTGTGAATAATGACATTATGAAGAGGGGTATACTGCTATACTTTTTGTATGCTGACTACATTTCCTTCAAGTATATACCCAAAAGTAGTATAGCTGGTTCTTAGTTGGTTATAGTTTTAGTTTTTTGAGGCAACTCCATATTGTTTTCTATAGAGCCTGTACTAGTTTAAATCCCCAATAACAGTGTATGAAGGTTCATTATTCTCCATATACTCAATAGCATTTGTTATTTTTTGCTGTTTTGATAATAGCCATTCTGGCTATTTCAATGTAGTTTTGATTTGAATTTCCTTGATGGCTAAAGATGTCCAGCAATTTTTTTTTCATATATTTATTGGTCATTTGTAGTTTTTCTTTGAGAATTTTCTGTTGAGATAATTTCCCCAATTTTGGTTTGATTATGTCTTTTTTTGATAGTAAAATTTTTGAATTCTATATATATGCTGGACTCTAAGGCTCTGTCAGATGGATAGCTAGCAAACATTTATTCCTATTCTGTAGGTTTTCTCTTCACTTTAATAATTGTTTCCTTTGCTATACAGGGGTTTTCTAATTTGATGTAAGCCCATTTGTCAATTCTTGCTTTTATTTTCCAAGCTATTGGAAATTATTGCCTGAGCTTATATCTACAAATATTTTCTCTATATTTTCTACTACTAGCTCCAGACCTACAGGTCTTACATTAAGGTTTTTAATTATATTTAATTTAAGATACAATTATCCTTATGTAAGGAAAATATAGAGAATGAAGTTTCTTTTTTTCTGTCTAAAATACGTTGGAATTTTCTATTATATAGCACAACATCTAGTCACATATTCTAATTATTTAATTAGTGTAAGTACCATACATGAAATTGCATAATTAGAACACATAATTAAGTAAGAGTTAAGATGCATAATTAATTGGCATCCAGAATGTCTGTTTATGCTTTACTTTTAGTAACAAATGTCACATGATAAATCATTTTTATAAGTATATAAGAAGTTTGAAATATCTTATATTTTGGACACTAATTAGTAACTTAATGGCTTTAGTCATCAAAGCTATTTTTCAAACTGTCTTATAGGAAAACAAATTTGTTCTTTCATTTTATAGGGTTACTCCTATGCAAGAATCTAGTAGTGTAATATTTGATTTTGCAATATATTCATGATTGTATTACACAATTTTTCTTGAAGTGTTGTTAAATTTTACTTTCTTATTCCTTAGTCTTACCTATATGTATTATAAAACCAGTAACCAAATATTTTTAACCAAACTTTAAAAAAAATTGGCAAGTAAATAACTGT
The DNA here is from genome assembly GCF_964194105.1 of Spermophilus citellus. Lineage (NCBI taxonomy): Eukaryota > Metazoa > Chordata > Mammalia > Rodentia > Sciuridae > Spermophilus > Spermophilus citellus. The sequence continues at coordinate 198,712,706 of NC_138182.1, read as the reverse complement.
TTTAGTACACCAATTATCATATAAGAAAAAGAAAAAGCCATATTTTTGACAGCATGTTCCAAGCATTCAAAACATTCTTTATCCTATGTACACGTTCACCCATCAATTAATTAACCATTTGTAATTTATATTCATTGATATTGAGTGTTTTACTTATTGACATTTTATGAATCTTTCAAATGCCCATGTTTAGCTTAGTACATTTACAATTTGAACACTGTCTTAGCCCATTCTCTGGTGCTAAAATAGAATACTTGAGAATATGTACTATGTAATTATAGAAATTTGTTTTCTCTCATGTTGTACTGGACCTTCCTCTGGAGGCTGGAAAGTCCAATTACAAGGCACAGAGCCTTTGGTGAAGGCCTCTTGCTGTTTCATCACATGTTAGCAGGTAGAAGAAAAGAGCAGGGCATGCTGCACTTACTAGAAGAAAAAGTAGGCCAAAATCTCCATCATATCAGCTTAGGAACTGAATTCCTCAACAAGACTCCTAAGTGCAAGAAAGAAAATCACGAAAAATAAATGGGATGAACTCAAACTAAAAAGCTTCTTCATAGCAAAGGAAACAATCAAGAATGTGAAGACTGAGCCTACAGAATGGGAAAAAAAATTCTTTGCCACCTGTACCTCAGTATGAGCATTAATCTCCAGGATATACCAAAAAACTAAAAAAAAATTAACAACAACAATAAATAACCCAATCAATAAATGGGCAAAGAAACTGAATAGATGTTTCACAGAAGAAAAAATATGAATGGTTAACAAATATATAAAAAAACGTGTAACATCTCTAGCAATTAGGAAATGCAAATTAAAACTACATTGAGATTTCATCTCACTTCAGTCAAAATGGCAATTGTCAAGAATATAAGTAACAATAAATGTTGGTGATGATGTAAGGGAAAAAGTGCACTAATACATTGCTGGCGAGAATGTGAATTGGTGCAACCACTCTGGAAAGCAGTATGGAGATTTCTGGAGATTTCTCAGAAAACTTGGAATGAAACTTCCATCTGACCCAGCTACCCCACTCCTCAGTCTGTAGCCATAGGTCTTACAAACAGCATACTACAGTGATGTAGCCACATTGATGTTTATAGCAGCACAATTCACAATTGCTAAACTGTGGAGCCAACCTAGATGCCCTTCAATAGATAAATGGATAAAAAAAACACAACTGTAGTACATATATACAATGGATATTTCTCAGCTTTAAATAAGAATGAAATTATGGCATTTGTCAAAAATGTATGAAGCTGAAGAATATCATGCTAAACAAAATAAGCCAATCCTAAAAAAAAAAAAAAAAAAAAAAAAAAAACAAAGTCCAAAATGTTCTCTCTGATAAGCAAATATGGACTGATAATAGATAGGGGGCAGGAAGTAGGACAGGGGGAGTAGTGAAGTTCACCATATTGGACAAGGAGAATGGGGGTAGGGAAAGAGAGGGGATGGGAATGAAAAGGACAGTAGAGTGAATTAAACATAACTTTCCTATATTCACATGTGAATACACGATCAGTGTAACTCCACATCATGTATAATCACAAGTATGGGAAGTTATACTCCATGTATGTATGCTATATCAAAATACATGTATAATAAAAAAGAAAAACAAACAAAGCAGGATGTGGTGCTCCATGCCTGGAATCCCAGTTTATGGGGAGGCTGATGCCAGAATATCATGAGTTCAAGGACTGCACAGGCAACATAGCGAGAACCCATCTTTAAATAAACAAACAAACAAACAAATGAATAAGTAAAATTTTAAAAGGGCACATGATGGTATTAATCCTACACATTCGAACAGATCACTCCTGCCCCTATTACCTTTTAAACATCCTGTCTCCTAATACCAACTTAATGGAAATCACATTTGAATATGAGTTTTGGAGGTGACAAATATTCAAACTGTAGCAACCATGTATCATATATATCAGAAATATTTGATGAGTCATTTCTTTCTTCATGAATATGAAACATCTCAAATATTCTCTTAATCTCATCTTATATTTATTCATTTTAGTTTTAGATGGATAATAACTTAATCTTATTGATTTATTTTTATGTGGTGCTGAGAATGGAAGCCAGTGCCTCATATGCTAGTCAAACACTCTACCACTGAACAACAACCTCAGCCCTATCACAATTTATTTAAATTTCTATACCAGTACATACTTGTTCTTTGACATTTGCCTTGTTTTGACATTGGCAATCAGTCCTTTCTACAAGTTCTCAAAATGCTTCCATATACTCTTATTTTTTGTTTGTTTTGTATGTGTATTTAAATATGGTGAAAAGAGCATAACATGAAAGAAAACTTATTACTAGGATTAATAAAATTAGAGATAGCTCAAATAAGGCAATTGAATATAGACATTTTAAAGCCAATAGCATCATCTCTTTATCATTAAATTCTCTTGGTATTTCTTTTTCTGTTTCAGTCTCCACATGCCCTTGCACCTAGAGGAAAAATTCCAAAGAATAAATAGGACTGGGATACACAATACACTTGATCCCACCCTGAGAATGTTCACCTATGTTCTATGATGAACATTTATATTCACCATCTTAAATTACTCCCTAAACGTATTCTCCATTTATTTCCTGCAGTTTAAGTCAAGTTGAGCTGTTCAAAAAGCAAACTGTAATACTATTGTTTTTTAAAACACTGTTTAAATCCCAGAACAAATTATTCTTGTTCAAATCCCATTTTATGTTCTAAGCCTTTCATTTTGTTTTTAATGTAGTATTTTAGTAGTTTATTAGCTCACTCTCAATCTTCTCCATGATCATATAGACTAGTTCCTACCCTGCCTCACATCAATCCCCAATTTCATAAGAAATGTTCATCACATTTACTACTAAATTACAAATCATTAAAACAATATTGGACCAGTGGACATAGCTTAGTAAATATTTATCATGGCTCACTCCCTGAGAATTCTGTATTTTTTTTTTCATGAGTTTTATGTGTAGAAGTTTAGATGAAGTATACCTTGACTCCTGTCATATTGGAATTACAGTGTATCTGGCATTTTGGCTATCCATAATGTTGTTTCTTCTTTCCACTTAGCATTTTCTGAGCACTCAGTCAGATGCACTCAGTCAACTGCATTTTTGGAATTTTTTTCTTAAGCCCATTGTAAAGTGTTTTCCTACTAAAAAATTTGAGGCAGCAGTAGTGCACTCGCCTGGCATGCATGCGGCCTGGGTTCGATCCTCAGCACCACATACAAACAAAGATGTTGTGTCTGATGAAAACTAAAAAATAAATATTAAAAAAATCCTCTCTCTCTCTCTCTCTCTCTCTCTCTCTCTCTCTCAAAAAAAGTTTGAAGCATGTCTTACCTTTCATTGTCTCGAAATTGCAGAGATAGACTCTTGTTAAAATGAGCAATTGAATGTCCTTCATCACTTAATTCTTCCTATTGCTTTTTGAGTTCATATAAAATTATTTTGAGATATTGATAATTAATATGTAGTCATACTAACTTACAACAGATTATATTTTAGAACATATAATAAATAAGGAAATAACTTTTCAATGAAGCCAAAGTCTTTTTCTCCAATTCAACTTTATTGTCTTTTTTTCTTAAATTCTTTTTGAAGCATTCTGCTTCTCCTGAGCTGTATATGAATCTCAATTCAAATCAATAATGCATATTTTTACTCATTTTCAAAGCCTTTGTGCTAACATTTGTTTGTAGATGGATTTAGGAAATTTTCCAAATCCATAATGAGTTTGTTTTTGTTTTGTTTTGTATTTTTACTGTATCTTCCCCTGTTGTTCACTGAAGTTATAACTTAATATCTGACAATGATAAATCTAGCAATGTTCAACATAACTGAAAAGTGTAAAGCAGAAAAGGGTGTGGGAGGCTAGGACCCACAGAACAAAAATAAGACACCAAAAGGAGTTTTATTGGGGAGGAGGTGTCTCCCAGGCAAAGTTCACTGGTCTGCAAAGAGTGAGGGCTGGAAAGTGAAGTGCTCTAGGTGAGAACAATACCTGTATAGGTCACTAGAGGTAGGAGGGCCTATGCCAACTAAATTGTGACTACCCTTAGTGGGGTTGGCCAAGTGGAGCTTAGGGGCCGAGTTTAAGGGCCAGTCTCTTCAACCAGGTGAAAAGTCCCCATCAATGGCCACCAGGGGATGGGGAGGAGGTAGGGGAATGGAAAGGAAACAGAAAATTACTGGCCTGACAAAAAGTACTAACATTCAATAGTTTTTAATATGCTGTAATGGCCAACCTTGTTAAATCACATTAACATGACCTTAACTAGTAACAAAAATAGTGACAATTAAAAATTGGATGAGTCTACCTCAGTAAGTTATAAATAAAATCTGTATCTCAAGTTGATTTTCAGAATATAGTATATTTAAGGCCTTCTTTGTCATTTGCTTTTCACAAGGTGATAAATTCCCAAAGCTCTTATTAAACCAAGAATTGCAGCATATGCTTCAGAATATTCTGATACTATCTCTTTTAGGGCAGGACTTTGTTTTTCATCTCTCCTTCTTGAGTGAAAATAAAATTTATAATGTGATCATATAATGTCTTTGTACAAATTAACTGATTAGAAATTGCAATTAAAGATATTACACTGTGTATATATGTCATTTTCAAGGTCCGGTATTTTTTTTTTTATATCTTTCAAAGATATACTATATTCATGGTTGGAATAAAGAAAAATATGAATGCATACTTTTACTAAAATAAATTATAGACATGAGATAAAATACTCCTGACATTGAAAAGCTAGCAAGGAGTGAAAGAGAGAGATCAGGCAGAGATACACATGAGAGAGAGAGTTTATTTGTCAGAGCTGACAAAAAAGGGCCATCTCTCCATAGATGGAGAGAGGCAATAGAGACAGGACTGGAGACTTTTATGGGCATGGCTCAGGGATTAGAGTCAGGGGTCCTAATGTGGGTGATTAAGGGTGGAGTTTCTCTGCCCTCGGGTGGAAAAGAACACAGTGGTGAAGGGTTGGGTTGGTATGAGGGGGTGGTGACTTTCTCAGAAAGGCCCTTGGGCAGAAAAGCGAAACCTTTCCTTAAAATGTCAGCTGTCACTAAGATGGCCACCCAGGTGCTAAGCAATTACCTTGCAGACATTGCTTTTATTATTTCTCAAAATCATGCTACATTTAATCTTATAAAATATTAAATTACTTAAGACTATTTATGAAAAAATGGTAATAATATAGAATGTTCATGCCAAAGTTAACAATAGAGATTTTATAAAATACACCAATAATTTATATATTTTGTTATATAATATTTTATAAATAAATATTGTATATGTTTACAAAAATTATATTTTGAAAATATATCATAAGAATCATGTACTAGGTCAAGAGAGCAAAATAGCCTAGAAAAATGTCTTAATGGAGTCCAAAATAATTTTTTAAATTAATGTCTAAAATAATTGAAAGAAAATAATCAAAAAGTTAACAAAGGGCTTGCTTTGAATAATAATAATATGAGGAATTTAATTCTATCTTTTATACTCTTTTCTATTTTAAAATTATTTACAAAAACTCTTTATTGCTTTTATGATGAGAACAAACTAAATACATAAAATAATAAGTATTAATTTTAAAAATAATAGAATATTGACCTTATAAAAATATGTCTGAATCTGGGGCTTGGGTTGTGACTCAGTGGTAGAGTGCTTGCCTAGGATGTGTGAGCCACTGGCTTTGATTCTCAGCACCACATATAAATAAATGAATAAAACAAAGGTCTATCAACATCTCAAAAATTTTTTTAAAAGTCTGATTTTTTAATATTTTTTCAAAGAAAAAAATAAGGTTTTCATACATACTTATAAAATGTTTCACCACTGCTACTACTGATTAACTCTGTATGTTAGATTCCCAATAAAATTATTCAATTTAGTGGACTTCTTATCTTAGAGACCAGAATCAGCTAAGCTCTTTCATTGACTACCTAAGTATATTTTAGGTTGGGTTTCAAAAGATGATCTAGTTAAAGTTAATGTAAGTGGGGCTGGGGATGTGGCTCAAGCGGTAGCGCGCTCGCCTCGCATGCGTGCGGCCCGGGTTCGATCCTCAGCACCACATACCAACAAAGATGTTGTGTCCGCCGAGAACTAAAAAATAAATATTAAAAATTCTCTCTCTCTCTCTCTCACTCTCCTCTCTCACTCTCTCTTTAAAAAAAAAAAATAAAGTTAATGTAAGTTATCAAAGGAGAAATAATTGATTCTGTTTACAAGAAAATAGGTGATATGCTATAATCAATATAATCAGGTAACCCTTGGGAAGGAGATTTTTGAGCCACTTTTCTGTCACTTTTCAAAGAGACACCATACTGTCTCCTGTTTATACTAGGACATTGACAGGTTTTATATGTTGACAGAATTTTTTTCTGGATTATTTCACAGTACAGTTATATGTTTCCCAGCACAACCAAACAACTAGCCAACTTTTCAATAATCATTTAAATTAGTTTTTTGTAATGTGGTAATAATTTTTGCACCAAGAAGAGCTGAACTAAAATTTAAGTGAAAAAATTTATAATGTTTTTCCTCCATGCAAATAAAGGAACATTTGTGCTTTAAAACAAATTAATATAGGATATCATCTACTACTAAATACATTGAAAGCATATTTATTTACTGAAAATCTTTGTTAAACTTTTCTTTTTTAATATATTTCTACAATATTATAAATGGAAGTACTTTTTTTTTTTTTTAAATGTGTTCTTCCTAAGGCAAGACACGTTGACATGCTAAAACTTTCACTGGAAAGTTTCATTTGACTCAAGACATCCATCATTGTTTCAGAATATCTCGGGGTTGAACATCATAACTTCTACTGTTTCTAAAATAATATGGTTTCTGAACCAAGCATCACCATCCAGGTAGACTTTATTGGGAGGGTCTGTAATTTGTTTCTATGTTTTACAAACTTTTCAAGTGTCCCGGTGTCTTCATCCTGAAGATTAAGAGAGATGTGTGTCTGAAATTTTTTCAATATGACTCATAATAATACATATGTTTTTTCATAGTTTAATGGATGACACTTTACTGAACATGTTTCATGTTTTATGCACCTATCTATGTGTTTATACTAGCAATTTGAAAATAATCCAAACAGTTGAAAATTCTGCCCTCTCACAACTGATAATCTTGTCATATGCACACATGATTATTCCTTTCATGAACAATGCATCCATTTGTATCCTATTTTCTCTCTTTTAATATTTTCAGTTTTTTAATTATAAAAGTCTATCAGTATATCTTGTACATTTCTTACACTAATTTTGCACAACACTTAAGAACAATGCCTGAATTTAACATGCACCAGAAAGAAACAAAAATTTAGTAACTCATCTTCTTTTTAGTTATAAAAAATAAAAGTAAAATAATTTGCTTTTGAGAATCTAAAAGTTGACTTGAGATTTTCTAATGGGTCCTGTCTCTTACTTTGAACAACTTTGTCGATGAGCAATTACAAACATTACCATGGTCATTAAAGAAAACTTAAATTGGTCTTTTAAAAAAATATATGTCTCATTATCAGCTTCTGTCACTAAATTTTTACATCATCAACATCTAGTCCTTTTCACTTTGTGGCTTTTGAGATATGACTTTGAATCTACATTTATGTATTCCATTTTTAATCTAAATGGAGAATCTTATATTTATTTATGTCAAATTCTTATTTATTGGTTTCAGTCCATCATTTCAGCATATCAAGATTTTTGAACCCTGCTCCTGTCATAAAATATATTAGATAATCCTCCTACATCTGTGTCACACACAAATATTTGAAATGTTGCTTTTATGTCATGATTCAAGTCACTGATAATGACTTGAACTATTGCAAATTCCTTTAGTTCTCTGCTAGAGGGCTTTACTTGGCACTGGTTCATTAACTAACATTTTAGAGTTATATTTGTTTATCAACCTACGAGTACTTCTAAGTTATCTTAGGACTCAGTCTTTTTCTCATTATAAAAAGTTTTAATGATATCTACAATATGTTTCTAAATCATCAATTTTCATGTTTCTCTGGGATAAATAGCCCATTCATAAATTTGTAGTTAAGTTTCTGTTTATCCTAGCACCATCCCATCACAACTAACAGCCTTCATTTTACAAGTTCACCATCAGAGCAAATGAGATTTTGATAGTATTCATACTGAGAGTCTTTCTCAGAAGCAAGGGATGGTCTTGAATTAAAATCTCTATGAGGCATGTACTGCAAGGATAAGCAGTATTCTTAGTGGTCATAAGATCATTCAACTATTCTTCCTTAAATTTATCAGTGAATTCCAAATCAGTGGTTTCCAACTATAAGGTTTTCATTTTGGTCAGTGTTTGTATCTAGGTCAGCTCTTGCATAGAACTAAAATCTGATTATCTGTGCCTAGACACTTTTTAGCCAACTCAGAGGTATACATTTTTCTGTTGAGACATGTTTCCTGGGTTATAACTTATGTTCACCTTATAAAATGTTATTAGTAGGATGTATTAACAGGATTTTAGTAACAAGATATCTTCTTTAGATAAGATGATGGGGCAAAGAATTAGTGATGTGTTTAATCCTCATTTTAATAATTAATGTAATTATTTTTGGCAAGATCTTTAAATTTTCTAAGTCTCTGTTACTTCTTATATCACCCTGAAATGGAAATATAAACCTTGTCTATCTCACAGGTTCTTGTAAGAGTGGTGATTATTTTTCAAAGAATGGATTCTAAGGATGCATGTAGTGACAAGTGTAAATGTCTATTAGTATAATAGCATCATCCTTTAAAATGTGCTACTTCTTCAGAAAATTGGAATTCATAATCCAAGGAGAAAAATATCTTATTACTACAGTATTACTTTCCTGGTGATACTGACTGACTCTTTATAATCTATGTATGATTCTTTTATTAGGTCTATCACTCTGCTGTCACCCTGCTGGAATACAGAGCACATAGGCATTATGTTCTCATAGTTATTTACATGCAATACCTGACAACTACCAGTCCTGGCTCTGTAATCTTTGGTGGATTATCAATTTCTCTGAACATTGTTTCTCTCAATGGTAAAAAAATAAAATGTATTTTTTTGTTTTGTTTTTCTTTTACTTTAACACAGCGTTTTAATAATTAGGGATAATATATGTAGAGCACTAAAACCATAAATTGGTACATATTTAGTGCTGAATAAATGGTAATTGGTATTATTTCTAGATTTTTTTCTATTCAATTAAAAATTATATTTTCTGATAAACAGAGAAAAAGAGAGGAAATTTCCATACACACTTCTTTTCTTCAGGGGCATTCCTCTGTCCTCTCACAAAATTGTAATTGCATTCATCCTTTAAACAAAGAACAAAGGTAAATGAAAAGCCAAATTCCTAGTGAGAAAGAAAGTGCATAGCAAGTACTTTTGATTTAACAGTGGAGAAGGCATTGTCTATGAAAAGTTGAGTGATTAATAACGTGGCCTTTTTAAAAAAGCAGAGAGAACAAGGTTTGAATTTAACCCACACATGTACTTGCTGAGTCACACTGTGAAAGTGACTTAACCTTTCATAATATTCCCTCCTTTATCAAATAGGTATAATAATAGTGATTCTTTATTGAGTATAGAGTGGTATAAATGAGAAACGTTCAAAAGTTCAGGACTTAGTGGGTTGTCAGGCAAGCATTGAAAAACTACCAAACTGAAGTTCCTTGCTGTTTGTCCTTCTACTGATCCAGTTAAAATATTTTCTCAATAATACTCTTCTTCATAAATGGTGGAGGTCGAAACTACTTAGATTTGAAATATTGATTTTAGGAATGCATGTATTGACCAATATTGTCAAATAAGATCATTTAGATGCCCTGTAAAAAAAAAATTTATATATATATATATATATATATATATATATATACACACACATACGCATACATATACACACATACATACAATTAACCATATAGAGCTTGATACTCTGCAAAACTGCCAAGAGTATTTTATGAAGACAGGATTCATGGAAGGCCATTAATTATTTTGCTGGTTTTGTTGATGTAGTTGTATCACCAGATGACATAACATTTTATTTTATTTTTTATTTTTTATTTTTTTTTAAAGAGAGAGTGAGAGAGGGGAGAGAGAGAGAGAGAGAGAGAGAGAGAGAGAGAGAGAGAGAGAGAGAATTTTTAATATTTATTTTTAGTTCTCGGCAGACACAACATCTTTGTTGGTATGTGGTGCTGAGGATCGAACCCGGGCCGCACGCATGCGAGGCGAGCGCGCTACCGCTTGAGCCACATCCCCAGCCCGACATAACATTTTATATTCTAAGTCCTGGATCAAACTTAACTTCTGGTGTCATCTGTATATACTTCAGTGGTATCTCTCCCATCTCCAGAGATATGTGGAGAAGGTAAACACAATTTTAGGATCCTTCCTGACTAATTGTGGCATACAAGACTCCCAAGTTTTCCAATGAGGAAGACAAGTGTGAGGAATTTTAGGTTCTTAATTCAGATCAACAAGATTATGTACTGGTTTAATTTGATTTAATTTCCCCCGTGTAGCATTTTTTGAATACCAAAGCATCTCCTAGATATATTATCTTTCCCTTAGAGTAGGCACCTGTAAAGAGAAAAAGGCATTTTCTATATAATTCCATTGTGTCCCTTTCGAAAGTTTGCACAGAGAACAAGATGTTAACTTAGTTGAACAATTGGAAAATTCAGCCTAAAAACACAAGTCTCTGGCTACAAAATAAGCCCTCATTACAAATCAGTGGTGTGTTCACCAGGTTAAGGGTACAACAATAACTATAACACTTATTTCCAGCAAGTGTTTTGTTTGAAGATGGACCTTAGCAATTGAATAAAATGCAATGGTTTCTTTGCATGAGTTGGGAAAATCTGTTGAAAACAAGAAAAAAATAAATACTGGGGTTTCTAATTAAGGCTACCCACAAAAGGTAACATTTGAGTTATGAGAAAGTTGAATAAGAGGGACAACAGGTAGGGAGTCTCCACTAAAGGGAGAGAAAGATAGGAGAGGAAGGTGGGAGGGATAAGAGGGCAAGAAAGAGAAGGAAAAAAGAAAAAGAGAGGAGAAAAGAATAGAAGGAAAGAGATGAAGAATATGGAAAATGACCAAATATCAAGCCCTAGGCACTGCATTTTCTACTGTTCTAAAGTTATATTAATGAAATTCTAGTGGTAATAGATCATTAGAATAAAAAAATCCTAAATCTATAAATCAATATTTCATTTATTCACATATTTAATCCAAACATTTATTTCTCATCTGTAATAAAATGAATATAGAAGTTCCATTTCTAATATTAAAAGTCATGTGAGATTTTTATAATTATGTTCCTTGACTTCTACTATTATAAATGGAAAGGAGGTGTTATAAAGGAAATCAAACTTTTTTATATAATTGAAGTTTCTGAAACTCTTCTTCCTTTTAGAGATATTAGCATTTTTCTAGCTGATGACAGAATCTATACTTGGACAATTTATTTGTGTGATTCAAATAACTCTGAACTGATGCAGATAATCTTATAAACTGTATTATCAAGCACTTTTGTTAGGTTGAACTAGTAACCTAGAAAGAAACATTTCACTACAGTAATTCTGGTCTTCTAAATGCATTTATAATAGAAAATATTATTTATTCAATTTTATAATGATATTTTAATTATTTAATAAAATGTGTATAATTCTTTGAATTTAAAAGTTTACATCAAAGATTTAATACTCGTTTGGTAGAACACATTAACATTCTTTTATCTGTGCAATTTAACAAAGCTGTGTCATTTGCAAATAATTTAGCTTTATCACTGAGTCTTTAAAAACAATCAAGATTAAATATATTAATGCATGTTTATTTTAAAGTTGTTTTCAATCAAAAAATTATTTACATAAGCAGTCTAAAATAAAATTATTACATCTAAATATTGCACCTGGTTGTTTCCATTCTGTGGTTCACCTTGAACCTAAATTAACTGCATCAGAAAGCAGAGTTTTTATGGATTATGGATTATCAAAAAATATTGCAAATTGTACTTTGAAGCAAAAGAATAGCCCTTAGTCTCACTTTTCTCATTTATCCTTATAGGCTGGCAATTTCTCATAATTATTAGCTAATTGATGTAGAAATAAATCATAAACTTATTTCATTCTAAGATAGAAGATTAGCATACATTCAATACAAATGTGCTATTCTTTTTCTAGCATAGATCTTATAGACCATTTTTTTTAAGTCAGCATACTACAGGCTCAAACATGACAGTGGATTAGTAGTATTGCATTAATTGTGATGACTGGACTCCTTTCCCCTTGAGTTCTTTTGCATACTGACATGACAAATGGCAGGCAAACATTTACACAGATTGATCTAGGAGTCAAATTTAAATGTATCAATAATTATTGTTTTAGTTATTTTGACTTATTGAATAAGAGCAAACAGATTACCACTATTTGCAAGAGAATAAATAATAAGCTTCACAGAAAACAGGCATAAACTGCCAGTTTCTGCCTGAGAAAGGCAGGCTAAGTTAAGGTATTAGATTGACCAAGGTCATGAAAAAAACTATGTGTTCTCTCAAGGTAGATGATGAAGGGGGACTTCAACATGAATATTGGCTTCCCCATGGCACCCAGTCTCTTACTGGTATAAAGAGAATATTTCTGTTCCCCCTACTGGGGAGTGAATAGTTTATGAAAGGAAAAGAAACACATGCACAGATAATGACAGTGCACATTTTATAAGAATATGCTCAGGCTGGGGATATAGCTCAGTTGATAGAATGCTTGTCTCACATGCACAAAGGCCCTGGATTCAACCCCCAGCACCACCAAAAACAAAGACAACAACAGTAAAAAGAATATGCTCAAATCAAACATAACATTAACTCATTGAGAAGTTTTCTGATATGAAGATGGAGCAAGGTAAGAGAATAAAGAGATTAAACCAATTTTAAAAAGTTGAGTCAAACCAAATACAATTTCAAGAAAAAATATATAATCTTATTCAAAATTCTCCCAAATAAAAACATAAAACATAATTAATCAGCAATATAGAGTGGGGCATGGTGTCATGAGCCTCTAATTCCAGATGTTCAAAAGGCTGTTGTAGGAGAACCATGAGTTAAAGGTCAATCTGGGAATCACAGCAACCTGGGTTTAAAAAAAGTAAAAATGTTTTTAAGTGTAGATATTATAACAAAACCATATAAAAATACTTAGGTAATGGCTTCCATAATGCAATTTCACTGTGAGAAATGAAGTTAAGCCACATGTACAGAAACTTTGAATACCTAAGAGGATCAGCTCCCCACATATTCTCTCTCCATCTGAAAGCACAGGTCATCCATAACTACAATTATGGCTACTCATTGCTACTCATCCACTTCTTAGCAGTCTTCCTCTTAAACATCCACTATCAGGAGTCTTTTTAGCAACATTGAGAACTGAGGCTTAATTCTCTTCTGTGTCATAACAAGACAGCCTAATAATAGATCTGATTACTTTTTCTTCTTTTCCCCAATCAAAAAACAAATGAGTAAATAAATAAATACGATTATCACATAAGAATGATTTGCTTTTACCTATACTGGCAAGAAGAAATGCTACTATGATGATTAAAGTATATAGCCCCAACATCTTGGGAGCCTGAGGCAGGAGGATGGAAAATTCAAAGCCAGCCTCAGCAAATATGAGGTGCTAAGCAACTCAGTGAGACCCTGTCTCTAAATAAAGTACAAAAACAGGGCTGGGGATGTGGCTTGGTGGTTGAATGCCCCTGAGTTCAATCACTGATACCTCCCCAATCCACCCCCCAAAAAAAGAGTATGTAGCTGCCAAATGCCTGGGCTCAAGTCACATTTCTCTACTTCCTAACTGAGTGCTTTGGGGCAAATTGCCTCCCTTTCCCCATGTGTTAACAATTTTATAATCTCTCTTTTGTGTTGCTTTGTGAAGTTTTATTATTATTATTATTATTATTATTATTATTAGTTGTTGTTTAAAACATTACATAGCTCTTGACATATCATATTTCATACATTTGATTCAAGTGGGTTATGAACTCCCATTTTTACCCCGTATACAGATTGCAGAATCACATTGGTTACACATCCACGGTTTTACATACTACCATACTAATGTCTGTTGTATTCTGCTGTCTTTCCTATCCTCTACTATCCCCCCTCCCCTCCCTGCTTTGTGAAGTTGATAGTGAGGAACTTAGAGCAATTCCTACCTCAAACATGCCTCATATATATTTAAAAAATAAATAGTCTAGGCTTGTAGAGGTTTTGAAGAAATGTTAATTTGATACACACAGCCAGAACAGGAAGAAAAAACTTAGTTGTGTTATTTTGCTACCTGATCATTCCTAGCTACTAAGTGTAGTCTACATACTTTCAGACTGTCAGATACTAATATTTTGCATCTAGCAATCTGAAAGTATATAGAAAAAGACAAAATTAAATATGACCTGGAATCTAAGAAACTCAAATATTCTGGATGGCCATATGTGTTGGAATATCTACCTTTGACAAATCAAACATCAATGCTCAATCTAAGCATCAAGACATTTTTATTTTATCATTTAGATAGAAGTAGCCAAGAAACTTGCCTTCATTCTTTCCTGTAGTATAAAGTAAAAACAAAACCGAAATTAGTGTTTTTTAATCAAGAAAACTATTATCAGTTTTTGCATTGAGTTTTATATAAAGCAATATAAATTTTTTCAAGTTTTTTGATTCTATATTAATAAGTCCTTTACTTTTTTAATACTTCTTTGTTTTCTCTTTTAACCTTGTTCTCAGAAAAACAAAAATGAAGAAGTACCTTGTTTTATTTTAAATTTTGCTATTTCCCCAATATCATGGGCTTCAAAACAAATAGGGTTACATATTTAAATTAAAAAGTCAATAATGAGGCAAGAAAGTTCAAAGCTGACCTCAACAAAATCCTCCTTACCAAGGGTTGGGCGGAAGATTCTATAGGCTCTACTAAAGTGGTGTGAAGTTTTCTAGAAAGAAAAGGACATGAGCTTAGCGTGCTGACCTGATTTCTAGTTTGGTGTCCAGAAACCTATTTCCTTCAGTTGGGTAGTTAGCTTAATTAATTGCCTGGAAAAATAAGCCTAACACTTTGCATGCCAACACTTTATGAGGAGTAAATTCCAAAAGAGGCAATCGAGAGAGGAAAGAAGACATGAGAGTAGGAAGTATATTATCATGGAGGCCTGTGAAAAGTTTTCTCAAAAGAAACTGTCCAGAGAAAGAATGAGAGAAGAATTACTCATTGGCTTCTAACTTCCACTGATCCACATTCATCTCACAGGGAGTAAGTTTCCTTATACTTATCAATTGGGTCATTTCTTTTCTCAAAGTAGTTACCAGAGATACTGTGTTCCAAGATAGCAATGACAGCAACCAAAGTATAAGTCACAGTGTTCAGGGAAAGCCATCAAGTGGGTATGAAACAGCACTCTTTTGTATGAGCATCATGCAGGCTCCAGGACGAGGCTTTGTAAGTATCTACATTTTTGTGGGCTCATAGCAGACCTGTTGTCCTTTCCTACTCCCTAGCTCCATGGTAGCAGAAATTTTACCAGGCAGGAGTCCAAATGACCTTGAAAAAACATGAGGTGGATAAAGGTTCAGTTTTATCCCCTAGACTTTTGAAGGTGTGCAAGAAATGACAATAGAGGCTGGGCTACCCTTGTAGGCTGCAAATCAGAGACCCAGCCCCTCTATCAGGTAGCCACTACACTCCAGGAGCCTCTTGGTCTAACTTCTGATGCCAGGGGATCTTTCTAGAGCATCAGCACATCCAACAGAAATTTACATCTGACTATTCCATATGAAACATAATCTGGATTCAAATATTTTAAGCTATTGTTAGATGAGGGAACACTCAAACACATAACTTAAAGTATATCTTCACCCCTTCACTTGTCTGAAGAGCAATACAAATATTGAGTGTAGTTTTCTCTTTAACCTTTGAAATGCTTTGTATGCATATGCGATACTTAGTGTTCATACAGTATGTGGCAGGGCACTTGTACAACCAAAAAAAAAAAAAAAAAAAAAAGAAAAAAGAAATAGACAACAGAACTTCTAAGGATCATTTTTATGTTGCATAAGAAATATTTTCTTTATTATTTTATTTTGAAGCCAGAATTATTTGTTATATACTTTGATTTTGAAACCATGAATTAAAAGTTATTTGTAGTTTGTTTTCTTCGTTGGTTCATAGCTCTAAAATCAACTAGGCCTGGACTCACCCAGACAAAAATTCCTTAAATAACAAATTATTTAAATTGTGTTTCACAAAAAAACCTCCAGACCTTCCCCTAATAATCCTTATGGTTTGGTTCTGGGTTTTCAAGAACAGACAAAACAGAAGCTGGCTCCTTCAGTCAATGACATTCCAAGCTCAAAATTCCCTATGTAGAATATAACTGCACCACCCTGTGAGGAGGCACACTATCCATGCAACAAGTTACTTCTCCCCATTTTCTTTCTTTAAATTCCTCTGATACCAACAAATCTGGAAAACAGATTCTGAATTTATAGCTCCTGACCTCCTTGCTGGCCAGCCATATAATAAAGCTTTTTTTTTTTTTTTTATTTTTGCAAAAACCTATTGCCACAGTATTGACTTCTATGCAAGTTGAGCATTGGGTAATTGGTGGATTACAGCTACAGAATTAATTTATGTGGAATATCATTGCTACTGATGGTTACCTTGACCAGTCCTTGCTTCCTCAATGCTAAAGTAGAACACCAGAAAGCACGCTGAGGCAAGTGTAAAGTGGAAAGTAAAAAGCTTTATTAAAGGATAGCAGAAAAGACTCTTCATCCCACACCCAAGGAAGAAGGGGACCTAAAAGGCGGAATCTGTGGGATAGGGAGTGAAGGGAAAGCAAGGAACAAGAGACCACCGGTAAGCAAGAAATGAAAGACAGAGACCAGGCAGAGATACACATGGGAGAGACAAAACAGGCTTGAGTTCTGAGACTTTTATGGGTGAGGAGGCTCAGGAATCAGAACAGGTGAGTGCTAATGTAGGTGGTTAAGGGTTGGGTTGGTATGAGGGATTGGTGAGCCTTTCTCAGAAAGGCCCTTGGGTGGGAAAAGGAAACTTTTTTTCTTAAAATGGTGGTTGTCATGGAAGATAGCAGTCCAGATGCTAAACAAGGATCTTATAGGGAAGTCTTATCCCTTTTATATCTAAGCTCTTCTTTTGTCCTCGTACATTCCTGTCTTTAATCTTGCTTATTTTCCTTTATCCTGCATGTGATGGGCAATGTGGGTGGGAAGGCCAGAAGGTGAAAATAGGTGGGCCCAAGGAGCCAGGGAGGAGAGATCTGGGCAAAAATGGCCCTATCTGCTGAGAGCTGCTTCATTAACAGTTCTTTAGGATGGGCTGGAGCCTTGGGGACATTAACATTTCAATCTCTCAGACGTAGTTTATGATTTCCTGGACTCAGATCAGACTCCATTTTCTTTATTAGACTCGACTCCATTTTTCTCTACTAGACTAGATATCAGACCTGATTTACCTAGCTATACTAACTACCTATCTTTAAATCTGGCTTCACCATGATGAGTTAACATTTCAAATATTTACCATGTCCTTTATATATTAGAAAAATTGATATATTTTTCACATATCCTCTAATTTTGATAAATTATTCTTAAAACTATTAGATTTTGCTACTCTGAAAATAATTAACCAAGTTTAGCCATAACAAACTACCATGCACACACTCACAACCAATTCACATATTATAAGTCATCTTCACAGCCCACCATAAGCCCAGTAATGGGATAAATAATAATGTAATTTAATTTTATGTGTTTCTACCCAGTACTAGACATAAAAAAGTCTTCTCTTTAAAATGCTAATAAAAATCTGGGAACTTACATTTAAAAAGAATCATTCTGCCTTTCCATTTACTCCCTAGCTAATAGTATTCTTTTTATAGTTTTTTTTTTTTTTTTTTAACTTCTGTTTTGAAAGAAAAAAGAATTCATTCACATGGGCTTTGTCTCTCTACATTCTTGTGTGTTTCCAACCAGGAGCAGGATAGAGTTTTAATAATCCTAACTCCTGGGCATCCGGAGAAAACTGTTCCAAATCTATACAAATGCTGAATCACAAAGTCCTAAGGAGGTGAGAGTGCTTTTACTATGGACATTCAGTGAGAGGTAATCTTAACATTGACTGAGGATTAAGTAAATGGTGAGAAAATGGAGATCCCCTTATACCCAGCAGTCCTTAAAACTGCTAATTTACTACATGATGCTAATTAAATGAAACTGGTTTCATAATGGCAATGTATGGTGCCTGTGTAGGAAAGCTGTTAGCATAATTATATCTCTAACACAGGGGGCAAAACAGATTACTATTACTAGAAAGCCATGGGATACAGATACCACATTACAACATCAGGACACGGATTTACAATCCTAAATACCCCCAATACATTGTACTCTTTGTATTTAAGTTTCTATTCATTAGGTAACATGTAACGGAGATAGCTGAAAATTAAATATTCTTCTGTAGGTAATCAGTTTCCAAATTCAGAAGAGAGACGGTAAGGGATAGTGTGAGTGTGTGTATGTGGGTGAAATATTTTTCTGGCTATAATTTCTTGCTTTGTGAAAATATTACCTCTTTTGAAAGATATATGATGTGACAGTTATATATCAAACCATAAATAAAAATTGGCCTATAAGAATGAAAGTCCCTTAGTATGCAATATTGGATCCCACTTTTACCATTTTGCCACTTATCTCCCACAATGGCAACATATTATTAAATATCAGTCAAAGTATATCAGATTGAAAAAGGACAAATTCTCAAAGGTAAAAAACGGTATTTCAAAACCAGTTTGCCTTATTGGACATTAGTGGCATGGAGTGATACCTTAACTGCAATAATTCACTGAAATAAAGGGTAAAAGTTGCCATTAACAAACCTTCCATTTATCAGAAACCTTGTTTATTTTTTCTACTATTTCTAAAGGAGATGTACAAATGGGTGTTCTATAACATATAAAATATATATAACATATAATATGTATTACATTAAAATATAACATAAATGAAGAAAATTGAAGATGAGTCAATAAAGAGCTATAGTATTCAAATACTAGAAAAATTGAAAGGAATACAGCTCAAACCCATAAGCAAGCTATCTACAGTATAACAAATATTAAAATATTGTTAATCTTTTATTCATGCTAATTTACTGTGAAAGAGTAAATATATTTCTTAGACATGTATAGAGTTTGGTTTCTTGAAAATACTAATGATTTCTCAGAACATGAGAATTTCTTAGAATATCTTTAGAATAACTAGTTAATCAGATGACAAAAATAAAGGCAATGGAAACTCCTCCTATCATCTAAATTAGTAAGGAAAGCAATTGAATATAATTTGATGGGAAGGAAATTAGCATTTGTGTATTACCTTCTGCATTGCAGAAACTTTTTCTATGATGCCTCACTTAATTTTTGAACAACTCTACATTGCTAGCACTGTTAATGCTTACTTTTTAAAATATAGAAGATAAGATTCTGAAATATTAACCAACTTGCCCAAGGTCACCGACATAATTTCTCTCTACTGTGTAGTTATTTATATGCCATCAACAATACATCTGTGTTATCTAGTACTCAAAAATGCCAAGAGACATCATGATTTACTTTTATGATATTACAGAAGTGTAACTTGTGCTGCATATTTATTTTTGTTTTGATGGTTTTCATAACAGAAAAGAACAAACAACAGTATCATGAATACCCACATAACTGTCACATAGAATTTTTAATGTTAAACCATTCACACATTAGGTATATATATTAAACATAAATAAACAATTACAGATTATTTTGTGCTTATTTTCAGAGTCCCTTTGTTCCATTACCTCTGAGCAGTCATATTTTGAACTTGATGTGTAATATCACTACACATTTTAAGATCACATATACACTATGGCTGAGAACATTCTATAAAATGTATTTTGTATAAATGACTTGTACTGGACCTATACAACTACACTCAAAGTTTTTCCATATATGTGCATAATTAAAAATAGGAATAAATTAATTAATACAACTGAATTCTACATAGCAGTTTAAATACATTAAATATATTTCCAATCATTTAAAATACAATTGTATTTTCAAGATAGAATTTATTTTTTATAAAATATTTGGCATGTGGTATAATAGGACTATGGTACACTAAGTAAAGAAATTCAAATTGCTTGAGAAATGCATTTTTTTTTTTAATTTTGAGAAAAATTTGCCAAGGACATACAAATGTTAACATTTCCACAGTGAAAATGTTACTTCATTTCATGTATTTCTCAAACATTCAATCTCTTTGTTTTTGTCATCAACATCTACTTAGTATTTCTAATATTTGGCATATTTTTATGCATGAGTCTGTGTGTAGTATATATAAGGGATGAAAAAATATAAACATAGGAAGGGTAAAGCATATTTTATTCCATAATATGATATGGAATAAAATATTGTATATAGTACTTAAAAATACATAGTGGTATCTTGTCTTTTATTAAAATTATTTTAATGCCCAGGCATTATATTTTAATGTGTGATAATAATCCTTTTATAGTTTTTTTTCATAAACTTTATGCTTTCTTTAGTTTTGTCTAATCTATTTTTATTAACTTCTTCACTAAATTTTATGGTTCAGTTCATACAGGTTAGAATGATCTAGACTTTTGGTAATAAAACCACAATCAAATAGTTTGCATTTAAAAAGTCTTAGGAGGCTGGCATGGTGGTGCACACCTGTAATCCGAGCAACTGGGGAGGCTGAAGCAGGAGAATTGTAAGTTTGAAGCCAGCCTCAGTAACTTTTGAGATCCTGTGCCAAAATTTTAAAAAGGCTGGGATGTGGCTTAGTGGAAAAGTGCTTCTGGGTTCAATCCCAGGGACCAAAAGAAAAAAATTGTATGTATATAATGTACTCTCCACGAAAGGTTCATTATACATTTAGGTGCATGTCTTCAATATCCACTCCTTTCCATTGCATTGTTTAGCCTTTTGCACATCTTCTTGATAATTCCAGTAATAGCCTAATGTTTACCAATATGCAATATATCATTATAAACATTATATTATAGTATATTATATAGAATGTGTAAGCAGAATATCCATGTACAACATAATTGAGTGAAGAAAATTTTTTTCTGTGTTAGGACAATGGAATTTGTCTCATATCTCCTTGAGCCAAATTATGGTCTAGTCTCATTCGTAACCTAACTCATTAGCTATGTCATGAAATTTTTCCTTGAACCAATGAGCCCTATCTTTTGGTTTTGGGGCTGGATTATCTTCTTTTGAGACATTTATCTAGGTCAAAGTATAGCAAATTTTTAAAAAATTAAGATTATATTTCTGTTTGAAAAAAATGGGGAAAAAATCTGCTGAAAGAAAACTGGAAAATATTGCTGACAAGAAAACCAAAATTGTCATGATATAGTTAATTAATTCTCACTTTTAGAAATATCATTCTTTTACCAATAGTCTCTTATTTATAATTAATCCTACATTTCCTTATATTTCATTTTGTTTTTTATTTAATTTTCAAATAAACTTAAGTCAGAATTTTCAAAAAAATGCTCTAATATTTGTCTTAAAAGGTACTTAACTGTTTCCTCCTCTTCTTCCTCCTTTTTTATTTTTCTCATTTTTGCTTCATGTTTTATTCCTGTTTTTCTTTTTTTTCTTCATGTTTGCTTGCTTATTATTCTTTCCTCCACTTTTTAAATTTGCAATAATCTTTTGCAGGTTTAATTTGAATAATAAAAATAGTTCAAAAGATATGTTATGACATTCTGCTTAGTAATTTCTCAGAGTTGTCCAATTAAAGATTTGGGTTACAAAAATGTTGTCATTTTTTCCCTCTCCAACTCAGTCAGGGTTAACTTCTTCTGAGTGATGAGATCTTGTACTTTCCTCATCTCCATTTCTTGTGGAGACCATGTCAAAGACAAATAAAATCTTTCACTCCAGTGGATGTGTGAGGACAAATTTTATTCAACAAAAAAACTATTGCAACAGAGAACAGCATCAATCATGAACTGAAAATTTCAGTGGGTACAGAGATGACTAGATGCCTTAAAGAGAAAATGATGGAATAGCGGGAAGGAACTGTGAGGGCTTGAGAAGAATCAGAGTAGAAATGTACAAAAACCAAGTGAGGAGCTAGTTCACATGTCCAGACCACCTAACTAGCATTTGCCAAAGCCAGGCTCCTACCTTCCCACAGACTGAAAACAGGGGTGCTATCTTCAAGTGTTGGCTCCTACAAACTCTTCCTTCTCTTAGCAACCTTCACCTTTCTCAGGCAAGAATGTTAAGGGGAACTGAGGTGATCCTAGAAATATGGCCTGAAGTTAGAAACTGTGCTAGTGATTGACAAGTCTTCTCCTGGGGAGGGAACACAGATGAAATCATTCCACAGTATTTTTATAAGTCAAGGTTGAAGCTTTAATCAAAAAGAGGGCTCATAGGAGACTGAATACAGTTTGAGGAGAGAGGTTTTGTCAGCCATCAGAGTTTCAGCAATTCTGCTTTCTGTGACAAAAGTCCCACCCATCTTCTCAGTACTGAAATGAAACTGTTAGAATTCATTGCCTAGATTAACTTAGAGCTATCTCCCGTTATGTTCTGTATTATCAGGTCAAATTTATTTGTATCCCCTGGATTTCTCTCTTCCTTTCTGGCTTATTTTATGGTGGTTTTTCTTTCTTTGAAAATTGTCCAGCGAATATTTTAGAATACATCATGTTTTGTCTTAGAGATCAATTTTTACAAGAGATTGGAAAGAATAATCCACTTTAGCAAAATTCATCAGCATTATAATAATTCATAGTATAATATCATATTGTGAGGAATATAATGGAGATAAAAAGTTATGCTAAATATTTGAAGTTACCAATCAAGCATTTTCCAACTCTAATATTTACCATTAGTTTGCATATGTCATGAATGAACATTGTAATTCTTATTTAGTTAAAGAAATATTTATTAAAACACTTTTTTCCCATTAGTAAATGAGTGAAATAAATAACTACACAAATCGAAGTCGAAATATGATGCTGTGTGATTTATTGGAGATAGTCTAAAAAGTGCAGCTCTGTTGTCTTTTTATTTATTTATTTATTTATTTATTTATTTATTTATTTTTTATTGGTTGTTCACAACTTTACAAAGCTCTTGACATATCATACTTCATACATTAGATTGAAGTGGGTTATGAACCCCCAATTTTACCCCAAATGCAGATTGCAGAATCATGTCGGTTACACATCCACAATTTTACATAATGCCCTATTAGTAATTGTTGTATTCTGCTACCTTTCCTATCCCCTACTATCCCCCCTCCCCTCCCCTCCCTTCTTCTCTCTCTACCCCATCTACTGTAATTCATTTCTCTCCTTGTTTATTTTCCCATTCCCCTCCCAACCTCTTATATGTAATTTTGTATAGCAATGAGGGTCTCCCTTCATTTCCATGCAATTTTACTCATCTCTCCCTTTCCCTCCCATCTCATGTCACTGATTAATGTTACTCTTTTCTTCCTACTCTTCCTCCCTGCTCTGTTCATATTTGCTCTCATTATATCAAAGAAGACATTTGGCATTTGTTTTTTAGGGATTGGCTAGCTTCACTAAGCATAATCTGCTCTAGTGCCATCCATTTCCCTACAAATTCTATGATTTTGTCATTTTTTATTGCTGCATAGTACTCCATTGTGTATAGATGCCACATTTTTTTTATCCATTCATCTACTGAGGGGCATCTGGGTTGGTTCCACAGTCTAGCTATTGTGAATTGTGCTGCTATGAACATCGATGTGGCAGTATCCCTGTAGCATGCTCTTTTAAGGTCTTCAGGGAATAGTCCAAGAAGGGCAATAGCAGGGTCAAATGGTGGTTCCATTCCCATCTTTCCCAGGAATCTCCAAACTGCTTTCCAAATTGGCCGCACCAATTTGCAGTCCCACCAGCAATGTACAAGTGTACCCTTTTCTCCACAACCTCTCCAGCACTTGTTGTTGTTTGACATCATAGTGGCTGCCAATCTTACTGGAGTGAGATGGTATCTTAGGGTGGTTTTGATTTGCATTTCTCTGACTGCTAGAGATGGTGAGCATTTTTTCATGTACTTGTTGATTGATTGTATATCCTCCTCTGAGAAGTGTCTGTTCAGGTCCTTGGCCCATTTGTTGATTGGGTTATTTGTTATCTTATTGTCTAATTTTTTGAGTTCTTTGTATACTCTGGATATTAGGGCTCTATCTGAAGTGTGAGGAGTAAAGATTTGTTCCCAGGATGTAGGCTCCCTATTTACCTCTCTTATTGTTTCTCTTGCTGAGAAAAAACTTTTAAGTTTAATTAAGTCCCATTTGTTGATTCTTGTTGTTAACTCTTGTGCTATGGGTGTCCTATTGAGGAATTTGGAGCCCGACCCCACAATCTGTAGATCGGAGCCAGCTGTTTCTTCTATCAGACGCAGAGTCTCTGGTTTGATATCAAGTTCCTTGATCCATTTTAAGTTAACTTTTGTGCATGGCGAGAGAAAGGGATTCAGTTTCATTTTGTTGCATATGGATTTCCAGTTTTCCCAACACCATTTGTTGAAGATGCTATCCTTCCTCCATTGCATGCTTTTAGCCCCTTTATCAAATATAAGATAGTTGTAACTTTGTGGATTAGTCTCTATGTCCTCTATTCTAAACCATTGGTCCGCCCGCCTGTTTTGGTACCAGTACCATGCTGTTTTTGTCACTATTGCTTTGTAATATAGTTTGAAATCTGGTATCGCTATACCACCTGATTCACACTTCCTGTTTAGAATTGCTTTTGCTATTCTGGGTCTTTTATTTTTCCATATGAATTTCATGATTGCTTTGTCAATTTCTACAAGATATGCCGTTGGGATTTTGATTGGCATTGCATTAAACCTATAGAGAACTTTTGGTAATATCGCCATTTGATGATGTTAGTTCTGCCTATCCATGAACAGGGTATGTTTTTCCATCTTCTAATATCTTCATCAACTTCTCTCTTTAGGGTTCTGTAGTTTTCATTATATAAATCTTTCACCTCTTTTGTTAGGTTAATTCCCAAGTATTTTATTTTTTTTGAGGATATCGTGAATGGAGTGTTTTTCCTCATTTCCGTTTCAGAAGTTTTGTCACTGATATACAGAAATGCCTTTGATTTATGCGTGTTGATTTTATATCCTGCCACTTTGCTGAATTCATTTATTAGTTCTAGTAGTTTCTTTGTAGACCCTTTTGGGTCTTCTAGGTATAGGATCATGTCATCTGCAAATAGTGATAATTTAAGTTCTTCTTTTCCCATTTTTATGCCTTTAATTTCTTTCGTCTGTCTAATTGCTCTGGCCAGTGTTTCGAGAACTATATTGAATAGAAGTGGAGATAGAGGGCATCCCTGTCTTGTTCCGGATTTTAGAGGGAATGCCTTCAACTTTTGTCCATTCAGAATGATGCTAGCCTGAGGCTTAGCATACATAGCTTTTACAATGTCAAGGTAAGTTCCTGTTATCCCTAATTTTTCTAATGTTTTGAACATAAAGGGATGCTGTACTTTGTCAAATGCTTTCTCTGCATCTATCGAGATGATCATATGGTTCTTATCTTTAAGTCTATTGATGTGGTGAATAACATTTATTGATTTCCGTATATTGAACCATCCTTGCATCCCAGGGATGAATCCTACTTGATCATGGTGCACAATTTTTTTGATGTGTTTTTGTATTCGATTCGCCAGAATTTTATTGAGGATTTTTGCATCTAGGTTCATTAGAGATATTGGTCTGTAGTTTTCTTTCTTTTAGGTGTCTTTGTCTGGTTTCGGAATCAGGGTGATGTTGGCCTCATAGAATGAATTTGGAAGAGCTCCCTCTTTTTCTATTTCCTGAAATAACTTGAAAAGTATTGGTTTTAATTCTTCTTTAAAGGTTTTGTAAAACTCCGCTGTATACCCATCCGGTCCTGGGCTTTTCTTGGTTGGTAGTCTTTTGATGGCTTCTTCAATTTCATCCATTGATATTGGTCTGTTCAAATTGTGTGTATCTTCCTGACTCAGTCTGGGTAAATCATATGACTTAAGAAATTTATCGATGTCTTCACTATCTTCTATTTTGTTGGAATATAGGTTTTCAAAATAATTTCTAATTGTCTTCTGTATTTCTGTAGCATCTGTTGTGATATTGCGTTTTTCATCCCGTATGTTAGTAATTTGAGTTCTCTCTCTTCTTCTCTTCATTAGCATGGCTAAAGGTCTGTCAATCTTATTTATTTTTTTGAAGAACCAACTTTTAGTTTTGTTAATTTTTTCAATAGTTTCTTTTGTTTCAATTTCATTGATTTCCGCTCTGATTTTAATTATTTCTAGCCTTCTGCTACATTTGTTGTTGTTTTGCTCTTCCTTTTCTAGGGCTTTGAGATGAAGTGTGAGCTCATTTATTTGTTGGTTTTTTCTTTTTTTGAGGAATGACCACCAGGCGATGAATTTTCCTCTTAAAACTGCTTTCATTGTGTCCCATAGATTCCGATATGTTGTGTCTGTATTTTCATTTATCTCTAAGAATTTTTTGATTTCCTCCTTTATGTCTTCTGTAACCCATTGATCATTCAGTAACATATTGTTCATTTTCCATGTGATGTAGGATTTTTCCTTCCTTCTTTTATCATTGATTTCCAGTTTCATTCCATTATGATCAGATAAAATGCATGGTATTATCTCCACCCCTTTATATTTACTGAGGGTTGCCCTATGGCATAATATATGGTCTATTTTTGAGAAGGATCCATGTGCTGCTGAGAAAAAAGTATATCCATTTGATGATGGTTGATATATTCTATATATGTCAGTTAAGTCTAGGTTATTGATTGTGATATTGAGTTCTATAGTTTCTTTATTCAATTTTTGTTTGGAGGATCTGTCCAATGGTGAAAGAGGTGTGTTGAAGTCACCCATAATTATTGTGTTGTGGTCTATTTGATTCTTGAACTTGAGGAGAATTTGTTTTATGAATGTCGCAGCACCATTGTTTGGTGCATAAATATTGATAATTGTTATGTCTTGTTGGTGAATGGTTCCTTTTAAGAGTATATAATGACCTTCTTTATCTCTTTTGATTAACTTAGTCTTGAAATCGATTTTATTCAATATGTGGAAGGCCACTCCTGCTTGCTTACAAGAACTGTGTGCTTGGTATATTTTTTCCCATCCTTTCACCTTCAGCCTGTGTATGTCTTTTCCAATCAGATGTGTCTCCTGGAGGCAGCATATTGTTGGATTTGTTTTTTTAATCCATGATACCAGCCTATGTCGCTTTATTGGAGAGTTTAGGCCATTAACATTCAGAGTTACTATTGATATATGGTTTGAACTTCCATCCATGTTTGATTGTTTATCCTTTTTTTTTTTTTAATTTAGTTTGTTTCTCCATGATTATCTTT
Organism: Spermophilus citellus; assembly: GCF_964194105.1. Taxonomy (NCBI): domain Eukaryota; kingdom Metazoa; phylum Chordata; class Mammalia; order Rodentia; family Sciuridae; genus Spermophilus; species Spermophilus citellus. The sequence goes on along the minus strand of NC_138182.1, from coordinate 198,685,155 downwards.
CCCCTCACCCTCTGTCTTTACTGAGGCACTTCCCACTGATGGTTTTGGTTATTGTTTTTCATTTCTTCCTCGTGTAGTGTTTTGCTCAAAATGCTTTGCAATGCAGGTTTTCTGGCTGCAAATTCTTTTAACTTTTGTTTATCATGAAAGATCTTTATTTCGTTGTCATACCTGAAGCTTAATTTTGCTGGATACAGAATTCTTGGTTGGCATCCATTGTCTTTCAGTGTTTGAAATACATTGTTCCATGACCTTCTTGCTTTCAGTGTCTGTGATGAAAAGTCAATTGTTAACCGTATTGGTTTACCTCTAAATGTAATCTGTCTCCTTTCTCTTGTAGCTTTTAATATTTTCGCTTTGTTCTGTATATTGCATATCTTCATAACAATGTGTCTTGGCGTTGGTCTACTGTGATTTTGTGTGCTCGGTGTCCTGTATGCATCTTCAATTTGTATATCTGTTTCCTTTTTTATTTCTGGAAAGTTTTCTGTAATTATTTCATTCAGCAGGTTTCTCATTCCCTTGGTCTGAATCTCTGTACCTTCTTCTATCCCGATGACTCGTAAGTTTGGTTTCTTCATGTTATCCCATAGCTCTTGGATGTTTTTCTCGTGATTTTTTACCAGCCTTTCTGAGTTGGCTAGACTCTTTTCAAGATGGTATATTTTGTCTTCATTATCTGACGTTCTAGTTTCTACTTGCTCCACTCTGTTAGTGATACTCTCAATTGAGTTTTTAATTTGGTTTATCGTTTCCTTCATTTCTAGAATTATTGTTTGATTAATTTTTATAACTTCTATCTCCTGATAAAGATGCTTAACTTCTTCTTTTAGCTGTTTATGTAATTCATTCTCAATGTGTTCTTTCGCTGCTTGAATTTGCTGTCTTGTATCCTCTTTAAGGTTCCATCCCATCTGTCTAAGGTGTTCCTTGAGGTCTTTATATGACCATTTTTCTGATGACTCTAGGTCCTCCTGAATATTTAGGCTGTCCTGCATTGTTTGTACTCCTTTTCTTCCTTGTTTCTTGAAGCTGCTCATGTTGCTTCTTGTTCTGTTTGACTGCTGAGTTACTGTTTATTCCTATAAATTTATTTGATGCTTGGGAGGAAAGGTATTAGAAGGGAAGGGAAGAAGTCACTAAGGAGAATGAGAGTAGGCAGGTAGAATTCAAGGAAGGGGGGATAAGAAAAACGAAAAGAAAAGAAGAAAGAAATAGGAACTAAAAAAGAACAAAAATTTTAAAAAATAATGATAATAATTTAAAAAAATTAAAATTAAAGTTAGAAGAGAAAGAAGAAGAAAAAAAAAGATAGAAAAATGAAGATGAAAGAAAAACCCCAATCAAAAACATAAACAAAAACAAAGACAAAGACAAAAACAAAAACAAAAACAAAAACAAAATCAAAAACAAACAAAAAAAAATACAAAAAAAAAAAACTAATAAATGCCGTCTTAGAGTTTGATTAACTTCTCTTCCACTAGGTGGCGCTGTGCCCACCAGGTCAAGTCTTTCCCGTCAGTACGCGGGAACCAATCAGTGTGCAGCAGCTCCTCTCAGACTGGGCGAGTCTCCAAACCTGAGTGCCTAGGGCCTCCTCTTCTGTCCAATCACTTCCACTTTTCCTCTAGCCAGGCCCCTCTCATCACAATACTGGCTACAGGCCAGGTCTGCTGCTCCCGGGAGCCCTGTTTTCATGAACGACTGGGCTCACTCCTCCAGATTGCCATTCCCTCAGACCCTAAGTTTGTAGAGCTTGGGGCTGAGAATCCTCAGCGAATTTTACTTGCCCTCCGGTAGCCACACCCCCGTAGCTGGTGCAAGAGACCTCAGCAGTCAGCCCTGACGGGAGCGGCAGTCCCACGCCGCTGACTCCCTCGGGCTGGCTGTAGCACTCACAGGAGAGCTGGAACGGGCCCTTAAGATTTCCCCGATGCGTGGAGAGGGAAAGCCAGGGGTCCACACACCTGTAGCAGCAGGCTTCAATGAAGTTATCTTCTTCGCCGCAGTCCTGAGACACCAGCCCTCTGCCACAGTGGTGTCCCCCGCAAACGGCGACAGTTCGCCTCCCCCTGCCGGGCGACCAACGCCACGGGGGTCCCCACTGTTTCTCCCAAGCCCCACCTGGACCCTGCGGCCACTACCCACGAAGGCCCGGCAGGCATCCACCTCTGTAGGATGAGAAGGGCTGACCAGCCGCCTCAGCTGGATGGCTTAATGCTGAGTGCAGCTGTCTGTCTCAGCTTTTCAGATGCAGCGGTGTGGGGCGCGGGGCACGGAGAGGCTTACTCACTTCCCGCCGCCATCTTCCTCTTCTCGCTATTTCGGGATGATGGCGGGGTGCTGGCTCGCATTCTCCGGTGTGTCTTAGCCTCGGGCTCCCACGCCTCTCTCTGCCGCAGCCTCCACAGCCAGTGCTGCCCTGGTCGCTCTCTCCGCCCCCGGCGTTCCCGGCTTCTAGCCACACCGCGGCCCGGTCCGTGTCTTTCTGGCTCACGGCTCCAGCGGCGCCCGGGGCCGGGGAGGCGACGGCCCCTCTCCGGCAAGTACCACAGTTCCCGGGCCCCGAGTCCCGGCGGCCACAAACCGACACTTCTAATAGACCTACCAAATCCCGGCAGGACCCCTCTTCATGGAATTTTGCTAGAAGTTCCTCAGTGTGTAGCCTGCCGCTGTTCCAAAGGGTCTTTTTGATCCCGTTAATGTGGAGACATTAGAATCGCCATGTTCCCCCCCCCACACTCTGTTGTCTTTTTTTAAAAAAATATTTACTTTTCAATTGTAGTTGGACACAATACCTTCATTTTATTTATTTATTTTTTTTAATGTGGTGCTGAGGATGGAACCCAGGGCCTTGCAAGTGTGAAGCAAGTGCTCTACTACTGAGCCACAACCCCAGCCCTCTTTTTAATGCATCAGAATCTTCAGTTATTTATTTGTTGTGAGGACTTTTAAAACTCCTGTGAATATAATAGGAAGAATGGTGGACAAATAAAATGGTATCATTCATGTGAGAATAGAAAAGCCAAATTGCTAAATAATACTTTTCTAGTAATTTTGAAATAGTTTGGAGATAAATAAAATGTTGTCCTTAAGTATGTTTTACTCTGTCCATCAAATAAACTAATTTGCATATATAATCTATTCCTTATAGTTTAGAAAGCACCTAAACTGTATTTGAAGAATCTGAAGTGACAATTTAAACTCAAATATTGCATATTTGGAGAGAAAAAAAATTAATGGTTTTCAACTCCTACAATCTACATGGTTTAATTTTTTTCATTCCTGATTTCATACCTCTTACATATTCTATTTACTACAAAACAAAACCACAATTTTCAGAGTATTACATGCTCCCTGAATTTTGAGTAGTATTTCCATAGTATGTATGAATCATGACTATGTCAAAGGCAAATCCTTAGTGCTAAAAATGATACCTATGGCAATTTCCTACATTTCTTCCCTGAATCTTCAGTTTGCAAATTACTTGAAATTATTTAACTAGACTGATTGGAACCAAAACTAATTACTTGAACATAATTACCTGAAATTAACCCAAGTGTTTTCTTGTCAATTTTCTGAGGCCGTGAAATAATATGTCATGGAAAAAGACATATACCTGGAGTGCCCAGACCTGTGCAATACAAATTATTTTTAAATTAATTTTTATTTGAAAATAGAGAGGCACCTCCTTAGTTACTAAGTCATGTGCAAAACAGAAGACTACCTTATAAAAATCATGATGTGTTGAGGGCATTCTACTAGAGAGGTAGGCATATAAATTGATGCAGAATGTGGACCATGTGACTAATAGATTTATAATCCACCTGATGTATACACATGGATGCATAACCAATGGCATCCTGCAATCTGTACACGTGGAAAAATGAGAATCCATACCCTATTTGAATCAAATGTATGATATGTCAAGATCATTGTATTGTCTTGAGCAACTAATAAAAAAAAGAAATTAGAGATTTAATTAAAAATAGCATGTTTATGCTAAGTTCTAAGTTAGCCTTTTAAATAAAACAGAGTTAGACAGAAATAGTAATGGTCTCTAGTCTCTAGATATTGTCAGGATATCTTCAAGGAGCAATTGGAAGCTGGACTGAGATTCAGTGGAGAAAAGATAGGTTTCAACCAAAGATCACAAGCTCACATGCCCATGGGAGTTAATTAACAACTTGAGTGAAAGCAGCACTCTGAGTATGTAAAGTATGGTGCATGTGTCCTAACAGGAATAGAGTCACTTCATTTGGGCAGATTCAGGAGGAAGGTGGACCCAGATGCAGTAGACACACCAATTTTCATGAGAATCAGATTTTATGTTAAAAATCCAGATTTCAAATATTGACAAGTAACAATCATTAAAAAAATACTTGGCAATATAAGAGAGGTAGAGTTATGAATCTATCATTATTGCCAGAGTAAAATATCATACTTAAATATATAGCTATTTATTTCATTTTTTTTATTTGTCTTATTTTTTTATACATGACAGTAGAATGCATTTATTCAATTTGACATATCATACATGGGTAAGATATAATTTCTCATTTTTCTGAGTGTATATGTTGTAGAATCACATTAGTTATGCAATCATATATAAACATGAAGTAATAATGTCTGTTTCTGCTATCCTTCCTATTTCCACATCCTCTCCCCACTACCCTTTCTTCACTTCACTCTACCTAATCTAAGGTAACTCCATTCTTCCCTAGTGCCCCCTGAATTATTGTGAATTAGCATCTGCATGTTAGAAAAAATATTCATTCTTTGGTTTGGGGGACTGGCTTATTTTGCTTAGCATAATATTCTTCAACTTCATCCATTTACTGGCAAATGCCTTAATTTCATTCTTCTTTAATGCTAAGTAATATTCCATTGAATATACATACCACATTTTCTTTATCCATTCTTTATCCATATCTATTAAAGGACACCTATATTCGTTCCATAGTTTAGATATTGTGAATTGAGCTGCTATAAACATTGATGTGGCAACATCACGTGTATGCTGGTTTTAAATCCTTTGGGTATAAACTGAGGAATGTAATAGCTGGGTCAAATGGTGGTTGACTTATCTTCAGATTGTATAAATCTTTCACCTCTACTAAAGACAAATATATAACTATTAAGAGGAGAGCAGAGGTCACTATTTCCAATTCTGTGCTATTACTCATCAAATTCTGTGCCTGAAGACAAGAGAAATATTGTAAGCATAGCCAGAACATATATTGCATATTTGGACAGAAAAAATATATTCTAGTTAGACTAGGCAGCTGTTATTATGAGAGAAAAAAAATGTTTTCAGAGTCTGGGAATTAGCTCAGTGGTAGAGTGTTTTCCTAACAAGTGCAAGGCCCTGGATTTAATCCCCAACACCACTCACACACAAAAATGTTTTAGTTTAATTATCTCAAAATGGGTATTATAGTACAAGCTCTTCACTGACTTCTTGATCAAACAGAACTCATAAAACAAGGAAAGATTTAAAAGCTAAAAATGATTACTCTATAAAAAAAATCTCATTCTCATGAAACACTATGACATGATTAGCAGAAAAACAAGTTACATATAAATATCTAAACAGTTCTGATTTAAAGATGGAAATTTATTAACTTTTTCCTAAAAAAATCTAAATAACTTATTTTGGAAATTAATGTGAAACTGCCAACAAAAATTTTAATTAATGTGTGTTCCACTATGCATAAAAAAATTTAAAAAGATGTTTCTTGTTTTATTCTACTTAAAATCTATTGATCAAGTTGAAAAAAGAGAATGCCATTAAACACATGCAAATGAAACCTTTTGGAAGGATTGCATGACCTCTGCTCTTATCTGTGTGTCTTTGTGTGTCACAGTGATGAATATGGTCTTCCACCTGCCCACATGTACCAGCATCACTTGTATGCTAAGTTCTGGGTGACCTGCAAATTTATTTCACAAACTGTTTTTGATCCCCCAAAGTGAAAGTCTTCTATATAGAGAAATATATTAACTTTAAAATTATTTTATCATTGCATGATTTAACTCTGTAAGTAGCTATCTAAAAAATAAATGAGAATATATTACCAAAAGATTTAAACTATTCTTTTTTAGAATTCAGATTTTCATTCCCTTGGTTACAATTGTTTAACAGGTATTATACATCACATTTGTCACACCAATATTTAAACAAGTACAAATCGAAATAGAGGCAAATAGGTCAAGTTTGATCCTCAAGGAAATATACTGATCAAATTGTCTTCACCTTTATGAACGTGATTACCAGCTCACTTCATTTTTTAAAATTATTTTAATGTTTTATAGTTTTGGGTAGTGGAGATTGAACCCTGAGGGAACTATACACCCAGATGTTTCTATTTTTTTTTTTTTAAGACAACATCTCATCTGAGGCTGGCCTCAAATTTGCAATACTCCTGCTTCAGCCTCCCAATTCACTGAAATTATAAGCATGTATCACCATGTCCAGCTTCATATCTTTTCTTTAGAGGTTTTTCTATTTGATATTTGCCAGATTTCTGTTATGAAATTATGTGATGTCACATTTAAGTTAAGCATTTAAGAGCTGAACTACCATATGTACATTTTATTTTTCTTCTAGTACTGGGATTTGAACACGAGCACTCTTAACACTGAGCTATATTCCAATCACTATAACATGTAATCTGAATGTTCAAATTTAAGGAAGTAAAGATTTCATCAGAATTAAGTAGTAGGGAAGATTACTGGAAAGTTAGTAATGAGAACAAACTAATTTAAATAAAAAATAAATGCCACACAGTGATGCTCAAAGAAGTAAAGACAAATGAGAGTATACTGTCACAAGAATATCATGACTAACTGTATACATACTGCTTTGTGAAGACTTTGATAACAAAAATAATGAATAGATTCAATAAATATGTAATTTAAGAGAAAAACAAAGAATTTTCAATAGAAAAGATGAGAGATGAAGATAGAATTGTTGGGTCTAGGATGATCTACACAAGAGGGCATTATGAAAAGTCCCAGAATTGTAACAGCTCAGGTATTCAAGAAGAATGCTGAAGTCATAGAAGAAAGCAAAACTAAAAAGAAGACTTTCAACTGTTGTCCAGGATAAAGAAATGCTTCTCAAAGTTTTAAGAAGAATTTAAAATTACATATTGAGTGAATAGAAATCCATGAGAGAGAGTTTACCACCCCAGGTGTAAATATTTTTAATATTCTGAGTACAATCCAAACCTAGTACTGGAAAAGAATTTATGAGGTGCTTACAGGAGTTCAAGTCTATAGCCTAGCCTAGCAATGGATCTGACCTTCCTCCCACTGTGAGTTGCACATGATAAAAAATGCACAACTTGTATTAATACAAAGTTGATTTGGGTGGTTCTATTTCAGTTCATTTTATTAGTTTATAAAAAGGGTGAAAACGTTTTGTGTGATAGAATCTGAAGACAAGAACTTTTCTCACAGTAACATAGGATCATATTTTTAGAAAAAAATTTTTTTTGTATCTGCACACTGAGCATTTCCATGTACCTAAAAGTAAGCAGTTTGATTGAAAAGAAAGAAGATGTCCAGGTTCAGAAATCTAATAGTATTTGACTCAACAACTCTTCAGTAAAAAAGGAGCAACTACTTCCAAAATTAAAATAAAACAAAACAAAAACTTAAACCCTCATCAGGGAAACTCATTGAAATTCTGAAAACAATTTTTGTTGGCTAATACATCCGTTCCTAATAATGCCATCAATTATAGATAAGCATTGTGTATTTTTAAGGTAATACAATGGGAAAACAATTTCTGTGTGCAAATGTGGCTTAAAAATTCAATAGTGGCTAGTAACACATTCAGGCTTTGTATAGACTTTAAATAACAGTTGGCAGCAGTAGCAATTCTCACAGCCTCATAGGATTTTTAATTATTTGTCTTGGAGTTCTTTGTCCATGCTTTTGATCAAAATGTTATTCTATTTTCATAAGTACTTCATACTTTAAGCTATTTTATATTTTGCACAGATTTAACTTCCTATAAAATAGCTATTGCTTCTAGAGTTTAGATGTATCCCTCAAAACTCATATGTTGGATCTTTATTTTTCAAGATGACAGTATTGGTGTTTGGGTTATATGGATGCAGCCCTCCTGACTGAATTTATACTTTTCTCACTATTAATGGGTTAGCTATCATGGATTTCAGTTCTCTTTTCTCTTTTTCATGTGCTCATTTGCCCTCCCACTCTCTGCCATGAGTTGAAGCAACACAGAACTTCACAAGTAGCTGAGCAGATACCAGCACCATGTTCTTAGCCTCCCCAGCTATCAGAAAAATGAGCTAAAATACACCTCTTTTTCTCACATATTATCCAGTCTCAGGTATTTCTGTTACAGCAACAGAAAAGGGATAACAGCATATTTAAAAGGGTATTTTATAATTAAAATAATTTTAATTTTAAAACTAAAAAGTAACAATGAACTTTCACATGGATCTCTGCATTTTGACACTTCTAGGGTTTTTTTGGCAATTTAGTGTACTTCTTTTCTTCAGTTTCCTTTTTAGTGTTTAGAAACCATTAATCCATGAAGTGTTTTGAGTCTGACCAGCAGCACAGGGAAAGGCACTAAAGATGCATGATATACAGGGCACAAAAACTAGTACCTATTATAGATGTCTTACTTTTTGTTTACAATGATGCCAATACAATTTAAATAAGTAAATTTAATATTGAAGATTTAATTAAGTTACCCTTGCAATCTCATCATATTTACTATTACTTATATGTTGAGGCTTCCGGCAGCTTTGTTTGCTTAAAATAAGATAGCCAGGGATTTTTTAAAAGATGTCTGTCCATTATCAAAGCTATATTTGATACAAAACAACTTTAATCTTTAGCTGAGCTTAGAACATTTAGAATGGTTGAGATTCTACTATCTTGCCAAGGATATTTACAATACATTTAGTGAGGCATTAAGCAACTCAGTGAGACCCCTATCTCTAAATAACTAAATAACAACTAAATAAATCTGGGAGAATGGAAGACAATAATAACAAACTAGGTAAAAGAACAGAATAATATGTGCAATCTTAAGGAAGGACTTGAATAAATATCATATCTGCCTTCGTGAGCAATTCCCTGATTAGAAGAGGAGTTGGTTGGGGAAGCAATTGCAAGTTTACAGACTAAATATGAAAAATAACTGGGAGCACAAAACAAATTTGAGACTATCAAACCAGAGAGATCCCTATGCTTTCAGCAGAGATTGTTAACATATATGCTGATTTCATAGTGAGGCTGACCAGGTAAAGTTATAAAAAGACACAACACAGGCAACGAGAATAGACAGTGACCGTGATCACAATGAATAAATAAGTTTATGGAATTTCTCTGATGCCTGAACATGACCATAAATCCTTTACAATATAATAGCAACTGAGTGTATGTAAGCTTATTTTAAGAATGTGGGGTTGGTCCACTATATAAAAATGAATTAACGTAATAAACTATAATAGAAGAAGAAAAAACTTATGCTATCTCCAGAGAGGAAGGAAAATTACTTAACAAATGCTACACTTGTTCTTGATAAAAATTTCTTATGAAACTATAAGAGAACATTTTCAGCCTGATAAAATATATTGTCACAGCCCGGCTGCGGCAAACTAACCGGGGGGGGGGGTGAAGAGCAACTTGTGTAGATTGATACAGCAGGAGTGGGAGCCATTTATTGTAGGACAACAGAGGTATTTATACATTCCACACAGCTTATCTTAATTAACATAAACTAGATACAGCAGTCAACCAATAAGGAATCTCCACACTTAATGGCTCCCTGGCTTTACTTCACAAACCACTCCCTCTGGCAAAATGCCAGGCGCCATCCAGACTTGTTTACAGACTCTAACATTTCCCCCTTTTGTTTAATTTAAATAACGACCATAGTGGTTTTTACACAAACACCATAAATAACCTGCTACAAACAGAAAGGGAGGATACAAAATGCCACAATACCAAGCCAATTGATGGCTCCATGCAAGAAGCCCTTGGAAAAATTATACCAGCAATGACACCGTTTGCAAAGATACCGAGTTACAATTTGTTGTAAATTATAGTTTGTTGTCTCAGTCCAGGTAAAGCAGTGTCTCAATAGATTAACTCACAGTCCAGTTAAATCACAGTCAAGTTCTGCAGGCAGCTAGCTTAAATCACAGTCCAGGTAAGTTCTGCAGGCAGCTAGCTTAAATCACAGTCCAGGTAAGTTCTGCAGGCAGCTAGCTTAAATCACAGTCCAGGTAAGTTCTGCAGGCAGCTAGCTTGATCCCAAGTCTCGTCCGGTTCGGTTCTCAGCAACACTGGAAATTCTTCTACCCTCGCTCACCGGCACTGGGATGAAGGCAGGAACTCCGGATGGCTAAAGAAAATCCTGTAGTATTCCACTAAGAAAACAACCTTCTGAACAATTTAGTACATTATCTCAAGGATTTTTACATTTGAAATAAGCCTTTATAGTGCTCATTACTCATTAGCTTCCAGGTGTGGGAGAACCATTGTAGCTTAGTTATTGGCATTGAAAATGACCAAACATCAGCATCCTGGGCAGCCCCAGATGGCCCTGGGGAGAGTCCCCGTAAGGTACTCAAACTGCTTCTGGGCACAGGGAGCAAGAGCCTGCGAGACTGTGCCTCCAGGTCAGGTCTAGATTTGAGCTCTCGGCACTGGAAGAGCCAGCTGCCACCACTTGGAAAGTCCTTGCTGCAACATGACTGGCTGCCACTGCTTGGAAAGTCCTTGCTGCACCAAGACCGACTCGCGCACGTGGCAGCTGCCGCCCAGATTCCAATTCATGCACCCTCCAGTAACAAAAAGTATTTAGTAATAGCCTTTTGCTACAACTTTTTTCCTGATAATCCTTTTTCTTCTGAACTTTCTTTTTCTTTCTGACTAGAGTTCCTGGGCTTTTATCAACACATGCCCTAATTATTCTTCGTTCCACTGGGGTGCCTTCTTCCCTTATCAATTTACTTAACACCCCTTCCATATTTTCATCACAAAGACAATACAATACACTGAGACAAAACAAGACACAAACATACTGAATCAATCTTCTCCATTTTCTCAAAATGGCCATTTTTCCTCTCGACCTATCTGCCTAGGGACAAGCAGATTGCTCCCGTCCTATCTATGGACGGGCAGCTTTTTTTTTTCATCACTTACCCCCGAGTATCCCGGGGCTCCCCTAACGGGCCACCATCTGTCGCAGCCCGGCTGCGGCAAACTAAACGGGGGTGGGGGGGTGGGGGGGTGAGGAGCAACTTGTGTAGATTGATACAGCAGGAGTGGGAGCCGTTTATTGTAGGACAACAGAGGTATTTATACATTTCACACAGCTTATCTTAATTAGCATAAACTAGATACATCAGTCAACCAATAAGGAATCTCCACACTTAATGGCTCACTGGCCTTACTTCACAAACCACTCCCTCTGGCAAAATGCCAGGCACCATCCAGACTTGTTTATAGACTCTAACAATATATCTACATAAAAACTTTGTGGTAAAACACAAAATGCCACCTCCACTACCTGAAAAATGTCACGGGTGTCTGCTCTCATGACCGCTCCTTAACACAATTATGATCATAATGAGAGCAACAAGTCAAGAAAAAGAATCAATGATATGCAGATAAAAAACAAGAAATAGAATTTCAGAAAAGTATGCACACATATAAACACATGTATTTCTTAGAATATGTATATTCTATTAGCACTTCATGAAATCCCTAGGATAGAGGGTCAGTACTGGAAAATGAATGGTGCACCCACTACTAACAATATAAAATTGGAAATTAAAATAAAAATCAGTAATAAATAAAATATGTATGTAGCATTACAAATATAAAACATTAAGAAAAAATTTTTGCAAAAGTTAGGAAAGAGCTATACTACATAAATATAAAAATTAGCAATCAGAAATAGTCAAAATGGCCTGCATAAATGATAAGTGAATTATTTTCATCATCCAGAAAATAGATTAATGGAGCACAAAAGAGAGTCCACAAATAGACCCCTCCACATACATGGTAAATTGATTTTTGGCAGAGTTCCAGAAAAGTAGAACTGTCCTTCAACAAATGATGCTAAAACAACTACCTGTCCATGTAGAAAAAGCCAAACAATCATTCATCTATTTCCAAAGTGGTTTGTTATTGTTTGGATGTGAGGTGTCCTCCGAAAGCTCATGTGAGAGACAAAGCACGAAGGTTTAGAGAAGAAATGATTGGGTAAGGAAAGCCTTAACCCAATCAGTGCATTAATCACCTTAAGTATTTACCCGAGAAAGGTTAAAATGTATATTAAAATACTTGGATTAATTGAATGATAACTGAAGGAAGGTGGAGTATGGTTGGAAGAGGTGGGGACATTGGAGGTGTGGCTTTGGGTTACATATTTGTATCTAGTGAGGGGAATATCTCTCTCTCTCTCTCTCTCTCTCTCTCTCTCTCTCTCTCTCCCCCTCCTTTCCTCCCTCCCTCCCTCCCTCTTCCTCTCTCTCTCTTCCTCTCTCTTTCTGTTTACCAATCTTCATGTGAACTGCTTCCCTCTGCCACATTCTTCTGCCATGTTGTTTTGCCTCACCTGGAGCCCTGAGGAATGAAGCATGCTGTCTATGGATTGAGATCTCTGAAACCCTGGGCCTTCAAAAACACTTTCCTCCTCTACAGTTGTTCTGGTTGGGTCCTTGTAGTCACAGCAACAGAAAAGCTGACTAAAACACTGGATGTAAGACATTTTTAATTGGACATCAAAAAATCATGACATATAAAATAAACAATAACAATAATAAATACTTCTACTCTCTGAAAGACATTATTAAGAAAATGGAATTTTAAGCTAAAAAATATATATATCCACTATGTATAATGAACAAAGAAATTAAGTCTTTCCATCTCTCTATTTTTTATCTGCCTATCAATATATTTATCTATATCTCTCTATCCCTAACTAACAAGAACCAACATATCATAAGAACACAAACCTTAAAATGGGGAAGGATGTGAAGAGACTTTAAATAATGATAGAATAATTGTTAATAAACATATGAAAAGATTTTCAACATCATTAGTAATCAAAAGAATGCATACTAAAATCACAATGAGATGGAATTATATACCCAATAGAATGTCTAAATTTCTAAAGCTTATGATACACAATGACTAATTAGATTTAGAGTAACTAGAACATACTTACCTTAATGGTGGATATATGTTTCCAACCGTTTTGAGATATTACTTAAGAGTTTCTTATACAGTTAAGTACATATTGGTTATACAATCCAGAAATCAAAACTCTTAAGTATTTACCCAAGAAAGGTTAAAATGTATATTAAAATATTTGTATGTCAATATTTATAAAGTGTTTATTCATAGCTCCAAAGTGGAAATGACTCAAATGTCCATCAGCTGGTGAATGGATAAACAAATTATGGTTTATCTGTACAATGGAATACTACTCAGGAAACAGGGAATGAACTATTGTTGTATTTGACAACATGAATGAATGTCAAATATGATAAGTGAAACATACCAGACCTAAAAGTACACAGACTATATGGCTCCATTAATATGGAACTTAGAAGTAAAATCTAATTGAGAGTGGCAAAAAGATCAGTGATTACCTGGAAGCTGGTCTTCTCTGGTGAGGAGTGATGATTTTCTGCGAAATGGCACAAGGGAAATTTCCGGATAGAGGAATTATTCTATAGCTTATTGTGATGCTAGTCATGTATATGTATATAGATACTTTTTAAATATAATTTATATCTCAGTAAAATTAATTAAGTAAAAATTACTATGCATTGATGAAATAAAAAATCAAAAGCCATTGGTTTAAAAGATTCATAATATTGACAAACTCTATCTCAGATATTTAAGAACAAAATAAGACATAAGTCACACTTTCAGTCACTGCAGATCTTACTGACATTAAGTGAATAAGAAAAGGAAAATATGAAAACCTTTTGGCCTACCCATAAATTTGGTAACTTAAGTAAAATGGGTCATTTTTTTGAAAAATTCAAGTTACCAAAATTCATACAATAAAAAATAGTCAATCAGAATAAGTTTGAAGGGAGAACATTAGAGTAAAGGAAAAGTGACTAGAGGAAGGAAGAAAGGGAGTGAAAGGGGAAACACTGACTTAAATTACACTGTCACACTGTGTGCATGTATAAATATGTAGCAACAGATCCTATCGTTATGTATGATTATGCTGCACCAATAAAATATAAAAAATAACAAAAATCTACATGTGAATGATCATAGTAAACTTATCCATGACCAAAACCTGGAAGCAAGCAACATGTCTTTCAGTAAGTAAAAGAATATAAACCTGTAGTACGTCTATATAATATGATATTCTTCAACAATAAAAATAAATAGGCTATTAAACAAAGAAAAGATGAGAATAAACTTTAAATACATTTTTTAATTAAAAGAAGCTATTGAAAAAGGCTACATATCGTATGATTCCAGTTTTAGGATATTTGGAAAAGACTAAATTATAGAACACATATTATCATCCACAGTTGGGACCCAATAGGTGAGGGACAGAGTTGAACTGGTGGTGTACAGAGGATATTTTTTTTAAGAACAGTTACACTATTCTATATGATACTCTAGGACACATAACACTATGCATTTATCAGAATCCATAGAACTTGAAAGCACATAATGTAAGTCTTAATGTATACAAATTAAAAAATATATATACTTAGGAGGTCAAGGAACCCCAGAATGAGATTCATACCGTGTCAAAGAATCAAACTATATTGAAATGTTTGAAAAAACCTCACTGAAAAAAAAAGAGTGAGAAAATGTGCTGATCTAATTTACCTTAGAAATGAGTAAAATCTGACAAAAAGACAAGAAACTGCACTTAAATATTATACTGTAGTTGATAAAATTGTTTTCCAAGGTGCTCCAGATAGTAATTGTAGTGCTACTTTACATGTACACTGGAATTAAAAAATTAGGTAATTTTGTGGTTAATGATGACAGGCAGGATTCTCATGAGGTACAAAATAAGGCTAGAATAATCTATGTAATAATGAACTAAAATTGGAAACAACAGGGTGATTTCATGTTTAGCTGGATATATAAATACATACATATTGTTAGCTGGTATTGTGACTCAGTGGCAAAGCTCTTGCCTTGCACGTGTGAGGTATTAGGTTCAATCCTCAGCACCACATAAAAATAAATAAATAAAAAGGTATTGCATCCATCTACAAAAAGAATAATAATTTTTAAAAGCCAATTCAGCCAAATTCAAATATACCTAAAATTCTTGATTGTTCTATCAAGTTGATAACATAATTATTTCTCCTTTCTTTCCATAAATTGTTGTACTTTGATAGTGTTTCTCCCATATACTAAAAACTCTCAATTTTCAACTATTATTATTACTATTTTACATTAAAAATATCTGTTTTAAAGGCAATTAGATGGTTGGTTCCTTGCTTTTTTAACTTTCTGTAAATATCCATATGTTCTTCCACATGTAGTGATTGATTATAAGATAATTGATTATTAAAATAATAGTGAGAGATTATTTTAACCAAGAAAAGCAGCCACACATTTAGTAATGAATAAATTTTACCATGATATATGAATTTTGTATGTAATGTATGTAACTAACTTTTTAAAATATGAGTGGGGAGAGAGAGAGAGAGAGAGAGAGAGAGAGAGAGAGAGAGAGAGAGAGAAAGAAAGAGAAAGAGATGGGGGTAGTCATTCTCCAGGAAAGACTATCTGAAATTTTGTTTGAGTGTATAACATGGTATGCTACTAACTGAAAGAGAGGTTATTGTCTAATTTAAAGATGTATTTGTGTGCCTAAGCAATAGTTATCTTTCTTCAGGTGCTATAACACTAGTGCTATGTTTTCTTATATAACTGCTATAAAAACTCTGTGATATTGGATAGCAAATTTAAAAACTCAAAACCTTTTCAAACTATACAGATTAAAACCTTGTTTATCTTATCTTGGTATTTCAAATGAATTCTTGAAAAAGGACTGAATGATTCCAGTCAAGTATAATGATATTTCTTATTTTTACTATTTGTCTTATGCATTAACTTACTCAGAGTAAATAAAGAAAGGATGATGAGTAATTAATGGATAAAGAAAACAACCTCATATGGATAAACTCTAAACATTTACAAATACGTAAATATATATGTATAAACATTAACACAAACATGTACGTATGTCTTTAAAAAGTTTAATTACAATTCAAATATATAATAAATAATTGCATATAAGTTTGCTACAAAGTACACCAATGAAAATGAAAGAAAAATCTCCACAAATAATTCAGGTACATTATTGAAAAATTGTGCAAAATTTACTGCAAATACTAAAATAATTATTGTTATATTGTCCTTTTTTTTCTGCCTTCCTATGAAGTAACAGTGAATATATAAAATGTCAAGATATGTGAATTTAATTTGTACACCTGACAAATGTGAGATTATAATGGTTGCAGCAGTCTATTATCCATGGAATTTTCTATTCCTTGGAAGTTAATAGCTCTCTTTTAAATACCTATTTCTAATTCAAAACACAAAGATCAAACCTACACTGCTTTCGTGAAAGGCAGGTAACATAACATAATTACTTGGTGAAATCAAGGTCTGCTTTTGTTCCTTAGTTAGAGAAAAGGGCACTTTAATTCCTTTAAGGCAGGTTCCCAAAACACCATTGAACAAACCAGAAAAGTCTCAAAGACACAGAGGAACTATAGAGTAGGAACAACCTTAAAATGCTACTAACACTTCTATTAGAATAAAGACCTAAAAATAGACTCTTATTAAATGTGTATTAGGGCCACTAGCCACCATATCAATTAGCTCACTGGATCTCAGAGGTAGACCACAACTACAGTCAGTTAACTGATTAGTTTGAAGATAGACAGAACTCATCTCTATCTTTGTACCCCAGCATTAAACACAAGGTCTGATATCAAGTATTTATTTAAAAAATGTGTGTGGATATTTACCAAGAGAAACAGAACATAATTTGAGATTTAGGGAATAAATTGAGTTATCCAAAATTTCATTTTCTTGAGAGTAATTCTTGAGGGGGGAAATTTTTAGCATCAATTTCACTTGTTCTTAATGTCTCAGAATTGGTGGGGTGCAAGAAATGTTACTCCATAACATGGCACCTTGGTATGCTGAGTACTTTAAACTGACAAGAATTGACAGAAACACATAAGCCCCCCTTCTGTCCCTCAAAGTGGATCATAGAAAATAAAATTTCTTCCTCTTGCTATAAGGCATAAAATCTAAGACTATAATCCTTAGTTCATTCCTTTTTCCTGAAGACCTGCAAGTGACCAGAGTCCTACTCATACCTGTGATTAAAAAATGTTATACAAAGAACCCGAAAAGATCTTGAAGAAATAGACCTTGCTGAGTTCCTCCTGGTTTATTACTATTAGATCATGTCCCTTTTTGTCCAATCATGTTTCTCTACAACTGTTCACTTCTTTCATGAGTCTTAGAATAAAAATGTTGTTTTCCTGGATCTTTGAGTATATACTTCTCAAGGCTCCCATATCAAGAATTTTTACTAAATAAATGCATTATACTTTCCTTTCATAAATTTCCTTTTCTTTTTGGATATCGCCTTGTAATTAATGAAGAAAAGATACTATATTTTCTCCCCTGAATTATATTAGTCATTAATAAATATTATGGTTTGTGTTTTTTCTTTTTAATTTCTTTTTTTTTAAAGAGAGAGACAGAGACAGAGACAGAGACACACACACAGAGAGAGAGAGAGAGAGAGAGAGAGAGAGAAGAGAGAGAGAGAATTTTAATATTTATTTATTTTTTTTTAGTTATCAGCGGTCACAACATCTGTGTTTGTATGTGGTGCTGAGGATCGAACCCGGGCCGCACGCATGCCAGGCGAGCACGCTACCGCTTGAGCCATATCCCCAGCCCCTTTTTAATTTCTATCATGATCAAAATAGAATGAAGTTGTTTTCTATTTTTATACAATATATAAATGCCATGCTTTCCTTTTTTCAATCTGTCTAATACTACTGAACTACCCATCTCACTGGAAAAAGAAAGTAATCAGCAGCCAAGTTGTTGATATAATTCTAACTTAATAATAATTATCATGTCTAACAAAGCATTCACATGGATCAAAAGTTTTAGAATAATATGGAACATTTGAAAAATTCAGTTTAAAAGATCCATCTTAGACCTGTAGGATCAGAATCTCCATGGAAGCAAGACCTAGAAAGTTGTTTTAAAAAGATCACAGAGGATCACAATGTGCATTCAAGTTTTGTGAGAAGCACTCACTTAACACATGAATATTAAACCAAAAGCATGAGTTCAATTTTAATTAACTCTCATTCATTTCCTTGAATAATATATTTATTTCCAGCTAAATAATTTGCAAAAGACCACTGAATGAAAACAATAATCATCAACAAACACCATTGCTTTAAAAAGGTAAACACATATACATAATGATGATTAAAAAAGAAAAATTAGAAAACTATATGTGCTTCCTATTAAGTATTCTCTGTATGCTAGGCACTCTTCTTGGACCCCTATCTGTATTGACATTCTTGTAAATTTCAAGTATATCAGTATGTGTCATTAAAGTACAAATTCTCCCTGACATTTCTAGAATTAAGTAATGATAAAATTTTCAACAAAACATCTCAGAATGTAGAAAATGTTATGGTTGCAATATTCTTCTTGTAGCAATACAAAACTATTGTCAATATTGGATTGTGGTATACCATGTTGCCTATCTGCAAATTCATAACATTGAAGCTCTTGAGTAATTCTATAATAAAGATACCAGTTTAATTTGTCTTTCAAATATTTTTTGACTAAAATAAATATGAGAATCCTGTGATATAATAGGTACTTATGTCACAGAACTGGTAATCCAAACAATATATTTTGAGAAACACTGTTATATAGTAAAAAAAAAATTAAATATAAACCCCATGAAGTCGATTATTGCCTGCTCCTCAAACTGGAAGAAATAGTGTATATATGACTGGAAAACTTGGGATAATATTTGAAACTTTATGTCTAGCTATCATATTCTCTCTTGAATGTAAATTTCTTGTTAAAATTACTAAAACTATGCTGTATAAATAGATTGGTAGATTTAGGAGAGATTTTCTCAATCTAAGTAAGATTCAAATGTTTACAAGAGTTTGTGGGTCTACGTATGAGTCTGTTTTCTCAAAATAGATCGACATTAATTTGGTATTTTTGCAATACTTTTGTGTTTAAGGTAAACATAATTTAAAACATAGCTCTTTTTTTGGGGAAAAAGAGCACTAAAGCACAGTATTTATGTAGCATATAAGTGGCATAATTGGCATCCTTTAAGAATAGGATATCACTGAGGTATTATTCTTCATTTCTATATATCCTTGTCTTTTTTGACATCACAAACCATTATCTATCCTTTTCAATGAATGAAGGGTAAAGTGACTTATCAAAATGTCTCTTTATGATGTTTACTATTATCAGTCAATAGGCTTTCTTCCTATTTCCTTTGAATTAGATATAAAATCGTTGTCATGAAGAGACACATCAGTTTACTTTAGGCCTAAATTGAGTGTGTGTATTATTTAACCTATGACATGTAAAGAATTTAGTTTTATGTTTTTATATATTTTTTGTTCCACTTTACACTTTTATCTTTTCACCACTGATGTCTCTGTGAATACAAAGGAGTAAAAATAATAAAATGATCAAAGATTAAATGATATTTATATATTGAAGATTGTATTATATAATAGAAAAATGACAATGTTGGAAGTTTCATTGAAAAATAATTGTTTAGATATCCCCAGAGCTCTGAAATCTGAAGAGTTTGAAAGAAGAGTTTATTGAGAGAATGGGAAAAGAGAAGAGAAAGCATTAGTTAATAGGTGTTTAGTACATTTTTTTTCCCAATGTACATTATGCCATCACTTTTTGTGTAGTAAATGCAGCTAAAAATATTTTGGGGTAGAGAGTATATATGGATACACCCTCTTGGGAGAGAAAAATAGAAGGAATTAAACTGTACTTATAAAGCATCAATTTCTAGAATACTTAATGAACTCAAAGAACACACACACACAAAAATAACCCAATCAAGAAATAGGCTAAGGGACTGAACAGACACTTCACAGCAGAAGAAACACAATTGATCAGCAAATATATGAAAAGGTGTTCAACATCTCCAGCAATTAGAGAAATGCAAATCAAAACTACTCTAAGATTTCATCTCATCTCACTCCAGTCAGAATGGCAATCATGAAGAATACAGGCAACAATAAATGTTGGCAAGGATGTGGTAAAAAAGGCACACTCATATATTGATAGTGGAACTGCAAATTGGTGCAACCACTATGGAAAGCACTATGGAGATTCCTCAGAAAATTGGGAATGGAACCACTATTTGACCCAGCTATCCCACTCCTTGGTCTATACCCAAAGGACTTAAAATCAGCATACACAGTGATACAGCCATATCAATGTTTATAGCAGCTCAATTCACAATAACTAGACCAACCTAGGAGCCCCACAATAATGAATGGATAAAGAAAATGTGGTATGTATACTCAATGGAATATTACTCAGCTATAAAGAAGAGTAAAATTATGGCAGTTTCCAGTAAATGATTGGCTTTGGAGAATATCATGCTAAGCAATATAAGCAAATCCCACAAAACCAAAGGGCAAATTTTTTCTCTAATATTCAAATGTAATTCACAAAAAGGCAGAGCAGGGGCACTAGGGAAAAATAGCATTACCTTAGATTAGGTAGAGGGAAGTGATGGGAGGTAAGGGGAAGGAATTTTGGGATAGAAAAGATAGTAGAATGAAACAGACATTATTATTGTATGTGACTGCATGGCCAATGTGATTCTACAACATGCACACTCAGAAAAATGAGAAATTATATCCCATCTATGTATGATATATCAAAGTGCATAAATGCATTCTACTCTTGTATATAACTAAAAACAACAAAAAATTAAATTAATATATCTGAATTCCATTTTAGTTATTCAAGTCCAAGTTAGGATCATAGTAATAGATAATTTTCCACAACTAAAACAGTTTTATTCATACTACAATACAAATTGGACATCATTTTCTTTCAGCTTTGGAGTGTAATTCTTCTTTGTTGAATTTGTAATAATTTTAAGATGCTCTATCACTTCCATCATTACTATGTATTGGTTGATTATGACACTGGAGATATATACCAACAATTTTTAAACATCTCTCTCATTAACATGTACTTAATAGAAAAGACAAATCAGAATATCAGCAGAAGTTTTTCTTTTACGTTAAAAAGAATTGATTAGCCAGATTCAGTGTGAATGCAATAAAATGGTTAATACCTTAAAATGAGTAACCTCTGGAAATACACAGTATAGACCTGATTGCTAATCATAAAAAAGGTCTAAAAATTAAAGTATGTGATGGACACCTGTTCTGATTTGTTATAACTGTATATTTAGAATAATTTATTTATATTTTGTCTCATAATTTGTTCTTATAAAATATTTTACAGACTCGGTTTCAATATTACATACAAGAAATACTCTGTACCTAAATGGTTGAAATTCTAATATATCATTAACTGTGTTTATTTTTTTCTACATATGCATAATGGAGTGTTTAGGTAAAATAGGTGAAATGTCACAATATTTTTAACTAACATTTAATCAAATAAAAGTAGATAAGTCAAATACAGCAAATGTTAAGAATTATAAAATTATATGTAAGATTATTGTATAACTGACTCTACTTTATGATTAATATTTGTTAAAAATTTGGAACAACTTAATATTCACAAATAATTAAAACAATAAGAGAAAAAAACAAACCATGTCTTTCTTTTTATGATTGTTTTATGTGTTTGGAGACTCTTTTAAAGCAAGAAAAAGTATAACAAAGAAGTCTTAAAGAGAATAATCAATTAACTTACAGCAAAAAAAAAAAATACAAATTCAAACATTACCTGACAAATTCAATTCTAAAAACGTAGTCAAAAGACAAATAATAAATTTGAATAAAAACCAATACTCAGAAACTTGTAAAAAGATGATGCTTTTAGTCACTAGTCAACAGGAAAAAGAAAAAAAATAGAACTTCATTAAATTGCATGTAGTTAAAATTTTAACATGTAGTGCCAATTTATTAAATCTTGCGACAGCTTATAAAAGTTTTCATTTCCCTAAATTTCATTTGAAATTTGGTACACATTCTACAATCTTGCAAATAAAACTTCCAATTATTTGTGTTTGATTGTGAATGAGGTGAGCTGATTTCATGTGTTCAAAGTCATTTGTTTACCTTTTGCCATTAATTGAAAAGATATACATACCTGCACATACAAAAACATACAAAGAGAAAGGCAGACAAAAACTCACAGAACATGCTATCAGTGGACAGTGGAAATATGAAATATAACTTCCCATGAGACTGATATTTCATTGTATTTCCTTTTGTACTCTTTATTTTTTTTTTTTTTGTGGTACTGGGACATAGGGCTTTATGCATGCCAGGCTAATTCTCTACCACTGCACCACATCCCCTGCTGTCCTTTTGTGCTCTTTTAATTTTAGCATGTGTATGTTTTACTCCTTAATAACATAAATATTTAAAAATATGCCAAAATACATAAAATGATATTTTACTTATAATACCCTTGTCATAGTTTAGAAAGATACTATTATAAAATTATACAAATGTGTCTTCCTTAACAATCAATTGGTCTGTGGTCTATTTTTGTCTTATACAAGTGACTTGATATATTAGCATATGAAGTATACTCTCATAAATTGCACAATAAAATTGCAGCCCTAAATTTCTAGGTATGGAAAAGAAACTGAGAAGAGCAGAAATGCTAAAACTGTATGGTCTTAACATCCATATTTTTTTTTGGTATAGTCTCATCATTCACTGATATCACCTTTCATCATATTGTTATCACTGAAGAGAGAATACATAATTTTGCATAACAGAATCTCCAGTGTAAAAAATAGCTTAGGGGAAAAAAAAGACATTGCATTATACAGTCTCTCTTCAGTTGTAATAGCAAAGATTTTATTTCTAAAATCAGTTATCCATTCTTTCATATTAAAATAATAGGTGAAAATTTTGTGCAAATTTTGTTTCCTTTTAAAATCAGATAGAGCAGGACAAGACGGGTGGATGGTTGAAGAAGGAATTGCGAGTTCAAAGGCAGCCTAAGAAACTTAGCAAGACCCTGTCTCTAAATGAAAGAATTAAATGGCCTGTGGGTGTTGCTCAGTGGTTAAGTCCCCCTGGGTTCAATCACTGGTACCAAAAATTAAAATATAAATAAAAATTGGACAGTTATCTGATGTCCATCTCTATACTTTTTCTGGATTTGTATCAAGTTAAGCTTTAAAGCCTTACGTTGTGTCTTTAATGGTTCAGTCACTAAATACACCAGACATCTCTTACATGTCTTAAAGGATATTTCTGACTAATGTTAAATAACTAAAATCAGTAATTTCATACAGGAATTCCTCCTAATGTGTGGGTGAATTTAGGGTTTTAGTGTGGAAAATGAATCTCACACTGAGACATGCCTACGTGCATATGACAGACACAACTTGCTTAGCACTGAAAACAAGAGCCATGGACCCTGGCTTTTTCTTGATGTGTTGCAGTGTGTAACAGCACAAGAAGTAATAACAGTCAGAGTGGCAACAAAGCAGTTTATGCTATGTCCCTGCCTAAATTTAAGCCAGTTACAGAATCAGTCAAAAAAATACTGATACAAGACCTGCAGATTTTGCATTCCTTTTAGCATTAACTTTTAATTAAACAGTTTTCATAACTTTGACTGTCAAGTGTTCTATGGCAAGAGGTTAAGAGATTTTTTTTTTAATTCCAGGAGGAAAATACCATTTATCTGTGAACATATGATTCTTATATTATTTTGAAGCTACTGTGTATACTATGAATAGCTATGTGGCTTGTTGTATACATTGTAAGCTCATAGATTATTATATTACAAAGGAGGTAATCCAAAGATGACATAATGAAATAAAAATGAATATCTAGTCTTATTTCTGATTTTAAGAAATTTGGCTATACTGATGAAACTCGGCAAAGTAGGTCTTATGCTTCATAAAGTTATAGTAGTTACCAATGCCCTCCACTCTCGAGAGAACTTGTATAATTAACCAATGGCTTTTTCATTCCAAATGCCCAAATTAATAAAGTTGACCTATAGTTTCTTTTTTGACCCTTAGTCATGTTCCATCTTTTAAAGGTTATTTTAAAAATAGCATCTGATAGCTTAAAGTGTGTTTGTTCCAGTTTTTCTAGAACTCTGGATTTCAAGTCATCTGAAGATAAGGTGTCCTTTTGAATCATCTTTCACCTTAACTTTCTCTTCTTCGGTGCAGTTCATCTAGCTTTCAGTCCGTGCTCTGTCTCCCTCTGTTCTGACTTCCCACTTCACTGAATATGTCTAATCTTAACACGTGGAATAGCTCATCTAATGTCTGAGTCACAATTCAGCCATGCAATAGATATATTTGTGAGAGAAAAGGAATCATTTAAATGATAGAATATCTTCAGGAGCTTCTTCTTTTGAGGTTGCTACGTAATGTTCTCCTTACTCCCTTATAGCAATGCTTTAATTCTTGGCAACAGCAATAAAAATGGAAGGTATATGAAATGGCACTTGAAGATTTACATTCTCAATTTTACACATGTTTAATTTATTATATACGATCACTAGAGTACAAGTTTACAATAACAAAAAAGAATTCTGGATTCTCTATAAAGAGAGAAGGTGAAAAGACAAGAAAATGAGGCAAGTTACTGTTGATAGAAAAGTTAAGAACATACAAAAAGATGAAGTTATGGCTAAAAATTAGGAAAAATAACACAGAAGCTTATCTGGATGTTGCATTTTTGAAGTAAATTCATCTATACTTACTCCTTCAAATCATCTTTTCTAAATTATTTTCTTATTTTCAATGCTATTTCCTATTGCAGTTATTAGGCACAGTGAAAACTCAGTGGTAAATAATAAATTTCCCGCTATCCAGAGAGAAGGCTCTCACTAAATAAATAAATAAAGACATGCACCGAGGAAAACACATCTCAACAGATTTCTTCCCAAAGTCACTGTTATTTGCTTTTATTTCTTCATTCTTACCTTCTTGGCCCTTTGCTTTACTCAAGGAATAAAAGTGAGCCCACAATTCTGGGAGGAGAGGCAAAATCACAGCCACTGCCCCTCTGATCCAATTATTATATATGTGTTTCTCTGTTTCCACCAGGCTGGAAGCTGAAAGAGAAATGAACTTGTTGAATTTTTAATGTTGTATTTGTTTATATTCACTTTAGATCTTTTTCACACATTTCTAAATGCTGCTATAACTAGCAGAAACAATTTTTCATTGCATGTCCATAATTTCCATCATAGGAGGAAAACTCACTGATGAATTTCCCAATATTATCTATTTCTCACTGCACACCTTTGGGAAATTACAAGCTTCATTTTCAACACATGAGAAATGGTGAGAATGCATTCTTAAAGCAAAATTAAATATTGCCCTCCAGAACTCTGTCATCCTCCTTTTTTTCTGATTCATGTTTGTACACATTCATACTCAAAGGGGTAGTACATCTAAAAATAAACAAATAAGCTTGTCATGTGCTTGTAAACACAGAGACTGATGGATGCATTCATGATACAAGCTCAGGAAATATGACTTAGCTCTGACTGAGGCATAAGAAAATCATATAAACTTGTGAGGCTGGAGTTTATCAACCATTTAGAAGAGCAAAAATACCATAACTAGAGGAGAGTTGGCTGAGATTAGGATTATGCAATTTTAAGTGCACTTTTCTGATTAATCCTCTAACCATCTCTGAAAAGTCAGAAAGGTTGACAAATTTTTTTCTCTATGCTGTTTTTTGCCATGTTAAATTGAATGAACAAAGCATGGTAATATTTTTCTAAGCTCCAACAGATAATTACCAAAGCATACCCAAATACCAAATCAGTAAGACAATCAAATATTACACCTTAAGGTGTTATTATCCAGAAACATTCATGTGTTCAACCTCAGTATTTTATTGTAGGAATTAGATATTAGTTTTGATATCTATGTCTAACAGTGGCATGGCTCATGGGTCTATTAGACTCCTATATAGTTTTGTTTGATAAATATAAAAAATGTACCCTGATTAGACTGGGTGACCAACAAGGAACTTCACTTTGTTTTATATCCAGAGATCTAAAATGATTTAGAAAAGAAAAATAATATTTCACTGTATATGCAGAAAAGTATAGAGTATAAAACATTAAAAGTTAAAAATTAAGAGCTATGATATGTTTATTTATCCTCATGTGTTTCTAATCCTTTTCACATGGCATGGTTTTCACTATTTGAAAAGTTTCAAATTCTTGCCCCTTTAGTTAAATTTACATATGAAGCTCTCTGCATTTCTGACAATAAATTATTTCTTTAACTTTGTAAATGAAGATGCATGAAATTCTATATAAAAGAGATTTTCACTGAAAATCGTAACGTTTTTACCATGTTGTGTATACTTTTTATTTTTAGCTTTCCTCGTGAACATTTAATATTTTATGTGGGAGACTTTCAATTTGATGAAAAAAGAAAAACCAAACTATTAAATGAATTTTGGAAGTCAACTTACTTGCTAGAAAAGGATATCAAAACAAATCAAATTATAAATGAATAAAATTTATAAAGTGGAAAAGAGACAAAGACAATTAAACAAAAATAATATGTTGATATAGCCTCTGCTCATGGATAGGGTAAAATCTATGGATATAAAAAATTCAAAGTAGAAAAAATAAAACATCTAACAAATTTAATTATGTGAGAAGACAATTCAATTGAGATATGTAAATTCCCAAAGAGAAAATATAAATATAATTGACAATAATACATTTATATCTCTGAAAGATAAATACTAATGCATAGTTCATGAAGAACCAATAACCACAGTGAGAAAAAGTTTAGGAATCTAATAAAAAGATGGACAGTGAGCATAAAAACAATTAGTAGACAAAGAATATAAATGACCAACAAAAAAATACAGGTACATGCTAGACCACTTAAGTAAACGAAAATCAAAACAACATTTTTTAAAAATTTTATTGGCAATAATTAAATTCTGATGATGACTCATATGGGCAGTAGTTTAGAAAGGAAGCCAGCACACCTCCAGAAAATTTGTGTACAAATCTACACAAGCTGAAACTTAATACCACACTTCTGTTTCTATAAGTTTATTCTAAACTTAGGACAAAAGCAAATAATAGGACTGGTCTTATAGAGATTTTCATTGAAAAACCATTAACATCATACATATGCATAAATAAAAGAATGGTTGAAGAAATAACTTTATATTCTGAAAGCAATGAAGTCACACTATAAAACTGAGTTCCATGTAACTGTTTAAAGTATTAGGAAGATTGATGTACTCCCACATAGTAAGTGATGTAAAATACACTACTTGGCACTGAATGCAAGTTGAAAGGAGATTTAAAAATGGCCAAGAGTAGTATTTTGCTAATAATCACAATACTTCCCTGTTTAGGATAGAATGTTCCATGGAAGTGCCTTGTGTATGTCCCCTTCTCTTACTGTGTCCTTGGGTGTGGCCTACCTAGATATCAGTCAACCTTCTGACAGTGGACATCATGAAGATAGACTCACACCCTTGAAACCTGATGCCTTGCCTCATTTGAATAACTTCTCCTCAATAAAAGGGGTCAGTGTGTGCGCTCTCTCTCTGTCCTCCTATGGACCTTAAGGTCAGAGGAGCCATCACAGCGACCCCAAAGGGGGAAAAAAATCACAATACTTGGTTTGAAAGTAATCTCTGTCAACTAATGTATATAGAATAAATTCCTTACCCTTTTTGACTCAGGTTATTATCTAATAGTAATAAAATGGCTAAAACAGGTGTTCTGAGAAAATAAGTGTGAATAAGAAAAATATTTATTCCATTGCCTAGGTCTATTCAATGAATGTTAGATGATAGTATTAGATCACAGTCAAATGCATTTAAATTTTAAATATGCTCATCATGGTTGCTACTGATAAATTATGAGAAGATGAATTTAGTTTCACTTAGTTTTATATTATGTGAAATTTTAATAATGAAAACAAAGTGTCTCGATAGAAAATCATAAATATATATTATACATATAATATATATGATATATCTATATAAAATATAGATATAATAGTTACTACCACTAGAAATATTTTTTCAGGACATAAACAAGGAGGAATTCTGACCAGTGTACAATATAAACAATATAAATGTTTATTCTCCTTTTTCTCACTCTTTTGATTTACTTAAAAAATTTAATTTACCAAAACTTCATAAATGTGGGAGGCTAAAATCCTTGTGTTTATTCTAAGCTGAAGGGTATCTATAATGAGTACAATAATATGTGAGAAGTCTTGAGTAAAGTATTTTGCTATGGTTCTTTCATGATCAGTCCTCAGAACTATTACTTTGTAGAATATCAGGACCAAGTGTTTCTATTCTAACATTTTCTCTCAATCAAAATTGACAGTCCATCAGCTGCTTAACTGTAAGAGAATCTCTTCTTGCAAGAAACATTTATAATTAAAAAATTTCCCCATACTACCCTAGCTTCATTTGACCTCCTCTGTACACCATATCTTTCTTTCTAAAAGGGCATAAACACTCTGCCCTTCTTTCCAAAGGTAATACATTATTTCAAAGCTGAACTTGTTGCAACACTTTTGAGAGGATATCCCTTAAGATTGTTCTGTTTCATTTTTCTTTCACAATTTTTGGTGTTGCAGCTCTACCCACACTCTGCCCACATCACTTCCTGGATAGAGTACAACAAAAGTTCTTGGTAAGTGCCTCCTCGGAGTCCAAGACCTGGACAGTTGAGTAATTTCTAATTATGATGAACACTCCAATTCTTTTTTTTTTAATTTTTATTTTACATTTATGTGTTGATGAGAATTGAACCAAGTAGAACCCAGTGCCTCATGCATGCTAGGTGAGTGCACTACCACTTGAGCCACATCCCCAGCCCAACACTCCAATTCTTTACAGTAAGTGTTGCCTAAGTTTTCATTCTATTTTGTGTTACTTTAGGATAGGATTGGAATTTGTTTAATTATCTAGGGCATTCAAAGATAAGATGAGGTATAGTGCTAAGATTCTCTGCTATTATTTGTCTATTTCTTTGATCATTCATGTATAGATTTCTCAATGATTTGATGAAACTCATATTTTTGTTCATCTTTTTATATGTTGTGAACATGACTAAATATTTGAATTTCTGACAGGAATTTGAAGGGAAAATTAAAAATTTCAGAAGCTATTCTGAAGACTTTTAAATGAACTAAAACAATTCAGCCAAGAGTTTTCTTTCCTATGAAGAGTAATTAGTCAAAACTAATATTCACTCCTCAATATTGGAGAGATTAGTATCACTACTATTTGCAAATCAAAAGAATCAGACTTCTGTGAAAAAAGTGGTTGATTCTAGTACTGGTGCAGAAGGTACACCAAATGAACCTAGAGTATATTGTATTGCCAAATTTAATAAATTATTAAAGCAATCACACACATATATGTCTTGGTAGAACATGACGATGACTGGGTATGTCAAAGACTTCCCGATTGCCAACACTGGGATACTTCAAGCAAAACAAACAAACAAAAAATAGTGATATTAAATTATCATCCAAAGTATAAAATAAATGACCCTGAGTCTGTCTGTATTATAAAAGTAAATATGGAATACATAAACAAATTTGAGAAAAGGGAGCTATTTAATTTATACAAGACTTTTATATAGATACTTAGGCTGCAGGAAGGGAATATATCTCCCCATTCCTTTTGGGGGATCCATACAAAAAGGGGAAATAAATAGTAACTGTACAGTGGAGAAAGAGGACAAGCACAACTTAAACCAGGTGATTCACTTCAATATCAACAGTAATGCAGTGTGTTCATAATATGTACTTTTAATGAGATAGGACTGACAATGATTCCACTTATTCCTATGGTTTTCCTCCTTAAATCTAGAACCCATTGACCTCAGTTTAAAAAAACATTTCAAATTTGCATTCTCCAAATATTTGAACCATAATCCCAAATTTACAAGATCAGAAAAAAATAAGGAAAGCCCGAGAAATTGTCATAGACAAGAAAACGATTTGCAGACATGACAAGTGAATGTTATGTGGTATTCTGGATAGAACTCTGGAACAGACAGCTTTAGGTAAAAATTTTAAAAATCTGAATAAAGTATGAGTTTAATGGATTATTCATCAAATGAACCACACTAATGTCAGACATTAATGATAGGGAAACTTGCTACAGAGCATATGTGAACTAAGTATTTAATGCTGAATTTTCCTATAAATATAAAACATTTCTATCTAATGCATATACTTAATTCTGATTTTTTTCTGTAAATACAAAACTATTCTGAATATAAAGCATAGTTTTAAAACTCCATCCCCCAAAGGGGGAAAATAAATTCATCCTTGGCTTTCTAGACCATATCACTATCTTCAGAGAATATCCTAGTATCTAACAGGGGGGGAAAAAACTGTACAACTGTCCAATGCACCTTATTCACCTTTTTTCTTATGGTGTTAGACTGGAGGTCACTGGTTTAGTTAGAAATTCAAAGGTTCGAAAGCAAAATGCACCTTCTCAGAATCAAAAGAGCTTGCCAAGCACTTTGTACTATTTTTTTTCTTAGAAAAAGAAAAAAAAAACCAAAGACCTAATTAATAGCTCTTAAAAGATCAAGCAGTTGGAAAAATTCAAGAACAATGACATCTCTCTATGCTAGTTATAACAAAGACACTTGTCAATATCTTAAATAAAAGGAATGCTACAAGAAAAATTCTTGCTGTGTTGGTACAAAAGATAGAATTTAAAAGGACAAATTACAAACTATATATGAATTGATGATATTCCTATATATTGATTTTTCTTAATAGATGTAAAAATCTTCCATGCAATTGCCAAAAGAGGATGTCTCTTTTTACTGACTTCCTATTGTCAGCCCTACCAGCATCCCATTATACTTTTCTTAAAGAGTTATTATTTCCATTGTTGGAATCTCAAATGACCCCAGATTTGGTGTTTTTCTTCAGCTCATTGCTATTCTCCTGAGGCCCTCTGTGGCCTTTCACTAAACTAATTGATTTTACTCTTGTTGAGTGTTGTGATAAGACTTATTTTGCAAGCCAGATGTTTCTGTAAAGTGTGGATGGACAGATTCTTTCTGGAACCCCTACATTAAGAAAAATCTCTGGCCTATAATTTAATGGGTGCATATATTGATAACTTGACTCATCTCCTACTATTTATCAGACCTTGAATATATTCTCCAATATCCTCAGACTGAAAATAAGTGAAATGGGGAAGATATACAAAGAAGGAAAACTTTCATATCTCAATGGCCTATTATGCCCTTCCAAAAGCTGGATAGATATAATAATAATAATAATAATAATAATAATAATAATAATAATAATAATAAAAGGCTATTGAAGGATTATTGTTTATTATATCTGTATACTTCTAATAAGAACTTATCATATGGCAAGTGGGCCAAATTTGATATTTTGCCTCTTTGACAAATAAAGTTTTATGGAACATAGCTAGACCTATTCCTTTACATTTTACCTAGGGGTGGATTTTGCCATACGAATCACAGGATTGAGTAGTTGTACCAGAAACTGGTTGCCTTACAAAGCCACAAATATTATACTGTCTGGACCTTTAGAGAAACATTTTGCTGACTTTGATCACAGCTATAATGCTGTCACTAGAAGACTGCATGCTAATCATGACTTTTACAACCTAAAGGACCTTAGTCACACCATACTTTGGATACTTAATACCTACTTTTTACTACATGGGCTAGTGCTTATATAAACTCATAAAATGTGTTACTCCTGAGGCTCCACCTTGAAAAGCTCCATATGAAACTTCTTCTGTAAGATAATGGGTGTGTATCATCCTATCCTTGGTATTATTAATTTCCTAAAATCAGCTTACATATTCATAGATTAAAATCTAGATATACTATGGTAATTTTCAGTCAACAGGACAATATTCTAAGTAATTACAGAAAAGAATTTCCACAGCTCATGAAAGATATCAAGCCACAAATTCAAGGGACATTTTAACCTCTTAGTAAATAAATATGAATAATAATTATGATTCATAGGATTTAAACACTAGAGCAGAAACCCTGCATCTAATAGAAGAAAAATAGGCCCAAATCTTCACCACATCAGTCTAGGATCTGACTTCCTTAACAAGATTCCTAAAGCACAAGAAGTAAAATCAAGAATTGATAAGTGGGATGAATTCAAATTAAAAAAGGATTCTCAGCAAAGGAAACAATAAAGTGAGGAGAGAGCCTACAGATTGGAAGAAAATCTTTTCCACATGCACCTCCAATAAAGCATTAATCTCCAGAATATATAAAGCACTCAAAAACTTAAACCAAAAACAACAACAACAACAACAACAACAAATAACCCAATCAAGAAATGGGCTAAGGGACTCAACAGATACTTCACAGAAGAAATACAACTGATCAGCAAATATATGAAAAAGTGTTCAACATCTCCAGCAATTATAGAAATGCAAATCAAAACAACTCTAAGGTTTCATCTCACTCCAAGGACCTGAACAGACACTTCTCAGAGGAGGACATACAATCAATCAATAAGTACATGAAAAAATGCTCACCATCGCTAACAGTCAGAGAAATGCAAATCAAAACCACCCTAAGATACCATCTCACTCCAGTAAGATTGGCAGCCATTACGAAGTCAAAAAACAGCAAGTGCTGGCGAGGATGTGGGGAAAAGGGTACACTTGTTCATTGTTGGTGGGACTGCAAATTGGTGCAGCCAATTTGGAAAGCAGTATGGAGATTTCTTGGAAAGCTGGGAATGGAACCACCATTTGACCCAGCTATTCCCCCTCTTGGTCTATTCCCTAAAGACCTAATAAGAGCATGCTACAGGGACACTGCTACATCGATGTTCATAGCAGCACAATTCACGATAGCAAGATTGTGGAACCAACCCAGATGTCCTTCAATAGATGAATGGATAAAAAAAATGTGGCATTTATACACAGTGGAGTATTACTCTGCATTAAAAAATGACAAAATAAAATATTTGTACAAGTGTTACTTACATTAGTGAGAGTTGGAAACAACCCAAATATATTTCAACCTGTGCATATCTAAGCAACCTGAATTTTATCCATAAAAAAGAAACATTATTCAGCAATAAGAAGGAAACTATTGATATACACCACAACCGAATCGAATTGCCAGAATTTCATTAATGAGAAAGCCAATCCTAAAGATTGCATTTTGAATGTGTCCATTTATATGAAATGTAAGATGTAACAAAGTTATAGAAATGGAGAATTGATTAGTGGTTTCTAGGGAAGAAACTGGGTGTGGTTAGAAAAGAGAGAATTTTTGGTGATCAAGATATTATTTTTCTTGACTCTCAATACACTGTATGGAGCAGAAAATATTTGGATATTTCTCACTGCACAATTTTCTTTGGACAAAGCTTAAATTATTGTAACAAGTTGTTATACGTCTTTGAAAGAGACAATCTTTTGAGATGAATCAAAGTATTTAACTAGCAATAATAATTTTAACTTTCTGGTTATTATTTGTACTATGAGTTTTTTCAAGATAATATCATCTGGCAAACTAGGTAAAGGGCACCAGAGATATTTTTATATTTTTTCTTATAATTGCATATGAATATAATAGCACCTCTAATTAAAAGTTTAAAAATATTTGTATATCATGCATATTTAAATGATAGCTCAGATATTATCTAATTCTTGCTAAGTAAATAGTTTGATTCAAGTAAAAAATTTTGTTTTTTAAAATTATTATAACACCATGTTGCAATTATTTAGAATTATTTCCTAGAGTTTGTTGTGCACTGAGAAATATCCTGGTATTTGCTTCATTATACAATAGCATCTGATAATGATAATAAAATTATTTTTATTAGAAATGAAATTAGAGTTTGGTATAGTTCATGCTTTGAAACATAAGTCACTCTGAAATTTGCATATGCATTGTAGTTTAAAAATACTGTTATTATGTACTAAGGAGTTTATTGCCATTGAGATGTTACCTCAGGTTCATACAGAGACTTCATTTATTTTTAAATAAAATTACATAAAAATGAATAACATAAATATGCATGTTCTTGAAAATTCTGTGACTATTAATATAAAATATACAAGACCTAAAAGACAAGACAAAATGTAATTACAACATTTTAGATTCTGAAATGTAATTCTATAATAAATGAATATAAAGAATATTCAGATAGAATTTGTATAAACAACCCTAAAGAATTATGGGAAAATGTACTGCGTAAAACCTGCAGATCAAGTACCTACACCTTATTACTGCTTCTGAACATGGTGTAGATATTATCAGAATTTTTTTTCTTTTCAAAGTTTACTGATATGAGTAGAGTATTCATTAACTGGAAACACTGAACTAAGGAAGTATTTTATTCAAAGTTTACTTGAGGAATTGAAAGCGACCTAATAGTTAAATATATATATGTGTGTGTGTATATGTATGTGCACACGCATAAATACATATGTCTCATGATATATACACATATCACATATACATTATATATTCATATATCATTATTATATATACATATAACATACACACACACATATATATAATAATGATATATGATGTTAGATGATAATAATAATTCTAAGAAGATTTCATATTTTTAATTAGGCAAAATTTCTTTTATTGTTCTGTTTTTGAAATTTTTTACTTCATTCTGGTGTACCAACAAGTAACTTTTAGTATGATTATGAGAATACTACAATGATTCTGTTACTTGTCACTTTTTGTAAGATGACTTTATTAAAAGTTGCTCCCCATCACTTATAACTCTCATCCTACCCTCACCGTCACTGCACTTTTTCTAATTCTTTATTTCACAAAGCTGTTTCTTGCATTGGAATCTTTCTATTTGGTATTTCATTTTCCTGAAACATATTTTCCAGATTTTATTCTGTAGGGAATCCTTCTTTGTTTTTCTGTCCAAAATATGGTCTGTTATTTTCTATTTTCTTTGTCTACTTGGATTTTCTTTATGGTACTTATTGTTGCTTGATACTATATCACATGTTTAGTTCTATATCTTTTTCTTACATTAAAATAAGTGCTCCAGGAAAAGCAAGAATTTGATCTTTCATATAACTAACATATCCCTTATTTGAAACAAACACAATTAAAAACTACTTATTAAATACTTATTTAATATTCTCTGGGAGCAAATCTGAAGAAGAATACAAATGGGTCCTGGAAAGAGTGATTGAGAAAAAAAATCAGAGAAAAATTTTATTACAGGCTAATGTAGCCATTCATCTATTTAGGTTATGTCTTCAACTAAGTAAGTCTGATAAGACAAAAAAATAAAAAAAAACCTGAGAAAGTCAAATGATTAAAATTTCACCTTCCTATATGAATAAAATCAGCATGTTAAAGAAACATCTGCACTCTCATGTTTATTGGAGCATTTTTCACATGAGGCAAAAAATAAAGACAACTTAAGTTCATCAACTAATGAATAGATAAAAATATTGTGGTATATACACACAATGAAATATTATTCAGCCAGAAAATTTGTGAGATTAGTGGAACTGGAGAACAGTATGTTAAATGAAATAATCCAGGCAGAGAAAGACAAGTACCTCTTGATCTCAAGCATATGTAACCTAAAGAGGTTGATCTCATAGAAGTGGAGAGGCTCCAGAGGCTGAGTGGATGGGTGGTGAATGAAGAAAGGAAAGGTTGATCAATGGGTAATAAGTGGCAATTAGGTATGAGCAGAATGTTCTAAGGAGTTTATTGCCATTAAGATTTTACCTGAGTTTCATACACATACTATACTATTGCACAATAGTAATGACTATAGATAACAGTAATGTACTGTACAGTCCAGAAAGCTATAAGAAAGGATATTGAGTATTTTTACCATAAAGACATGATAAGCGATTGAGGTGATAGATGTATCTAAATGTTACACAATGTTTGTACAGTTCAAAACATTGCATGATACCTCATTAACATGTAGAATTTTATATTTTATTGTATCAACTAAAAATTAATTTTAAACTTCACTTTTATGAAAAAAATATAAAATCCAAAACAGCCAGCAACTAAAAATATTATATATATGGTGTATCTTACTTATTGATTATTTGATTGATTCATGAACAGAGGGTTTATCATGTTCTACGAATTCAGTGAGAACCATAAATTATGAACAGGTAAGTCACATAAGTGACAGGTCTCCTTGCCAAAATCCAACAAAGCCATGTTTTCAGTTTTTGCTTTTTTCTGTTCTTTCCTGTCTGCTTCCTCCTGGATATGACAAAGAATTCTTATTCTATTTAAAATCTCTACTGAAGTAATCATGTCTCTTTATTATTTACAGCTCTGAGGTTAGAAGATACTCATTTTCATGATGGCTTAGAATTTATCTCAACTGCATTTATTCAAAGCCTGAACAGGAATTTTCTGTATATTCTTTCAATTTGGTCACTTCCAAATAATGATAAATGTGGTAGGATGATTCAGAATACTAAAGTAATCATGAATTGGCATTTTTTGGAAGATATTTTTAATAAGAACTTCTTCTCTCTATTTCCATATCTCTCTTGCTCTCTTCCTCCTTCCTTCCCTCCCTCCCTCCCTCACCCTTCCTCTCCCTCTCCCTCTCTTTGCAATACTAGGAAATGAACCCAGGAGAGTTTTACTACTGAATGATATCCACATCCCTTCTTATTTTTCCTTTGAGACAGAGTCTCCCTAATTTGCCCTGTCTGGCCTTGGATCTGTATTCCTCCTGCCTTAACCTCTTAGGTAGCTGGGATACGGGTGTGCACCACCGCATCCAGCTCACTCTCTTTGAAACATACCTGATCTTGTCATGATTCTTGGCCTTTATATAATTTTTTATGGCAACTCAAGACTTTTTTTTAACACTTTCCAAGTAGTGATATTTAATCTCAACTCTAAGTACTCTGTGAACCCTTGAAAAACACAGTGTCATGTAGTTGGATACAATGAGACACTGAGAAGATTTTCAGGCTCTTTCAGGTGTGATTATCACATATGGAACATGTTTTTAACAATGGCATGATTGTCATCCTTAGGTATAAATATTTAAGTAGACTCCAAATGCAGAGAGCATCTCTGTGAATGTTTTTATCAGGTTTTATGTTTTTCTTTAACATCAAATTATTGTATCTCCAGAGTCACCTATAGGCTATGAGAAATCATCAAGTAACCCCCAGTGCACATGCTAACCATTCCTAATAATGTCAACAGTACATGGCTTATAAATACAAATTTAAGATAAATTAATAAAGTGAAAAACCAAATACCAATTTTATTTAAATATTTAAATCTTCTCTCTAAATACAGCTTGTATAGAATCACCAATATTTCTAGTGTTAGATTATTTGTAAAGTGTGCCACCTAAGATTTTTTTAAAAATATTTATTCTTAAGTTTTAGTGGACACAATATCTTTATTTTACATTTACTTGGTGCTGAGGATCGAAACCAGTGCCTCATGCATGCTAGGTGAGCATTCTACCTCTGAGCCACAACCCCAGCTCCTCCACCTAAGATTTTTAAACTGAGAGTAATATAGCCTTTGTACTAAATCAAATAAAGAAAATATTACTTCATTTTTGTAATTATTATAATGTGTACCAGAAAAAAAAACTGAGAAGCAATACCATTCACATATTAGAATGACTATTATCAAAAAAGATGAAAGACAACAA
Source organism: Spermophilus citellus (assembly GCF_964194105.1). Taxonomy (NCBI): domain Eukaryota; kingdom Metazoa; phylum Chordata; class Mammalia; order Rodentia; family Sciuridae; genus Spermophilus; species Spermophilus citellus. The sequence goes on along the minus strand of NC_138182.1, from coordinate 198,647,168 downwards.
GTGTTGACAAGAATTTGAAAAATGAGAAACACTTGTACACTATAGGTGGGAATGTAAATTAGTAGAGCAGTTACATGTGGATGTATGAATATAGATGTTCTTCAAAAAAATTAAAAACAGAACTACTATATCATCCAACAATCCAAATTCTGGGTACATATCCAAAGGAAATGAAATCAATATGTTGAAGTGATATCTATACTTCTGGGTTAATTATAGCACTATTCACAAAAGTCAAGATATGATATCAACCAAATTGTCTATTGTCAAATGAACAAATTAAGAACATGTGAAATATTTATGCCATAGCATACTGTTCGTCAAAAAAAAGGAAATCCTGACATTCTCAACAACGTAAATGATGAACCTGGAAGACATACTAAGTAAAACAAGCCAGGCACAGAAAACAAGTATTGTATGATGTCATTTATATGTGGCATCTAATATATTTTAACTAATAAAAATTGTAGCTGCAATATACTATGCTGGAATGATAATGGGAAAATGTAGGTCAAAGAAAACAAAGTTTTGATTACTCAGAATGAATAAGTGCCAGGCACCTATTGTACATCATGGTGACTATAATTAAGAATAAGAAAGACTTGAAAATCACTGAGAGTAGATCTTAAGTGTTCTGAAAAAAAAAAAAGAATATGAGGAGATGGTATGTTAATTTTTTTATTAACTATTTCACCTTCTGTACCTATATTAAAATATCACATTGAACACTATAAATACATGTAATTATTACTTGTCAATTTTACCTTAATAAAACAAAAGAAATGAAAATGAATGAGCAAAATTTTGGGCTTTTGCCTTGCAATGAATTTTCCACTTTTTCATTTGGTTAGTTAGATGGGAATACTCACTTAACTAACCACCTATTTGAGTGTGCTTATGGAACTAATTAGGAAAGAGAATAATCATGGTAAGAGTCATTGAAGTTTAGAATGAGTGTGGCAATGTTCATATGTTTTCTACATATAAATATACAACAATTGATCCCACTTATGTATATAACTATAAAATCCAATAATAATATTGACATTAATGCCAGGGTGATAAGTAGAGTATACCAAGCAGAACAGGAAGACTGAGCAAGGGAGGGAAAGGAAGGCACTGGGGAATGAGATTGATCAAACTGTTATGTGTATGTAAGAATATGGCATAATGAATCCCAATATTATGTACAATTATAATGCATCAATAAAAATTAAAAAGATACTTTAAATTCTTTAAAGAAACAAGAGGATAATTATCTGATAGAAATTCAGTAAGATATTACGAGGTGTCATGAACTACATCACAGAAGACTAAGGTAAGATTTTTACAGTCATTGTGTGGATATTTGTAGCGAAGTAACTTCAAAAGGCAATTCCTAAGAGACATCAATGTTTCCAAGCATGATTGTATATACTGAAAATCACTATCTGGCAAAATAGTCTGCCAACTTCAGTCAGGTTTTTGCAGTCTTTGGAAGGATTTCCACACTCCCATTAAGGTTCTTTTCTTCTCTCCTCTTGTAAAAACTAATGTATACCTCTAATAGAGAATAAGTTATTTTCTAGTTGCTTTCATTTCAGGTATAGTAAGATTGTATAATAAAATACAACAACCGAACTGATAAATAATACCAAAAAGCCATGTGGAGTAACACAATTGCCAAGGAAGAGAAGATTTTCCAAGTCAAATTGGAACATTGTAGGAAAGCCAGCCACTTAGAAGCGGAATCAACTTTATCAAGCATTATTTGCCTAATTAATCAGAAATAAATTTTCAAGCCAAAATTTATTTCCTGAAGTACTGCCAGGCCAAAACTTATTTTAATCCGTGACCTATTTTCACATTTGTCTTCCCCATTAGGAGAGCCAACCAAAGGGAAATCACAAGCTCCGGGGACAGAAGTACAAAGAACGCCAGTTGTGGGCTACCCCAGATGAAGTGGTTCCATATTCTGTAACCTCAGACCTGTCATATTTAACACTTTATTACAGACACTTGTAAAAGAAAACAGTTTCCTATTTACATTTTTAAAATTACGTTTAGGCACAGGCTCTTAAAATAAAATAATCCTTCACTGTGATTGCAAGTTAGATAAGAATTCAGATAGCTCAACCATCTTCATCACCAAAAAATAAAAATAGCAGAAGATAAAATTATAAATCTGGAATTTTTCCACTAGTTTTATATTTTCTAAGGTAAAACATCACACCTCCTTATTGTTTTTAAGAATTGTGATAGAATCTAATTTATAAATAAAAATTTATTTTTTATTTATTCAGAAAAAATCCATTTTATTTTAACATACCTAAATATAAAACTGACTTTATGGAAAAAGTGACATATTTGGGATTTATATATAATTTGTATATTAATATGTAAACATAAATGAACAAAATATAGCAACTTCTAAATAGAATCTATTTGCATATTGATAAAGGGAAACAACACATGTTGGGTTTAAAGATAAAAGCAAACAAAAGTAAAAAGAAGATAGATAATTGATAAATGACCGAGAAAGCTGATACTGCACAAGATAAAGAACAAGAAACCAACTATGAGGTAAAACATAAAAGGCTAATTTTGTATTTGTAGTGATGCTCCATTTATATGTTCTCACAGATACCTTGTAGACTGAAAAGAAAGGTGATCTGAATGATTCATGCTTCCTGTTTCTATATATTTAGCAAAATTTATATTGCATGTTATACTACAACACATTTTCTTATTAAATATTAATACAGAAGTGTCTGAATGTTAATCATTTATTATGTTCACAATAGTTTATCTATTTCTTCTTCCTAAATTATTTAGAATAAAATCCTTCTTCAAAGATTTTCTTTTGAAGGACTTTTAGTCTAGTGAAGCCAGAAAACAGAGTTTATGGTCAATATCTGAAAGGAATAATTGTGTTTCTCAATAGAGAAGCATCTTTAACATGGACTCTCAGAGAAGTATCAGTGCAGGTTGCAAACAGACAGCTACACAGAGCCCCTTGTCATAATTATGCACACAAAAAGAAGAGAAAAGTGAGCATTAAATTCACTAGCTTTCTTAACAAAAACTCAATCACAAAATTTTGACAATGAATTACATGGAAACATTTTTCTCTAGTTTGGGTAGGTCCATTAATTTCTGTTCACTTATTATTGCACTTAAAGATCACTTCTTGAAAGATTTTAAAAGACCATTAGATCAATAAATGTCAACACCTCATATAAAAGGGGTATGATTTATTTCTACACTTCATCTAAACAGATAATTGCCTAGAATCTAATGTGGACAAACTGGATTTCAAGGTAACTAGATAAGTTGGTTATAATATTATACATAGTTCAAAAGGTAATAAAGCCAAAGTCATGCATTTATTGCTGAACCTTGGTACAAAATTTGTTTATAATTTGGCTTATCTTATACATAAAACACCTTCACAGATAATGCCTAATCCCTTCTTATAAAACAAACTAGCTCTTCAGAGAAAATATAAGTGGAAAAGTGGATTTTATTAATATATCTCTTTAAAGAAATGAACAGTCAATTAATTGGCTTTTTATTTTGAAAAGAGTAAGATAATACATATACATGCTTGACCATATATATATTTATTTCTAAAAAAGACATTCTTTCTATTCTTCCTTAGACACTATTTTGACTCTTTTTCCTTTAAAATTAATTATTTTATGAATAAGGAAAATAAGGTTGAGAAAAGTAAAATTCATCATCAACAGACATGATTCTCTTACCTTTAGATTTTAAAAATGTACTTAAAATAGATATTTATAATGCTAAGTAAGGTCTCCAAGATAATGTGTAAATATGTCAAACTTGTTTTATAACCGATATAAAGTAAAACCAATGAGAGTAACTACTTGTAACTTGATTTCTATTTATTTAGATGTAAAAGTCAGGTGTCACAAATATTAAAAATGTGACTCATTTGAGTACAAATCATAATTTATCTGCCTAACACAATAGGAAATGTAATAATGAAAAAGATGTTATCTGTCATTTACTGTTGTCACTTTGGACCAGATATACATTTTAATCTTTTACCTTCAAATATTTATGCTTGTGAATTAACAGAGCAAGTCTGCACTATGCCCTTTTATAGATCTTTTGAAATGAGAAAATAATGATCTTGCTCTTGATGACTTAACCTTCATTTATTCAGCCAGGTTCTTTTACTTTATAGATAACACTGAGAATACATGGCACTTAGTAAAGCAGGAGTTTTGGTTTTGTCTTTGTTTGGTTTGCTTTTTAATTCTCTGTAAATACTCCTTAAGATATAATTGAAAATAACAAATAACTAATTTGAAGAGAAAGTTAGAAATCTGCAAACCTGCCTGACTAGAATTCTGTAACCAAACTGAACTGTATAGGTCCTACAGTTAGGATGGTAATGCTCACAGGGTTGATAAATTCCTTCATTTTTTAACAGCTTTTTTTATTTTTTATTTTTCTTTCAAATCATGCTTAAGGTAACTCTTCTATCACCTTCCAGAGATATTGTGAGTTGTTTTTATGAATGTCATGCATAACCTAAATCTTGCTTGCGAGATACTCATGCAATGGACAAGGGTCAAGCAGTGATGTGGATCACAAGCACCCTTGTCCTTAGGTGTGGGATACCTTGTCAACAACATGGTGATCAGACAGAGGACCAGTTTCCCAGGACTCGTCGCAGGACTGTAAACTTTTATGCCAGGAGGTGATTACAGCACCTTCAGAGAAGGATGCATCTTCCTCACTGGGACTGTGCTCTTTCCCCTTTTAGATCAAAGGAAAGGATTCTTTGCTTGAGCTCATATGCTATCACCCTTTGAAATTTTATTTATCTGCTAAAAAGAGAAAAGGAAAAGGGAGAGAGAGAGAGAGAGAGAGAGAGAGAGAGAGAGAGAGAGAGAGAGAGAGAGAAATGTAAAAATGCAACCATTGCCTTTTGAGGGGAAACCATGAAGCTTATTTGTTCCTTAAAGTAAAAGCTCCATCCAAAATCTCTCCCAGATGATCATGTGTAAAGAATTATAATCTCTTTTATTTGGCATAAGCTTGTCATCAAAAGCTCTAATACTGGCATTGGAAGTATTCTGAAAATTTTAGACCAGAAATTATTGAGTTCATACATTGAAAATTTTACCCTTTCATGGTATTTGTTTTTTTTTAAGTTGAAATTTCTTTAAATATACATCCCAATATAAAATAATGATGCACAACTCTGATATAGATTTTTCACACTCAAATTGGCAATCATATTGTCTGCATATATACAATACATTTAGCTACATAGAACCTACTTCCAGTGAAGTAACATTTGAAATGAGAAAAGTCAAAAGCAAAAGTTGATTCAAAATGATGTTTAACACAAAACACTAATTTTCTTTCTTGTTTAATCTTGATAGCTCTTATAAAGTGAACACATTAAATTAGAATTTATACAGATATATTTACACAAAAAGGCACTAACATTTGCTCAGAACTGGTTTGGTATTTTGTTTTTAACATACATGTATATGGCACAATTAAAATATGAATATTTTGTCTAATGTGGAAAATAAAACTGAATAGTAAGCCAATTCAATAAATACCCAATTCAGAAAGCAGGCAAAGAACAAAACAAATTTAATATTGATTGGTCCCCATGTGACTTCACATGGCATATGTTAGGCAGGCTGTTTCAGTCATCAAAACATCAGGCTGCATACCTATGAGCCTAGTCCTTAGGAGAAGGGGCAAGAGAAGAGGATATGAGTGATCAATCAGTCTCATTGTCAATGAATCTGATTACACCACTTCAATCAGCACTGAAGTTCTTTCACTAACTATACAATATTCTCCTTGGGGATGCATTGACAAATTTGGAGGGCTAAATAGTAAATTCAGCTTTTTTAAGTAATAGAAAGCATAAGCAATACAACCTTGTACAACTGCAAAAAGACTACTAAATATATTATAATGCCTCCCACCCAGTTTTTTGTTGTTGTTGTTATTTTGTTTTGTTTTTTGGCTCATTTATTCATTATTTATTGAGCACTTGAATATCAAAGATTTCCAAGCAAGAAACAAGCTATAACATGAAGATTCATTAAAAAAATAGTGCACATTATTTTATCACTACAAGTTTATTTCTATGAAGAAATTTGAGATATCATCAAATAAGAAAATTGAAGAAAGAACACTAGAAAATAAGAAATAATTCTTATCATTAATATTGTTTGATTATACTGACCATCAATTAGCCCCACACAGTAACAATTTTATACATATTATATGACCTCACTGTGTGAGATTTATTTACTTTATTTCATAAATAATTAATAGATGTTAAGTCCAGAGCAAAGGATTTGACCCACAGCAAGTGTGAGAGCAAGTATAATTCCTAATATCAAATTCTATTATTCTTCTTCCTATCTGAGAATAAAAGGGATTTCTTTTGTGGACAATCAGGTTTAGGACCTAGGTAGTTTTGTTTGAAAGAAAATAATCATTTCTGTGACTTTTCTGGTGAATACACTAACTGCTTATGAATACAGTATAAGGAGATGATTCAGAATTGTACCTAGTTTTGAATTCTTTTGTTTCCTATTAATTTATTTTTACCTATTACATAATATGAGCACTTTAGGGACTTTGTCAGTGATTTGATAATTAAGAAAAATTTCTAAGAAGGCAAATGAAACATTGAGATGTGGGGTTGAAACCACACATAGAAAAAAGTTTTAGATTCCCTATTGAAGAATTGAGTCATTAATAGTGATACAAATTTGGTCTTTAAAATATTGAATAGACTTTAATATAAATAATCATATTTAACTTTCTTGGGGGATATTATCACCTCATTTTTAGGGTTGTTGGTCTGTGTAAATGAATGGAATCCTTGATAAGGTAACTAATTGCAGATTTTGACTTATAGCCACATGAAATAGAGGAATAATTAGATTCACCACTATTATCTAAAGCTGTGTTCTTCAATATTGTCACCACTATGCCAATGTGACTATTGAACACTAGGCATGTAACTAGTTCAAATTGAAATATGTTGTTAGTATAGAATACACACTAGATTATTTTTATCTTCAGTATGCGAAAAAAGAATGTAAGACACATGTGACGTTCATAGTGACTATATATTAAACAAAACTTTGGATTATCAAAAACATAAATTATTTCACTTGTCTTTAGTTAATGTGGCTACTAAGAATTTTAAAATTACAAATGTGGCATGATGCCTTATTCTGTCTTCATATTTCTCTTGGACAATGCTAATAGAGAATGCTATGGGAAGCCTTGACGTTTGGAGAAGATGATGGACAGAAAAATAGGAAGGGCTAAGCATGTGAATCAATCCATAACCCTCAGAGTTGGGAGAGTGGGCCATTCTAGGGAAAGGAAAGCATCTTCCAAATTATGATCTCTCCTGCAGTAGCTCATGGCCCCTGCAGTGGACCCAGAATAAAGAGCATCATTTGGTTTTTCATATCATCATCATCATCATCACCCAGTAACATTTCTTATTCATTTGGAGATTATTCATTGGGATAGAAGACTAAATATTTATACATCGGCTATTGCTGAATATATATTGTTAGTTGATTTCTTCTTTGTTATGCCTTTTTTTCCATTTTTAGGGTTGTTGCAATTCTGTGCCAAGTGATTGTTTTACTGAATGTTTACCATGGATTTTTTTAAAGCTTTTTTAAAATAAGGGCTCTACTCAGAAGAAATGAAAAACTTTCACCCACTCATCTCCCCAAAAATATATATTAATATTATGGGAACAACGATTTTCATGATTAAATATATAAAATATAATAATTATATTTTCCCTCTATGACAAATTAGGTATACTAATGATAGCAATATCATCCATTACTTCTGGGGAAAAGGATGGCAGGAAAGAAAAGATACTATCTGTAACAGAAAGACATTATATGTAAATGATAAGTTAACATCCCAACATAGTTTCTAATGAAGCAAATTGCTGTGTTTTTAAATGAATCATCCCAAACTGGACACAGTTACTTACAAGTTATTTCTGGACACTACGAGCAGGAAGATCTGGGAATGTAAAATACTCAGACCATTAGATCCCATCATGACTACTTTGGTTTACTGCAAGCTCCAGATGGAAATTCAAGGAGGAAAGCGGAGAGGAATCCAATTAAGAGAGCTCAGGATTAATTTTCTTTAAGAAGTATAGATGCTCAGCTGCTTGACATTAAGTTCTTTCCATAATGAAGCCACATCTGTCACCACTTATCTTCTCTGAATAATGGTCCATGTGAACAAGGAAGGTATCAGACTGCAACATTTTCTAAGTTAAAAAAAAAATATTCTTTTGTTTTCTCTATTTTCCCATGAATTATTTCCTATGATCAGTCTTCATATTCCTTCTGGTTCTCATTTATTACCAAAAAGAAAAAAAATATCACTGTTCTTTCACATTTAAATATCTTTGGTGACTCATACACATGCAAAGATTTGCTGATGTGGAGAAATGTTTCATGGTGTAGGAAAAATTGCATTTCTAAATCTGTTCAGCTTGAGTTCATAGGTTTCCATGTGGTTATTTATGGTTACTGTACATATGGCCTCTTTCTCTGTATTTCTAGACAAAACAAGTTAATTGGCCTAATACTGATGAAGTTAATAGAAACAGTAAATTCATTTACTTTGTATTAAAAACAGCAGGTTAACCTACGTTTGAATCTTTCCCAAAATCAAAAAAAAAATTGTGACCAGATGTAATTCTTTGCTTACTTAGTATTTCCTGTTTGGACTGTCAAGGTAAAAAGGGCAAGACTTGTGCTTTATTCAAGATAGACACCAAATATCTGGGACCTCTCTTACTTTCAAAGGTATTCCTCCTCCCTTACTTTCAAACATATTCCTCTTATTTTACATCTAATATAAAGAATGTGACACCTATAGGATGGCTTTTCAGTCCTAGTGTTTCATCTCTCAGCTATTATCTAAAATCAGTTGAGACACATTTGCATAATCCAACAACATACCCTGGTGGGTACATATCACCACCAAAATGTTTGCAGTCTCTTAGTGCCCGTTATTTCTTGCTACATCTTTAGATTTGGTTCCTTTATTTGATTTCAGTACATATTCTTCTTTTCTTTCAGAGCACTATCTCAATTAGTATCTTTACATTAATTAGGAGGGCTATTTGATTAACATTTTTCTTCCATATTTGACAATATATACCATAAAAAGGAGCACCATGTCCATTTTCTTATGTTACCAGTCCTAACACATGTTGGAATGATTTTAAGAGCTCAACATTTAGGGTATGAAACAGCCTACTCAGAAGTAGGACACTCTATAGTTATTACAGGACAGTATAAAATATGCTGTATTATAAAATTGGTGAAATAAAAACCAACTACAGTTTATCAGGACTAACTAGAACTCACTACACAACAGGTCTCAATAGTCAGAACCATGCTCAGGTCTCACAGCTGACAGTGCACAGGCAGCTCATCATAACCATCTTAAACTAATCAAAACAATGCCAACTCTAAAGAAAAGAAAGCATTAAGTCTTCTCCCAATATACAATAAGTTAGATTATAGTGATTCTCCCGTGGCAGGACAGGAGGCTGGGGGACTTCATTAAGAAATAATGAGCGGGCTGGGGATGTGGCTCAAGCGGTAGCGTGCTCTCCTGGCTTGCGTACGGCCCGGGTTCGATCCTCAGCACCATACAAACAAAGATATTGTGTCAGCCAAATACTAAAAATAAATAAATATTAAAATTCTCTCTCTCCCTCTCTCTCACTCTCTTTAAAAAAAAAGAAGAAAGAAAGAAATAATGAGTTCTTGCCAGGCTTGGTGACATCTACCTCTAATCACAGAGGCTCAGGAGGCTGAAGCACGAGGATCTCAAGTTCAAAGCCAGCCTCAGCAATTTAGTGAGCCCCAAAGCAACTTAGCAACACCCTGTCTCAAAATAAAAATATGAAAAGGGCTGGGGATGAAGATCCGTGTTTAAGCACCCCTCAGTTCAATCTGCTCTACCAAAACAAACAAACAAAAGAAGGAGGAGGAGGAGGAGGAGGGAGAGGAGGAGGAAGAGGAAGAGGAAGAGGAAGAGGAGGAAGAGGAGGAGGAGGAAGAGAGGGAGGAGGAGGAGGAGGAGAAGAAATAAGCTGTTTTCAATAAGGATAACAAACATTATTATATTTCACAGACTCTACTATATGCTGTTTTTAAAAAATACATCCTACTGTGTATAAAACTTCTTACTCAAAATCTCTTCAGACCTCAAAATTGCCTGCGTCTTTTCAGACATACAAAGAATGGAAAAACATATTCAATAAAATAGCAGGCTGCAACCAGGAAACTCACATTTTGTGAAAATTTATAAGAAACTCCACAAATAAATTGTTAGGAAAGAAAAAAGATAGTATGGGCATGTGTATGTAATTAAGTATTAATTATTATATATAAGTACTTTAAAAGATACAAGGAATGTATTGATCTCATTTGGATACCAAATAGGTCAAATTATTTTTAAAATCTGTGTATATGGTAATATTAATGAAATATTAATTTTCAAGTCTGATATTTATGTACATATATACATTGAATTCTTAATAATTAATTTCATTAAGTTCATTGAAATTGCATGAAAGAATTAAAACAAATCAAAATCATCAAAAACAAAAATAAAACCAACTTGTCTAATTTAGTATCATATCAAAAAAATTTCATTTATTTTATCTAGCATATCAGGGTGGGAGATTTACCTGCACTCTCTCTAGCAAGATAGGCCGTCTCTTCTTTTCGGTATTCAGGATGAGAAGACATACACTTATTTCCCAGTGGACATACCCTTATTTCCCAGTAGCAAGCACTCTCCAAAAAAGAAATACCTGATTATAATTTTGTATTTATAAGAAGAAAACTTTTATCTAAAACAAAAACAAAAAACATTCACCTTCTACAACTTTTGCTAATGCTGCACCAATTTCCCTCAGGAATAATAAGCTAACATTTGGTTAATTAGGTAACCTAGTGAATATCAAAGTTTTTGTGTCTCAAGAATATTTTGAGGGCTGGGGTTGTGACTCAATGGTAGAGTGTTTGCCTAGCATGTGTGAGACACTGGGTTCAATCCTCAGCACCACATAAAAATATGTAAATAAATAAGATAAATGTAATGTGTCAACTATAAGTAAAAATATTTTTTAAAAATAATATTTTGAAATTTCAGAATTTTATGAGGAATACTTGAATTGATTAGAATTCCAATATCTTTTAAGTTTATAATTAATTTTTTGAAGTAATGTTTTAAAAATATAAATCTTTCTCTGGACATTTTGATGTAAGCCCATAATCCCTACCTCTTTTGAGACTTAGCTGTAAGGATCAGAAGTTTGCATCCAGGATCAAGAACAGAGTAAAATACCACTCTTTCAGAAAAATAATAATAATAATAATCTTTTATTCTGTGATTGAAAAAACTAAAATAACATCAAGTATTAATATTTCATTTACACAGATAATGGACAGATGTTAAAGAGTTTATCTTTTAGAGATTAGAATATAATTTTCAGAGATATGATGTTGAAATTGAAGCAGATTCAATTTTTTAAATTTGATTTCATATTAATTTAAGATCATTAAATTATGTAATATTTTCTATCTTCTTTTTTTCAACAAAAATTTTCATATAACCTCATGTTTTTCTAAAATCAAAAATATTTTCAAGGCTGGGGTTGTAGCTCAGTGGTAGAACATTTGCCTAGCACATGTGAGGCACTGGGTTAGTTCCTCAGTACCACAAAAATATGAATAAATAAAATAAAGATATTGTGTCCATCTACAACTAAAAACACTTTTTTAAAGAATATTTTTCCTTGACTATCATATTATTAGTAGAAAGACTAAACATATGATTTTCAAATAAACTCACTTTCAAGGTATTTCTTGATCACATTTAAAAAACAACCACAATGATCGGAGTGGTATACTGCAGGTAAGTTCATGGTTTTAATATAGTTTCTTATTGATAAACTAATAGACAAATGATATTGATTTTATACTGGAGAATGCAAACTGTTAATGTCCTAGAGTTTGTAAAAACTTTGCTTATTAATGACTGTTATATTCAAAAGATTTTTGATAAAATACAAAATTGTGTGTAAGCACATTACATCAAAGATTGTTGACTCTTATCTAACTCTGAAACCCACATTTCAATGTTCATTTTTCAGAATATTTTAGATTTTAAGAGATATAAAGACACAAACTCCATAATTTCTATCTACATAATCCATGACCAATATCTGATGTAAGAAAATTAAGGGTTTTTCAGTAAAATTTATAATTCTTAAAATACTTAAGAACTAATTGTATGATATAGGCCTGATTTTGAAAAACTCTTTGTTTGATTAATAACAACAGTTTATTAAATTTTTGATAAAATTGTCAGTAAACCATTTTAAAATTTCATTCCTTTGGTTAGTATACTTCGGTTCCCATGTTTTAATTTTTGATTAAATGTGGATAAATTTATTCAAACAACATTTGTTTGGGGCTTTATATTCAAATCACCAATGATTTACAGATATTTTTTATATATGATTTAATTTCATATATCATTGCAGGAAATTATAAAATTTACTATTATGAATATTAAACACTGTAGGGCCTTAGTAAATCAAAAACAATGAAAAACATTTATACTTCTCACTGTTATATTACATTATTATAATTCCTTATCCTCTGCCTTTGGAGAAGAATCAAGGATTTTTTATTTATTTATTTTTAATCCAGAGAATTTGCCTGTTTGCTTGAAGTCTCTTGGGAAGAAAATAAATGTGTTATGAAGCAAATAATATTCTAGTTAATTAGAAAAAGCCAAGTGGTTTTTATAATAGTGTAGGTATGATAGAGCCTTCAATGGATTCTTGATTTAAAAGCATTATTATGTGTATGGCAGAGCAATTGTCCCTAATGTACACTTCAAGACATTGTTAAGAGTAATGTAACACATGTATTTTTTACAGCTCCTTAACTGGTAATTCCACTAGGCAATCTAGTGATTCTGTGTCAGATAATGATTAAGTTGTGAATGCTATATTAAATTTCCATATAGGAACTAAATATAATAGTTGGATTTTTTCCCTCAATCTTAAAATCCAATTTTATCTAAATTGCTTATTAATGACTGTTATATTCAAAAGATTTTTGATAAAATACAAAATTGTGTGTGAGCACATTACATCAAAGATTGCTATAAGGTCAATTTAAATTTGTATTATTATAGATCGGACATGTAATCTGTGTGGCTCTGCTATGCAAGTGGAATCCCTATTTATATTTATTCTACAATTGAAGCCATAGAAAATTAAATTTATTATTATTCATTTTAATTAGAGACTTTTTATTTTGAATTTTTGGTACTGGAGATTGAATCCAGGGGTGCTTTGCCACAGAACATCTCTACCCCCTTTCAATTTATATTGTGAGATAAGGTCTCCCTAAATTGCCCAGGCTGGAGTCCTCTTTTATAGTCCTCTTTTTTTTTTAATTTATAGTCCTTTTGTCCAGCCTTCCAAGATTCTGGGATTATAACATTTGCCACTGTGCCTAGCTAATTAAAACCTTCTTAACAAAATATGTGTATAGAAAACCTCCATGAATCAAATACTACCAGCATATCAAAAGCCTTCCTTGAGATCACTTTGTAACAAATATTTTCCCAAAAGTATGCACCATCCTGATCTTTAGCACTGTATATTTTCCCAGTTTTTAACTTAATACAAATTATGTAAAAATTATTTTATATTGTTTATATATTGTATATATGTGATATTTGTGAGATTCATATATCTTATTGAATTCAGCAGTAGTGTATTCATTTTTCATTCTTGCACACTATTAAATTCTGTTTATATACAACAGATAATTTTAATGACACGTGCTATGTCATTCTTTCAAATAATTATTGGGTGGGTCACTAGGATCAACATCCTTAGGTAATACCAAACTATTTTCCAGAGTATTATGTCACTTTACACTTATATAATTACCATATTATAAAAGAATTCTAGATATTTGCATTTTTCCAAAAAAATATACATAGTGTTTTCCTGTAATTTTAGCTATTTCAGTAAGTTTTTAATGATATCATATTTTTAATTGACATTCACCTTATATAAATGACTTTGAACACTTGTTTGTGGTCAATGCCATTTGAATGTCCTACTAAAATTTCCTGCCACTTATTTTTGTTGATTCCTGTCTTTTATTGCATTATCTTGATTTTAGATTTATAGTTCTTTCTGGATATGAATAATCCTTTGTTATTTACACAAATTGCAAGTATCTTCCTCCACTCTGTGGCTTGTTTTTACATAATCTTAATGATATCTTTTAATGATACCAACACCAAGAACAGGGAATCATTTATGTTTCCAATTACCTAAATGGTGACTCAAATTTACACAACTGTTTGTACAAACAGAAGAAAAACTTTAATTTTCTATCATTGAAAAATGACTGTCCTACCTAAAATAACTCATTCTTTACACATAAATTGAAAATTGGTGCACACAGTTCAACATTATCTTCTTCATGTGACAATTTCTCCATCAGATATCAACATCAATAGCATACCTAACATAGGTGACACTCTGAGTATATCATTATCAAGTAATAGCCATGAAATGAAAGACATAATATTAATGACAAGAAAAAAAGCACTGAAAAAAAGTTTACAGAATTCAGATATATGATGTCTATAAAAAATTTAGTTGTTATTTTAGCACAAAAAAGAATTATTACTTTTAAATTATATTTCTGTATCGTTTAAGAGGGGAAGACTTATACGTACACTATTCATCAGCAGTAATGGGTTATAATATCTTTAAATTTTTGGTTTTTCAGTTTTAACCTTAAAATTTTTCAAACACTTGCCAAACTTAATCTTTGTTAAACATAGACAGCAGAGTCAGATATGTAAATCTATTTCTTCTCAAAGTCAATAGACAATTGTCAATAAATTTAATTTCAAAGAATTATCTAAGCTAGGGGGCTGGGAATATAGCTTAGTTGGTAGAGTGCTTGCCTTGCCTCTTACAAGACCCTGGGTTCAATCCCTAGCACAGCAAAAAAAAAAAAAAAAAAAAAAAGAAAAGAAAAGAAAAAATTGTCCAAGCTAATATGACGTATACATAGTTTGATAAGATCTAAAATCTTTGGCACAGACTAATAAAAATCTCACTTGATTATAAATTCTGGAAAGTGTAATACTGCTCTATGTTTTATTTATTTATTTTCAAATCTAACAGCTTCAAATATTCTAAATACAGATAAAATTCCCAGCTGATCACATAAAATGACAGAATTAAAATGGTTCAATACTTTTCCTTTATTCTACAACAGTGGACTGTTGCTGATTTGTCTTCTAATATTTAAAGGGAGTTATGATCTGTGGTTGGAGAAAGTTCAAATGATTCTAATCCTTTATGAAATTACTATTAAAACAAGTTTATCTAAGAGGTTCCAGCTGTACATTAAAGAGTTAAATTAAACATAGAATGCAATATTTACTAAAGGATGAGTAACAAAGATGTGCTAATTTGAAACCCATATATATATATATATACATATACACACATATAAAATTAAAATTATTTATGTATATATATAACATATATATTTATTATATATGTATATATCTTGTGTATATTCATTCAAATGTTATATATATTTATTATATATATAAAATCAGTAACCATAACAGTTGTTTAGAACTTAGAACAAAACAATTTTGCTTTTTCAAGGAAGGAAAAATTTATCACTGACTTGAGGCCTAGTGTTAATAAAAAGCAGACTAACTTTGGTATAGTGTTCTTATTGTTTCTAAATTCTCTACAGACAGTATACCGGAAATTGCCTATACCACAGATGGGCTTCTCCCATTGCCCCATCCTTGACTTGCCTAATCACTATGAGTTTTTTAAGACTAAGAATAGTCCAAATATTAAACTAACTACTTTTTGAAATGAATTTCTGATTGACATCAATATTTATTTCCATGTACTGTGAAAGAAACATTTCTGTCGTGAAAATATTGAATTTTTCTTTTCAAGCATCATATTGACAACTTTAAATGATATGTAACTTGTCTCTAGGGGAACAAATGTGTAGTGTTTAGGTTAGAAAGATTTATCACAAGCTGAAAACACTAATATCCCCACTTTTGTATTTTTAACATTTACTTTAGATTTACTGATTTTTTTTTTTTACACTTAACAGCAAGTGAGTATCCTAAGGTGATGATTTTCCTCAGCTTCTTCAACAAGAATCCCCAAATTAGAATAATAATAATATAATAATTCCTTATTTTTCCTTAGGTGTTTCATAATAACTTAAAACAGAAACCTTTTCAGGTACAGTACTTCGGGTACTCATACACATTACACACACACACATACACAGAAACACACATTCTTGTCTTCACATTTCAGATGTCATTATTTCCATTTTAAAACTGAGGAATCTGTGACTCATAGAAATTCAAAATTTGTCTGGGGTCTTGTATGTATTCATTCAACAGGTATTTATTTAGTCCTGTGTTTCATATCAAGTACTATGGGGAACTGGGACTAAAACCAGGTCATGAACGCTAATTTCTTTCTGCAAGTCTTGAGAGAATGTAATGACCATGCATTTACTTGTCCCCAAAATTTGAGCTCTTGAATTATTGCTATTTCCACTCTACTGCTGCCCCTTGTGAACATCTAGGAACAAAAGAAGACATGTTAGAAAACCCTTGCAACCGTGTATTCAAAGTAAAATAAAACAAACAAACAAACAAAAAACAGTTACTGAGATTACATGTTTTGTATTTTAACAATCCTGGCTTACTGCTTTTTCTAGTTTTATGCTATTTAAAACAGGATGAATATGGTGCACTATTTCTTCTTATTGGACAACACAAAAGATCAGTGGGGAAAGCAGGATACACCTTTGTAAATACAGAATATCAGAATGCATTCTAAAGTGTGCTAAAAGCTGTGTCTTTATTCCTCCTGACAAGAATCTAAAGGAAAATGGAAAATTCTCTTTAATGGTTACAACTACATTGATTTTTTTTCATTGTTGTCACAGAAAATATAAGAGATTTTTTTCTTAAGACAATTCTTTTCATTGTGAGATGGTAACATTTATATTCTACTAGCCTTCTAGAAGGAAAAAAAAGCAGTATTATGTATCTTATTGTTTAAAAACAATGGAGTCTTTGTATAATGAAATGAAAAAGAAAGAAAATGGACACAATATCATTATACTATATTATAAGCCATTAAGAGCAAGTGAGAAGTAATTGGGTTTTGTTTGCTTGTCCAAAGTTCTTTCAAAGCAACTGCATAAGTACTTGATGTTTATACTATAAAGAAAGTTTTAAAAGAAAAAATCATTCAGAAAATAAGTTCTGTGATTCTAAAATGATATTCCTCAAACTTAGTAGAAAATGATTTAGAAAAACAAGAGAGTGCAACTAATCAAGATGTCACTGTTTACCAAAATTTCTCCTACAAAAAATCCAAAGAGAGATGAATAAAGACTTTATGCATGATTTCACTTCTTTTTCAAATTCTACGCATTTGTGTGTTTCTCTTCTGACACTACTATTTACTAACTTTTCAGTATCCTAAAGGAATAGACACTTCCCCAACACTTGATAGCTGCATAATTGAAGAAGGATAAAGTTAGTACATATCAGAAGTCAAATCAACTTTCACCCAAAGCCTTTGAGAGCTTCCTAATCACAAAGCCAATTTATTGAGTGGTAGGAGTACCTATCCTTCCTTCCTTTTAGGAAGAGTGGAAGGATGTACAGCAAATTTGGACGAGTCAGTAAAATGTGGACTAAAAACCTAGTTTCACCACATTCTATAAGAAGACAATATTGAATAAACATCTATGACTTACAGCCATTGTGACTTTTTCTGAGACTCTGAAGTTTTCTCTGCAAATTATGTAAAACCAAGTAAATACTTGGACCATTATAGTTATTATTGTGATTAGTATTAATAATATGGGATCAAATGATAGACGTGAAATATTATTCAAAAGTTGTCCATGTATATCATAAAGATACTATTGTTTTCACTAACTCTAAAAGGCATAATAAATTTTTTTTTCACTAAGCTGCACATAATAGTTATCACTATGCTGTTAAAATTAAATATTGTTGCATATAATTTTCCCATGTATACCACAAGTACCCACTTGTTATATTGGCTGAATTAATAATCAGCTGTGCCAAGTTACCTTTAAAAATGCAGTAACATCTATTTTTTCTTAAAAATACTATCTTTTAATTATGGGCTGTCTATCTTCAAGGCATTCTAAATAATTTCTAATCTTTACAAGAATCAGATCAATTATAAAGTTGCCCTATATTTAACATAGCCATGCCCTAGAAATCCTTGGTTGTACAAAGCATTTATTAGAATCAAGATTCACTTTTTAAATCCATGTAGGGAAGAAACTATATTGATTCAACTTCTAGCTAGCATGGAGAATAATGATTAGTGAGCAAAAACTAATGCTTACAATGTTCAGAGAGAGAGAGAGAGAGAGAGAGAGAGAGAGAGAAAAGGAGAACCCACACTGATAGTCTGCTGAATGACTGAAATTCCTGCTAGGAACAAACATTGAAAAAGCAAAGTTAGAACTCTGTCACTTTGCCAATTCTCATGATACTTCCCATGGTCTAATTGTGAACAGTTATGCAGTATTTCTTGAGATGTGATGAGGTTTATGCTATGAAATTAAAGAGTATTTCTTTATCATATTATGCTCTAGATATTATAAAAAATTATTACTGAGACTATAATATTCCATAAAATAATGGTGCAAAAGTTCACATATTTTTATATAGTTGATGATCATCTATGAAATTTTGCTTTCTCTCTTATTTTGAGGATATCTATTTTCACTAAGTTTGAGATTAAAATGCTTTGGAAGTGATCATATGGGAAATTTTCCTTCTGTAGAAATATGTTAAAATAGAATTTGATCAGAAACTCTTACAAACTAAATCATCAATACTTTTAGGAAAAAATAATAATGAAAGTTTTATTTGAAAGTCAATGCATAATTTCTTTATTTGAAGGAATATGTGCTACACACACACAAACACACACACAAAGAGGTTTTACTTAATGTTCTTTTTCTTAAACATTGTCTAAGGAAAAGCAATAATATGGTGTCTATGAAAAGGCAAGGAAATCATTTGATCACAGTAAAATCTCAAGAAATTATGCCTGAGTAGAAATGACATATATATTAACTCACTGATCTTACAATATAGAAAAATTGATTTTTTAAAACTTGGAAATGAACAGGATGAAAATATGGTAGTACTTGAAATATGAGGAGAATATCAGAGACCCATTAAAAAATATGGATACTTATCAGAGAAGTTTCAACTATTGAAGTTTTCTTTTCTTTTTTTTTTTTTTTTGGAATAGTGCCCAAACCAGAAAATAAAATGTACTGTGAAATCCCACATTCTAATGTAAACTTCAAACATTTAGGTCTAACCATGTTTGCCAAAGCCTTGGAAGTTATAAAATTGGTCCTGTAGTCTTTAGCCAACAAATATTCCCCTTGAAGAGAGTGTATGATAGAGCACACATGTAATCCTAGCAGCTCAGGAGGCTGAGGCAGGAGGATCATGAATTCAAAGCCAGCCACAGCAACTTAGCTAGACCCTGTCCTAAAAAAAAATATTAAAAAGGGCTGGGGATATGGCTCAGTGGTTAAGCACTCCTGGATTCAATCCCCAGTACTGAAGAGAGAGAGAGAGAGAGAGAGAGAGAGAGAGAGAGAGAGAGAGAGAGACAAACAGGCAGATAGACACACACTGAGGGAGGGAAGGAGGCTAGGTCTTTATAGGGTTAACTTTATAAAGTAAGATTTGTGATATGAATTTATCAAGGGGAAAGAAAGATAAGGTACCCTTTAGAAGAAGAGTCTAATATTTCAGTTTCCTAATTGGCTTTTGTACTTGTTGATATGACCCTTTTTGTATCAAAGAGAGATGGAAATTTTTCAGTGCAACAAGGAAGTGTGGGTTTAACATGGATCAGGTGGGCAATGAGAAAGTTGGCTAAAGTTGGCAAGATGTCACATTGGAACTAACAACAAGTTTTAACTCCTCTGCAATCTGGGATTGAAGAAATGAGACAATAAATGATCAGAGAGGTGGGAAACAAAGGGAATACACTAAGATACACTATTGGGCAGTAAGAGACCTAGAGGTTTCAAAATTCCTGATACTATGACAGAAAACAGGAAAGAATTTATTAACCCCAAACCCTGAGTAACCACTTTGTAGAGATTGTGTGTAAGCCTACATCTCTGAAAAAAATGGCTTACATCCATCTAGAGATACAAGCCAATGCTATCAGAGGGAATGTCTTTGAAATGGGCTGTTTGAACCTTTTTAACAAATGGTTCTTGGAAATTGAATTGCTATATATATAAATATGGAATTAAACCTCTATCTTTCACCCTGCAGAAAAATCAAAATGGATCAAAGACTTAGGAATTAGACCAGAAACTTTACAATTAGTGGAAGAAAACATAGAATCAGCATTCCATCATATAGGTACAGACATCAACTTCCTTAACAAGACACTCAAAGTGCAAGAAATAAAACCAAGAATCAATAAGTGGTATGCCATCAAACTAAAAAACTATGCACAGCAAAAGAAACAAGAGCATGAAGTGAGAGCCTGCAGAGTGGGAAAAACTCTTGGCCTTCTACTGTTCCAATAGGGGATTAATATCCAGAATATACAAAGAACTCAAAAGACTTATCATTGAAAAAAAAAGACTCAATAAACAGGCAAACTAACAGAAAATCCTCAAAAGAAGAAACAGAAATGGCCAACAAATATATGAAAAAATGTTCAACATCTCTAAAATCAGGGAAATGCAAATCAAAACTACACTAAGATTTCATCTCTCTCCATTCACAATGGCAGTAATCAAGAATACAAGCAATAAACATTGGGAAGGCTGTGGATAGAAAGGTACACTTGAATATTAATGATAGGATTGCAGACTAGTATAACCACTCTGGAAAGAAGTATGGAGATAACTCAAAAAATTAGGGATGGAACCACCATATGACCCAGCTATTGCACTTCTTGGTGTTTTCTCCAAAGAACTAAAATGAGTGTACTACAGCAATATAGCCACATCATTATTAATAATAGCACAGTTCATAAGAGCTAAATTATGGAATCAGCCCAGATGCCCATCAACAAATGAATGGATTAGGAAATTGTGATATGTATGTGATTATATATATATATATATATATATATATATATATATATATATACACACACACACACACACACTCACATACATATACATATATACATATATATATATACACATATACACACATACACATATGAACAAATATCTATATATGAACAAATGAATGGATTATGAAATTGTAATACACACACACACACACACACACACACACACACACACACAATGGAGTTTACTCAGCCACAAAAAGAATTATGATATTTGCCATTAAATAAATGGAAATGGAGAATATCATGCTAAGTGAAATAGCCAAACTCAGAAACTCAAAGATTGAATGTTTTCTCTCATATGAAGTTAGAGCAAAATAAAGAAAAGGGGGAGGAAAGGATAGAAACCAACATAAAGAACAAATTAAATATTAATTAATAGACAAGTGAAATAAAATCTAGTAGAATAGAGGAAGAAGAATGGGAGAAGGGAGAGAGAACAGGAAGGGAAAAGGAGGCTGGAGAACTGAAATTGATTTCCTTGCATATATGAGTTTGTTGAGATAACCCAACTATTGTGTATAATTATAAAGCTCTAATTTTAAAAGAGGAAGAGGAAAACAATAGGCTGAAAAAACTGTATAGTGAAATTACTCTAGCTGAAAGTTGGTAACACCGCTATCCCAACAAGGTGAGTGGAGTAGAGGAACAGAGAGCAATTCATTCTCAGGGAGCACTTACCTGGAAGCACCAAATGCTCTGGCCACCAGACCAGCATCTGTCAGAAATCACCCATTCCCCAGCAGCAATAAATGTGCCCCAGAAATGGCCTGCATATTCACATGCACCACACACCTGTCACTTCCAAGTGCAACTTAGCAGCAGCCCACTGCCAGGAGTACCCAAGATGTGGGTTCCCTATCTGGGAACTTAGCTTGCCTTAGCTGGGGGACACAATCCCATGTCTCTGACATGAAACACCCAGAATCACAGCAACTGGGCTCCCACATCTCTGAAGTAGGCTTCCATATCCCACACACCCCAAAATCTACATGAGGAAATTCATGCCTTGTTTTAAAAGCTTTGGGCACATGAAGCATTTCTATAAGTGGGCATACAAGACCACATTTCTAACCAGGTAAAGTCCTAATGGCTAGGCCCCAGAAAATTAAGGGACATTTCTTCTGATCCTCTGGACAGCCTGGAAACAACAAGAAAGTAGATAGTATCCTATGTTCACATCAGAGGCGAGTAGGAAGCAATCTATAGGGAAACGTTTTTATGACCTAAGTTATCATAGTTCTTAGAGCAAAAAGACAAATAGATGGGGGAAAATATTTACACTGACAGCTCCTCAACCCAGCAGAAAGATGGCTGATGTGGTTGGTACCTCCATGCCTGGAGAAACTTAGAGGTCAAGCCAAGGAGATGTGGGCATTTATTAAGCCTTCCAAAAGCTAATGGTATCCAAGTCTGGAATCTAAGAAAATTCTCTCTCACAGTTTGTCAAGGAATCATTTAAGACTCTCCAATGTCAGTTGTTAATTTATTCTGATTTTTTATAGGTTTCCCCCATTTTTGATATGGCATACATTAATACAATGTTATGTATTCTTCTAATGTATTGATGTTTTTATCTATTTAATTTGTTTTAGTTTGTTTTAATTTTAAATTTTAAATGTCTTGTTTCTGTTGTTTCCTTTCTCTTTCAATTTTTAAAAATCTGTCTTTGGTTTGGATTTTTGGTATTTTAACTATAATGTGGAATGTTCTTTTCTGGACTTATGTATATGTTATTCTGAATGACTTCATTATTTGAATGTCCATCCCATTCTGGTTTGGTGAATTTTCTGCTATTATTTTACTGTATATGCTATTTTCCCTTTAGTAACACCAATAATCCCAAAATTATGCCTCTTAATGGAAAATGGAAAACAAATTGGATTAACAGTAGATTTCTTAACCAAAACGCTACAGTGTAGAAGGAAATGGAACAATGTATTTCATTCCCTGAAAGAAAATAACTGCCAAACTTCATCATTATATGCCGCAGTCTGGCTGGGCACAAAATCACGAGCCACTCACATCCTTGTAGATTCAAACAGCAGTTGACCTGGGTCCAAAGGCAAGCTTATTTCCACAATGGAGACTCCTTCCTCTAAGCAACAGGGGGTAGGCTGACAAGAAAATTTCAATGCGTCATTCCTACTTGGCAATGGCCCTCAGCATCTCCCCCCTTCTGATTAATTAAACAACAAGCAATGTGGCTAAAGGACTGTGCCTGGTAGGTTGTCCAATTCAACATATGGTTCTTACCCGTCATGGGAAAAACTGACCTCTAGGCGTCAGCAACCTGTCTTAGGTTGATACCACTGCAATTGGATCATACCCTTCACTGACTACTGGTCCAGCATACAGCCGTACTTGTGGATAGGCCTATGCACCAGTGGGGGTGTGAGGTTCTTGCCTCACCTCTGTTGGCCCCCAAATTTGGCCTTGGTGCCAGTGGGGGGGTGAGGTTCTTTGCCTCACCTCTGTTGGCCCCCAAATTTTAGACCATCACTAGCAGAAGGGAGGAGGATGCAGAAATGCCATAACACCAAGCCAATTGACGGCTCCTTTGGAAAAATTGCATCACTGGTGACACCATCAGCAAAGATATGCCAGCACTACCACAATTCGCTGCATCAAACAATAGTTCACAATGTATACAAGTGATACATAGTCCAGGCAAGTTCTGCAAGCAGTTGAAAGTGGAGGAGTCTATCAATATGTCCATTTCCTCCCAAAGTAAATCGAGTCCTTGATTGAGCATTACTTGTTGAGTTATATTCATTGATGCATCAGTTTATACAGTTTGCTGTGATGGCTATCATAGAAGCTGTAGTTTGGTTTTATCTTTGTCTTCACCAGCACTGGGATGGAGATAGGAATTCTGGCAATGATGATAAAGAGACATTATCCTGAACAGAATTATTAAATATAATGAAAAGGAAAGGTGAAAGTAAACAAACAGATCTGTTAACCTCCTTTAAAAACAATCCTTAACAGCTGTTTACCTAATTTAAATTAAACCATTTAAATCACGTGAATAAAAAAAAATAATTTGGATCCATTTTTTCATGAGCGCTCTTCATATATGATATATGGACATACGCACACACAGACATACAACACAAAACACAAATGTGCACACAAACGTACAACACATAAGACAATAATAAAGGCCTTGTAGCTTTACCTAGGTGAAATCTCCATTGCAATGTTTAAAAACTCCACAGTCAAAAAATAAAACTGATCAGAAAAACGTTAACCTAGGTCTGTATGAGCTCAAAAATAAAATAGAACTTTATGATGTGGGAAAAATGCAATAATAAAATAGATATTGAAAAAAGCACCCTGGTTAATCACTGTCGCAGATGTAAGAATAGCCAAGCTGGAGCTCTGGATATCAGCTGTTATGGATTTGAGTCAAATCATCTTCTTTTTGGTCTGTAGAAATTGTTTTAGTTAATCTCTCTGGAATCCAAATCGGCTGCTGTTCTCCCTGTGGAAAAACACAAAAAGAACCCTGACTCCAGACAATCACTGGGTCAAGACCTTTCCATTGTCCTGTTTGAATATCTTTCCAAAGTACCTTAGGCTTATGTACATTTTTTGGATACATATGTCTTTCCGCAGCACTAAGTCCTGATGAATCCAAATTTAGAAAGTTTAGAGTAAAAGGGTTATTTTAAGTTTATCTTTGGGGGATATATAACCTTTTCCAATTCCCTCTTTTTGCTTTAATAGGTACGTTTTAATAGTTTGATGAGCTCTTTCAACTATGCCGTGTCCCTGTGGATTGTATGGGATTCCTGTTATATGAGTAATACCAAATGATGAACAAAATTGTTTAAAAGAGGTAGAGGTATAGCCAGGACCATTATCTGTTTTTAACTGTTTAGGAACGCCCACAGTGGCAAAATTTTGTAAGCAATGAGCTATAACATCTTTAGTTTTTTCTTTGGCATGAAGGGAGCCCATCAAAAATCCGGAAGAAGTATCAACTGTAACATGTAAATATTTTAATTTTCCAAATTCTGGCAAGTGTGTGACATCCATCTGCCAAATATGGTTAGGTATCAATCCTCTAGGATTGACTCCAAGATTAACTTGTGGTAGAAAGGTAACACAATTTTGATATTGTTTTATTATATGTCTGGCTTGTTCCTTAGTTATTTTTAAACGCTTTTGTAAAGTATTAGCATTAACATGGAATTTTTTTATAAAAATTTGTAGCTTCTTCTAGTGTAGAGAAAATATGTATGTCATGTGTAGTTTTATCTGCTAAATCATTGCCCAAACTAAGGGCTCCAGGCAATCCTGTATGTGCCCTAATATGTCCTATAAAGAATGGATCTTTTCTGTCCCAGATTAGACTTTGTATAGTGGAAAACAAAGAGAAAACAGTAGAGGAAGGGGAAATCCTACCAGCATCTTCAAGGGATATTATAGCATTAACTATATACTGACTATCAGAAAATGAATTAAATACAGAATCTTTGAACATCATAAAAGCTTGTAATACTGCATTAAGCTCTACCTTTTGAGCTGATTGTTTGGGTACTAAAAATGTAAAAGTTTGATCAGGGGTAACTACGGCTGCTGTACCATTATTAGACCCATCAGTGAATATATTTGGAGCATTCATGATAGGTGTTTTTCTTGTCATTTTAGGAAAAACTACAGGATGCTTAGACCAAAAATACAACAAACGATTAGATGGTAAATGATTATCAAATGAAACATTAGATTTACACATGATTATTGCCCAAGTATTTAACTCATTAGCTAACTCATCAATTTGATCCATAGTATATGGAGTAATAATTTTATTGGGAGAAATTCCAAACACTCCCTTTGCTGCTCTTATTCCTTTGAGTATTAATTGTCCTACAGCCTCAGGATACCTAGTAAGAATAGTGTTAGGAGAATAAGATAAATGTATCCACAATAATGGACCTTCTTGCCAAAATACTCCTGTAGGAATATTTTTTGTTGGTAGTACAATAAATAATAAAGGCAAACTTATATCAATTCTATCTAGATGCATATTTTCCATATATGTTTCAATAATTTTTAATGCCTTTCTAGCTTTAGGAGTTAACATTCGGGGTGAATTTGGATCTGATGGACCTTTTAGAATATCAAATAAAGGTCCCAACTCTCCTGTTGGTATGCCTAGATAAGGCCTTATCCAATTTATGTCTCCCAATAACTTTTGAAAGTCGTTAAGTGATTTGAGTTGATCCACTCGTATTTGAATCTTTGGTGGCCGGACCATGGTTGAAGATAATAGAACTCCTAAATAATTAACTGGAAAATTTAATTGTACTTTATCTATTCCTATCTATAGATTATAATTTTTTAACAAGTTTGTAAGTACGGCATAACATTCCAGCAATGTGTTTATCTTTATGTGCTAATAATACATCATCCATATAGTGAAATATTTGTAGTTCAGGATTTTGATTTCTAAGTGGCTGGATTGCTTTATTAACATAGATTTGACACATAGTTGGACTGTTAGCCATCCCTTGAGGGAGTACTTTACATTCAAATCTCTGATCAGGACCTTCATGATTTAATGCAGGGATAGTAAATGCAAAACGTGGACTATCCTCGGGATGAATTGGAATTGAAAAGAAACAATCTTTAATATCTATAGCTAAAACATGCCAGGTTTTTGGTAAAGCAGACAATTGGGTAATCCCTGATTGAGCAGGTCCCATAATAACCATCTCATTATTAATGGCTCTTAAATCTTGCAATAATCTCCATTTACCAGATTTCTTTTTAATGACAAAAATGGGAGTATTATGGGGAGATATGGAAGGTTGTATATGTCCTTCTGCTAATTGTTGTTTGACCAGATCATGGGCTACTTGTGTCTTTTCTTTAGTCAGGGGCCACTGAGGAACCCACACTGGTCTTTCTGATTTCCAAGTAATTTTGATTGTCTCAGTGGCCCTTTCTGAAAATCCAACCCATGTCTGTCTATTCCTTGATCTATTTGAATTGGTGCTGCTATACCTTGTTCTTGTTTTCCTAATCTTTTTTCTTTCCTAAAACCTTGTCTAGCCCTAGTAGTGGGCGCATTAGGATTGATGTTATTTGTTAACGTCAAACCTAGTTGATCTAGGACATCTCGTCCCCATAAATTTATAGGAAGATGATCCAATACATATGGCTGTATAGTTCCTTCACATCCTTCAGGATCCTTCCAATCTAATATCATTGCACTTCTTTGGGGATTAGTCGCCACTCTTAGGCCTCGAAGCGATTGAGTGGCTTATTGTAATGGCTAATGTTTTGGCCATTCTTGACGAGATATGATGCTAAGGTCAGCACCTGTGTCCAGTAGATCATTAAGCTCATGACCTTGAATATTTAGTTTTAGCATTGGGCAAGAATCTAAATTTAAAGAAAGCATAGCCCAATCTACACCTGTGAAGCCTAATCCCCTGGAACCTCTTTCCACACTACGGCTGGAGAATTTATCATGTAGGCTGGGTATTATTAACAACTGTGCTATTCTGTTTCCAGGTGAAATTACTGATATAACTCTTGGAGAACTGGCTATAAATTTTATTTCACCTACATAATCGGGATCAATTACCCCAGGACTTATCATAAGTCCTTTTAATGTAGATGAACTACGTCCCAATAATAAGCCTACTGTTCCTTGGGGAAGAGGTCCTTTTACTCCTGTGGGAATGATTTGAACTCCCATCTCTGGAGTTAGTACTGCTCTGGCAGAGGCGCAGGTGTCCAACCCTGCACTCCCTAGGGTTTGTCTGATGAGGGATTTAATGGACAATGTGTCCTGGGCACTACCCTGATGGAGTTGCTGGGTTCCTCCATTGCCCCGTATATTTGTGGTTGTGGGCCCTGGAGCATTGGGCCCCCCAGTCCGTTTTTTGGCAATGGAGCCTGATGCCTTTCTCCATGATATCGTGGGTAAATACCTGGTCCTTGTCCATTTTTTGATAAGGGAGTACCCTCTATGGTGGTTTGAGAACGGCATTCATTAGCCCAATGTCTCCCTCTAAGGCATCGTGGGCAAATACCCGGTATTCTATTCCTTTGATACCTAATTTGGTTAAATCCTCCTCGTAATGGGCAACTCCTTTATAAAATGTCCTGTTTGTTCACAATTGTAGCATGTTTTTGGCCTGGCATCTAAAGACTGTTGTACTGCAGCTGCCAAGACTTGCCCTTGTTCATTAATGTCTCTACATAATTTAATATATGTGTTTAAATCTTCATGTCTCCATGGTCTAATGACCTCTCTGCAGCAACGATTTGCTTGGTCATAAGCCAGTTGTTTTATTAATGGCATTGCCTGTTCTGTGTCGCTCAAAATTTTGGCAGCTGTTTGAATAAGCCTATCTACAAATTCAGTGTAAGGTTCATTAGTTCTCTGTATTACCTTAGATAGCTGACCTTGTAAATCTCCATGTCCTTGTAAAGTCTTCCATGCCCTAACTGTGTCTGCAGCAATTTGTGCATATATAGCAGGATCATATTCAATCTGTTGCCGTTGACCCTCATAAGGTCCTTTTCCTAAAAGCATATCTAGATTTCTTTGAGGGTAACCGGCTGCTGCATTTTGCCTAGCTATCTCCGTGCAAAATTCCTCATTGGCAACCTTCCATAACAAATATTGTCCTCCATTTAGCACAGATTTACACATGCTAGCCGAATCTGCTGGCATCACGTCCAAGTTAGTAATGGACTCGACCATGCTTACCGTGAAGGGTGCTTGGGGACCATAGGCTGTTACGGCCTCCTTTAACTGCTTCACTGTTTTAAAATCTAAAGCACGGTGAATTCGCTGCCCTCCTACCTGTTCAAGTACAGGGCATGCTAATCTTTGAGGTCCTGTCTCAGGATCCCATTTATCAACTATGGGGTTTGAGGGCCATTCAGCTGTCACCATAGGTGGGGCTGTTGGTTGAATTACGCCCTCTGTTGATAAAACGGAGTTAGTAACAGCCTCTTGTTGTAGCTTTTTTCCTAATAGCCCCTTTTCCTTTAAATTTTCTTCGTCTGTCTGACTAGCTCGAGAGACCTCTTTTGCCTGATCTAAAATGTCTTTCTCCATGGTCTGAACCTCTAACAATTTACTTAACACTTTTTCGGTTTGTTTTTTACTAATTTCTAATCTACTATAAAGATAACGCAACACAATAAGATAATACAAAACAAAACCAAAACTGAATGAAACAAAAACGGAATAAAAAATCGTTGTATCAATTTTCTCTTCCTCAGGGCCGACAAACTTCAAACCTTGAGCCAACCATTTTTCCCAGTTTGCCTGAGAAATTTCTAGGGATAGGCAGCTTGAAACAAAAACAAAATAAATCAAAACAAGAACACATTGTTTTTTGAAATGGTCACCCATTCTCTCGCCTTCCCTCAGGGGCGAGCAATTTCACTTACCTCCAAGTTTCAGAGGTTCCACGTACGGACCACCAAATGCTGCAGTCTGGCTGGGCACAAAATCACGAGTCACTCACAGCCTTGTAGATTCAAACAGCAATTCTTTATTCCTGAACTCACACCGGCACTCTACACACGTTCTGGGGAAATCCACGTTCTCAATCCCAAAAACTCTCTGAATCCCACAAGAACTCAACGGGAACTCAAGGAGTGGGCATGCCTTACGCAGCAGGATATGCCCTATTCCCAGCAGGGTACACCTTAAACCTGGAACTGCCCTAAACCCAAGGAGCAGGATACTCCCTAAAACCTGATCCGCCCCAAACCCAGATCTGCCCTGGTCCTTGAGCAAGGTCACCTTACTCAAGCATACATGCAATGTCACTGCAAATGACCTGGGTCCAAAGGCAAGCCCATTTCTACAATGCAGAGTCCTTCCTCTAAGCAACATGGGGTAGGCTGACAAGAAAATTTCCATGTGTCATTCCTACTTGGCAATGGCTCTCAGCAATTATATACAGGAAAATTATTCTTCAGAATTAAAGGAAAACCAAAAACTCTTCAAGATAAACTAAAGGAATTCATTACCACCAAACTAACATTCTGGAATATATGTAAAAAGAAAGCTACATTTAGGTGAGAAAGATAACAACAAAGAGCACTCAGGAAGGAATACATGTCATTCGAAGAATAGATAAAATAATGAGTATTAGGACTGAACCAAACATTAAAATACTTAGATTGACAGATGAGATTTAAGACAAGACCCAACTATATGCTTTCAAGAAACTCCCCAATGGTAAAGACAATCAAGACTGGAAGTGAAAGAATGGAAAATTATATTCCACCCAAATAGAATCTGAAAGAAAGAAGGAGTAGCTTTTATTTATTTGTTTATTTATTTGTGTACCAGGGATTGAATTTAGGAACACTCAACCACTGAGCCACATCCCCAGCCTTATTTGTATTTTACTTAGAGACAGTGACTCACTGAATTGCTTAGTACCTTGCTTTTGTTGAGACTGGCTCTGAACTCAAAATCCTCCCCCATAGCCTCCTGAGCCACTGGGATTATAGGCATGCACCACCATGCCTGCCCAGGAATAGCTATTCTTATATCATATAAGAATTCAAATAAAAGGTAATCAGATGAGACAAAGAAGGTCACTACATACTGATAAAGCAAATAATCAAACTAGAAAAATGATTGTAAATATTTATGCCCTGAACATCAGTGCACTTAATTTTATAAAACAAACACTACTCAAAATATTGTTCAGATAGATTCCAATACTTTAATAAATGGGCAACTACACCTCTGTTACTAAGAGACAGGTCTTCCAGAGACAAAATCAATAAAGATACTATAGATTTAAAAGTTTCTGTAAACCAAATGGACTTAGTAGACATCTATAGAATATTTTTTCAAACAACACCCGAGTACAAATTTTTCTAGCTTCCTATGGAACACTCTCCAAAAATATCATATTTTATATCACAAAGCAAGTCTTAGTAAATACAATAAAGCTGAAATAATTTCTTGCATCTTATCAGAACATAATGGAATAAAATTAGAAATCAACAAGAAGAAAAACTATACAAACTATACAAGTGCATGAAAGCTGAAAATACATTTTAACTGATGAGTAGGTCATCACAGCAATTAGGGGAAAATTTTTTAAATGTCTTAAAATAGATTAACAAAAATAGAAATGCAAACTATAAAAACATATGTAATACAAAGAAGGTAGTTGTGGGATGAAAATTTATAGCAATGAATGACTACATAAATAAATGAAAATAATCTCAAATAAAGAACCTAGTGATACATCTGTGTTCTTAAAAAAAAGCAAATCTATCCCAAAACCAAAAGAAAAAATAAACATCAAAGCCAAAATTATTAAAATAGAGAATGAAAAATAATGAAAAAAGGATCAATGTAACAAGAGCTAATTATTTGAAAATATAAACTAAATTGATAAAACCATAGCCAAACTAATCAGAGAAAACCCAGATTAATAAAATTAGAGATGAAAAGGGACATCACAGACATCAATAAACTCCAGGGGATTGTTAGGGACTGTTTTGGAAATTTACCATAAGTTGGAAAATCTGTAAGAAATGAATGTTTCTTACAGTCCTAATTACAGTCCTAATACTAGATGGATACAACTTATCCAAATTAAACCAAGAGCTTATAGAAAATTAAAGAGTTAACAAACATGAAATTACAGCAGTAGTAGTAAAAAAAACCCAAAACTCCAACAAAGAAAAGTCCAGGAACAGATGGTTTCACAGCTGAATTCCATCAGCTCTTTAAAGAAGAACTAACACCAATACTCCTGAAATTATTCAGTGAAATAGAAAGGGAGGAAACACTTGATACCAAAATGAGATAAGGATTTATTAAGGAAACCAATATTCATTATCAAGATAGATAAAAAAATCACTAACAAAATATTTTCAAATTGAATTCAGCAACACAAAATGTCATATGTCACCATCAAGTCGGTTTCATCTAGGGATGAAAGGATGATTCAACATATGCAATTAACATAACAAATACATAAATAGAATCAATGACAGAACCACATGATAATCTCAATAGGTGCAGAAAAACAAGACTTTGAAAATTTTTAACAATTCTTCATGATAAAAAAAAAATCTGAATCAATTAGTGAGAAAGCGCTTAACTCTATCCCATAAAAACTATACATGACAAACTTGAAGCCAATATCATAAAAAACTGAAACCATTTCCTCTCTACTCAGGAACAATATAGAAGTATCCACTCTCACCACTTGTTATGATTTAGATTTAGGTATCCTCCAAGAGCTCCAGAACACTCAGGTAAAATGATTGGATTATGAGAGCCTGACTCAATTGGTGAATCAATTCCCTGATGGACATTGAGTGATAAATGTAAGAAGGTCAGATGTGGCTGGGTGTGGTAGTAGTTAGGGGTGTGCCTTTGGGGTATATATTCTGTATCTGGAGAGTAGAGTCTCTCTCTGCTTCCTAATCATCATGCTTTGAGCAGCTTCCCTTAATTTCCCTCCATTACATTCATAGACATGATGTTTTCCCTTCCCTGGAGCCCCAAGGAACAGAGCTGGCTGTCTATGGACTGAAACTTCTGAAACATGAACCCCAAACAAACTTCCTCCTCTAAAATATTGTTCTTGTCATGTGTTTTAGTCACAGCAGTGAAATGGCTGACTAAAACACTACCTCTACTCAATAGAGTACTTGAAATTTTAACCAATTTACTTACAAAGAAAGAAATTTTTAAAAAGATACAAAATATAAGAAGATACATTATCCCTATTCACAGATGATATGATCCTATAATAAGAAAACCCTAAATGTTTCACCAAAGACTTCTAGATCTGATAAAAAAAAAAATCAAGGGCTAGAGATATAGCTCAGTTGGTAGAGTGCTTGCCCTGCATGCACAAGGCCCTGGGTCAACCCCTAGCTCTAAAAGTAAAATAAAATAAAATAACTAAATAAAATAAGCAAAATAACAGGAGTCAGAATAAACACACAAAAACTAATAGTTCTACATGTAAACAATGAATTTGCAGAGAAAGAAATCAGGAAAACAATTCTATTCCTAATAGCCTAAGCAATACCTAGGAATAAATAGAGGAATAGAGTTTAAAGTCAAGGAAAATTACAGAAAACTAGAAAAAAAAAAAAGAAATAAAGACGACTCTAAAAGATGAACAGATAGAATAAATGTTAAAATGGCCATATTATTAGCAAAAGCAATCTACAGAATCAATGCTTTCTCCAGCAAAATACCAATAACCTTCTTCATAGAAATTTTTAAAAAAACTATCTTAATATTCCCATGAAAAAGCAAAAGATACAGAGTAGCCAAAGCAATTCTGTGCATAAAAAGCACTCCTGGAGGCATCATGATACTCAATTTCAAATTATATTTCAGAGGTATAATAAGAGAAACAATTTGGTATTGGCATAAAAGCAGACAAGTAGACAATTGTAATAACATAGAAGACACAGAGACATATCCACACTGATAGCCATCTGACACTTGACAAAGCCACCAAAAACCCACATTGAAGTGTTGCCCAAAGCTCAGTCCTTGTCGCTGATGCTCCAACAGTAAGGACATGGTTTTGAGAAAAAGGATAAAGAAGTTTTATTGCTTTATTAGCAAAGGAGAAATACAGGGGACTCCTGTCCCAAAGGCTATGATTCTGTCAGCAGGAACATGGGGCTTTAAAGGAGGTGACTCAAAGGCTACATTCTCTGTTGGAGTTGTAATTCACTTGTTAATTTGGGTGATAGCCATTTCTGAGATCTGGTACTATCCCCAAAATCTGGATTACTTCATTCCTATGATGGGTGTGTACTCAGAGACAGATAACTCTGCCTAGGTTGGTAAAGAAAGATAATCCCCTGAGATTAGGAAAGGGCCAAGATTAAGGAGGAGCAGGGGAGAGAGCAAGAAAAAGAAACATGTTCACTTTAAAAATAAGTCTCAGTGGCAGAGCAGCAGGAACTATATTCAAAGCATAAAGTGGACCACTGTTACAGGAGGAAAAAACAGCCTTTTTAAACAAATGGTAGTGGGAAAACAGGATATTTATAAGTAGAAATATGAAATTAGATTCCTGTCTTTCCCCCCTGCATAAAAACTCAACACCAAAACTACTTTTTAAAGTTTTGTTCTTCACTAAGATGTTACACTTCCTAGAAGAAGAGTTCAAGGTCTGAAAACACTGCAAACACCTCTACAAATGGCAGCTAGTTGTATGTACCTCTGCTTGACTTATTTCTGTTATGTGCCCAGATCTTTCCCAGAAACTTGAAAAGTCACAGCCTCATTTACATTAAGGGGAACTAAGGGAAATGTAGGTCTAAACCCTAATCCACAGCAGTAACAAAGAAAGCAAGATCAAGATTATAGGACTAGAGTTTAAGAGAGGGTCTGTGAACTGGATCATGGCTTAATTCATATAGAAATGCATGAAAATAGTACCCTTGTTCAGCAAACAGATGAATGCTACATTTATAGATCAATCGCTATACACAACATTAACTCTCAAAAGCAATGCCTATACAGAGGAATGTAATGTGAATAACGAAAAATTAAGATATAGAATTATGCACTATTTTGTTTAGGAGTATATTTCTGGAGTCAGATGAATACAGGCTCAAATCTAATGTTCCTGCTTAATAACATATGATCACTGGGAAGGTGACTTGAATTTCAAAGCTTTAGTTTCTTTTTGTGTGAATCTGGGATGCAAATAGTAGTTACTTCACAGAATACCTGCCCCATATAAAAAGATAACAAAGTTAAACCCTCTAGCTAAAAGAACACCTAAAACCTATTCAGTAAATGTTAACTTTTTATTATCTATTATGTATAATAGGGTCAACAATTGATTCTTCTTCCTTTACTAGCAGTGTAGTGATACTTCTGTATATAACTGATTTTTCTCTTCACATTCTGGTTGACTATGAATGTATTTCATCCATGATAAAGAAAGAAAACAATTTATCATTCCTAGGTGCACTGTTTTTTTCCTGTAGTTTCCAATTCATTGCAAAGTTTCTACACAGAAAATGTTAAGTATTGAAATAAACTATTTATAAAATTTTACAAACTAAAGATAGCTCAGATATGAGAAAGAGATGCTTAGGCTATTTTATATCATACTGCCTCTTCCTAATAAGCAATGTGCTGGAGAATGAATCCAGATATGATCCTTCCTGACAAATGGAAAGAATAAAATCCAGATTAGATAGTCTATAGCATGCAAAGAAAGGCCAGGTGAAGGCATAACTGTGGGAGCTTTTCTTTTGCTGCTGCTACTCCTCCTTCTCCTCCTCATCCTCCTCCTCCTCCTTCTTTATTTTATTGCTGAAGGCTATGTCTGCAGACTTCATTTATTCTGTTTCTTACAGACTGATATTATGTAAAGACAGAAACTAGAGATATGGTCTTAATATTTCAACTCAGATAAATTTATATTGTTAGTGTTAGGCAATGCCACTTCACCATTTCACTTAAGTTGAAGATAATGCTTTACTAGAAGATTATGCAAATGACACTTCTCAACAAAGTAGGAAATTGGGATTTCCTTAGGGTGGATTTTGGTTTATTCAAATCAAGTGCATAATGGTCCCTTGGGAAAGACTCAGATCTACAACTCTGTCAAAATAGCTACCATATCTTAAAACAAATCATCTTTTCTCATTCAGTTTATCCTTTTCTGCCATGTGAGACATATTATGCTATATGATGAGCATTTAAAATTAGTTCTATTATGTAAAAGTAGTGAATACATATATCCTTCACATTTACAAAAACCCAATATATTAAATTAATACTTATGATATAGAGCACTGAACTTCCTTATTTCAAAAAGAGGTTGTTCAAATGAGATGAACTCATAAGGTACTGGGAGTGCATACAGTGGTTGATAAGGGTTTCTGAAGCAGGTGTCCTTGGAATGAAAATCCAAAGAACCTGTTAACAAGAAAGACAAGAATAGTAGAAAAGAGATAGAAAACTCCAGGTGATAGAGGTAGAAAGACATGTGGGACTACGTTATGTGAAAAAAACAAAGTGGTGAAATAAATGTAGAAATGAAGCCCAGGCCTGCACTATTTGACAAAATGAACTTTTATGAGTTTCTCTCAGAGCAGCGGGTCAAGCTACTATACACACCTTATGACTTTTAAAATACAATGGGAAAAAAAGGTAAACATTGTAAATTATTCTCCATGTGTTGCTACACACGCTGCTATATCTTCACTGCACTTCTGGTTTATATACCCTTCTTAAAACCGTAAAACCATTATCATCCTCCTTCAAGTTTCTACTTGATTCAATTCTTAGAAAACTTGTCAAACTAAATCTATCTGGATCCATTCACTTTAGATATTTTTGCACCTGTGTATATCTTGACATGTCAATAATAGGATATATATGCCTGTATCAGTTATGTTTTCAGAGATTTATTGGTACTGGAGCTAACTATCATCTTGTGGGCAAGAAATATAACTTCTCCATCATTTAAAACTCCTGTGGCAAGCTTAGCATGAGTCCTAAGTGAGTTACTAAAATATGTTTTGCTATAATTTTGAAATAGTGATAAATGTGAGGGAAATCAATAGTCACAAAACAGTTTCAGAGGGGTTGAGGTTGTAGCTTCATGGTAGAGTGCTTGCCTAGCACTGGATTCAATTCTCAGCACAACATATAAATAAATAAAATAAATAAAGGTCCATCAACAACTCACACACACACACAAACAGTTTCAGAACTTCTTTAGGGAAACAAGATTTATGTCAAAATTACCTCCATTTAAATAAATTATAAAAGTGTCTCAAAATAGATGATTAACCTAAGAATTTTAAATATTTTCCTAGAATTACACAAAAGTTAAGACAGAAGGAGACTGTTGAGCTCCACCCTAAAACAGTATATACACATTTCTTCTACCACTATTATTTACAGATTTGTTCAACAAACATTTATTGAGCACCTGTGCTTCACTTGGGACACAATGATGGATAAGTAAAGTTTTCTCTCCTAGAGGGGCTTACAATTCAATAAGGCCATGAAGGCTAAAAGTCAATAATGGCAAAATTCAACAAAACCATAAATATCCCCAGGGAGCTATGAGAGCACATAAGAGAAACATTTCATGAAGGCTCTTTGTCATTTTTCAAAATTTTGTTGAGAACCAAGTGTATTCAAAGGTACTTGAATATATGATTGGGATTCAATAATGAGTCTTCATGGAGTTCAGATTGTTCTGAAAGATAACAGTAAATAAGCAAGTTAATGTGTGTAATGGAAAAAAAGTACTTGCAGCAGTATAGTACAGTGAGAGCAAAAATCCAGAAGCAAGTTTCCTAGGCAAAAGTCTGTCTCATGCACTTACTAACTGTTCAGTGTGAGGTTAACTAACTGTCCTCAGTTGCCTCATCCATTAAGTGGGCGAAATAACCATGCTTACCTTATGTCATCATTGAAAGGCCAGGGACTCACCGGAGGAGGAGATTCAACCAAGAGATTTTAATGGGGGCTGCCCTAAAGGGAATCAAAGGAGAGGCAGAGAGAGGAGAGGAGGGCAGAGAGAAAGAGAGCAGAGAGAGGAGAGAAAAAAGAGGAAGACAGCACAGAGCAAGAGAGGAAGAGGGCAGAGCAGCAGAGAAAAAGAGGGCAGAGAGGAAGAGGGCAGAGAGAGAAGAGGAAGAGGGCAGAGAGTGTGAGCTTGGAAGCTTTGGCTTAAGAAGAGTTGGGTAGGTAACGTGGCGGGTGCTGATTGGCAGGGTGACTCGGGAAGGGCAAGCAAACATTGTGTCCAGCTGCGACTGGTTGAGAAAACTTTTGAATTTGGTGCTCTTTGGCTTTGCGCCCTTTGGAGAGGAGAGTCTGTGATGTTCTCCTAGACGGAAACTTAACTTCAGGGGGGAATCTCCCACACACCCAACAATCATTATGAGAATTAAATATTTAAGTATTTAGCAAAGTAGTTAGATGAGTATCTGGACATGTTAAATATGTGTTTGGTATGATTATCATACTAGAATATAACACTAAAGGGATAAAAATAAGACTTCAAAATTCAGAATGACAACTGTCAGGAAACAGTATCTATGGTGAAAACGATAATATCCTAGATGAATGCTGGTGGAAGTTTAGAGGATAATGCAGGAAGAGAGAAGAGGAAAGGTCAGATTGAAGAGTTCATGCAAAAAATCTACAGGTGGAAAGGATCATGGCATGTTGATTAATTGAAATGAAATTGATATTTGGGGAAGAAGAGTTATGAAGAAACTGGAAAGAACAGAAAATTTAAGTGAAAATAAAGAGCAGGCAAGGTATATCAAGAAGTGGTAACGAACTAAATTTACGAGATGAGGCAGGCGATAATTGAATTGATCAGGCAGTAAGAAGAAGCATGGCCTCAGAAGAGAGCATTGTGTGAGGAGAAGAAGGAGATGACAAACTCTATAGTGTGTTCCCAGAGCTCTGTGCTTGTGGCTCTGTCAAATCTTGAAGTGTGAGAACCCGTAAAGAGAGATAAAGTGATATGGTCGCACAAAGACCACGTTTCAGATAAGGACCAGAGCAGAGATATTCTTCACTGTTATAAACTGCCTTTTAGGAAGTATTCTGTGAATAATGGGGAACACTGAAGGATTATCTAATAAAACATGGAGAACAACTGAAGGATTTTGATCATGAGATGTAGTGGTGTTGCTTCAATGTAAAGAATGGATTTAAGGCCTCATTAGGTAGCTTTTGAAATAGTACATGGAAAACCAGAATTAAGCCTCAATTTAAAGTGGATCTCTATGAATGAATATTTTTAAAATATTTAGGATTAATACTAAAATATAGGTTTGTTGGTGGCTTTATAGTGAAGTAATTAAAAGCCTTCCTGGTTTTCCTTTCTTTGAGGAACCAGGTAATTGCAGAAGAAAAACGATTTTGGATGTGCTAAATTTGATGTTTAAGATGAAATTTGGCAAGGATTCAAAGGGAATATACACCAGTAAGACAAGTTTAAAGTGTGGGGGATTATTGGATATGCCAAAGTGGGTCTTCAAAAAAGACTACCAATGAATTCAGAAACTTAAATGGCAATGTCTAAAAATTACTTTTAAGTGGATACTTCTAAAAAATAATCTATAATGAAAAATGTTGAATTTGTTCAAAAGGTAGTAAAATAAGAACTTGACATTTTCGAGGTCACCTATGACCTTTGAAAGGACAGTTTATTGCAATAGTGAGAAAGAACCAAAGAAGACCACAGTGAGCTGAGAACTGAATGGAATG
The DNA here is from genome assembly GCF_964194105.1 of Spermophilus citellus. Lineage (NCBI taxonomy): Eukaryota > Metazoa > Chordata > Mammalia > Rodentia > Sciuridae > Spermophilus > Spermophilus citellus. Next base: position 198,607,533 of record NC_138182.1, on the reverse strand, counting down.
TGAGTCCATGAGTGAAAGATTAGTCATGAGGGATGGAGACACATTTTGATTCTAAGAGATATTCCTGTTTTTATTTGGCTAAAGGAAAAGAGTAGAAAAAAAGAGATTTCAAACTGACCTTAACCTCAGAGGAAGAAGAATAATAGAGGAGTAGCTGGCTTTAATGAATAGGAGGGAAAATTACTTCTAATACAAAACAGGTAGGAAAGAGAGAAAAAAAAATGTTTGTTTTTCTGATTCAAAAGGGCAGACACAGTTGGTGTATTCTCTTTCCTGTTCTGCATGTCTTCTGACATTCAAATAAAAAGCCTGGAGATGGAGCTGCTATCTGACAGCCATGGGAAAAATTCAGGACAACTTTAAAAAACAATAATGCTGACCAAAATCCCAATGGACTATTGGACCAGTCTCCTCCCTCCAGGGTAATAATAATTAAAAAATTTAAAGGTTTTTATTCATGTCTTTATGTATCAAGTTTTACATTCCTGACAGCCATGTTAATCCTAAATGTTATTTTTTTAAGGTTCTGACATGTAGATACATTAAATTACCAATAAGGTATTGTGCTTTTATGATTGAATCTTTAAAACGTTACTTATGTGAATCTTTATGACTTGGTAAATTGCTTATGCAGTTGGAAGTTATAAAAAGTAGAGTCCATGCAACATATAATCTACAAGCATCAAGAAAAACAGCTATTGATGTAATCAACATTTTAAAAATTGATATATGTAGGTAGTCAAATTACTATTTGCTATTTTTTTTCTTTAAACTTTGCCATGTTATCCAAATTAATGCATATTACATTTATAATGAGGCAGAATAAATATTAATGAAATTAAATAAACAGATGATTTACAACAGTACATGAATAAGAAACATACCACTACTTATCACAGTATTAATTCTCTAGAGATTTTCAAAGTTTTCATATCTTTAAGGTTAAGAGTTGAAGAGAAATTACTAATTTCCCCATCCTCAAAGCAGCTCTAACATATTCTCAATTCATTGACAAGGTGGTCAGATCATTTATTATATCAGCTGGCCAAGACTTCCTGTTGTTAAATACTTTTGGCAAAAAAACTGTCCCAATGAAACAACATACTACAATGTCTTGGAAAGTTACAAACTATCTATCTCTCTCTATATATATATAAATATATATAAAATAAGTATGTATATCCTGAATAATAAGCCACCATAGCCACTGGGATCATAGCATACACCACTGTACCTGGTGAAAATACTTAAATTAAGGAAAATGTTTCTACTGAGCTTCTTCTTCAAGTCCCCAATCATATTCATGCTTAACTCCAAATTTATGTGGCCCAATGCAGCCCTCTGGCTTCCCAGGACTGGCCTTGCTCCAGCCTCCCCATTCTGATCTGGAGGTAAAGCATTAATGATACACAACCTGGAAAGGTGGAGAGGCAACACTTGGGCTCAACTTGAACTATTGATATCATTCTTGTACTAAAATTATTTACCTTGACTGCTCATAGGAACGATCTTTGTATCCTCCAATATATAAAATTCATCTATAGTGTGGGAAAAAGCAAAAAGAACTCTTGCCAAATCAAGGATTTCTTTTTTTTATCAAAACAAATGTAAGATATACATTTTGTTCAAGGTATTCCAGAAGTAAGGTTTTTGTTACATTAGTCCAATGCACATAGTTTTTAGAATTTTTTTTTTGTAGTTGTAGATGGATAGCATGCCTTTATTTTATTTATTTTTATGTGATGCTAAGGATCTAAGCCAGTGACTCACATGTGCTAAGTAAGTGCTCTGCTACTGAGCTACAGCTACAGCTACAATTCACACATTTAAAAAAATAATATTTCCAAAGAAAACTAAAAATATTTTGGAAGATCAATATTGTGACACTTACCCAGAACCAACTTGTAGTATCCCTCAAAAGACATGAAGGTCTTTTAACATCAGTTACTCAATTATTGGGTAAGTTCTGGTTTAAAAGACAGGGCTCCAGTGTTATATAAGGGGTCAAAAATAATGGTCTGCGGAAACAATTGGCAGAGTAAACAAAAACAGCCTGTCTCATAGTTACATGCAGCTTGTAAGTTAAGAATAGTTTTTATATTCTAAAAAGTCTTTTTTAATCAAAAGTAGAACACTTCGTGACATATGAGAATATTATGACATTCAAATTGCAATGTCTAAAAATAGAGTTTTCTGGGGGCCTGGCTACTTTCATTCATTTATGTATTGTCTGCGACTTCTTTCATGCTAACAGCAGAGTCCAGTAGTTGCTACCATCTCTCTGGTAGGCCATACCATCTTTTCTGTAAAAGGGCCTAAAATAATTATATATAGACCCTTAACAGAAAAGTTTCCTGACTGCTGGTTTATAACTACAGCGCTTTTATTATTCATATCTTTACTCCATGACATGGAGGGATTATAGCAACCAGCACAAATCCCCCAAAGGCACACTTGTTTCAGAGTAGAAAGTCTTCTGATAATTTTTGGATGCTGAATGAAAGAAATACAGAGTCCACAAAAAAATAAGCCTTTCCCTGAACATATCCTTGTTCCTATCTTCTTATGCCAAAAGAGCACTGTTAAAACTGGAATGAGTTTTGAAGATATGTAGAAAATAATGGAATGTTGAGAATAATCTAACTACATACATTATTTGATACAATCCATTGAGGCTGGGCTGGGGATGTGGCTCAAGCAGAAGCGCGCTCGCCTGGTATGCGTGCGGCCCGGGTTCGATCCTCAGCACCACATACAAAGATGTTGTGTCCGCCGAGAACTAAAAAATAAATATTAAAAAAAAAAAAAACAATCCATTGAGGCTGCCATAACAAAATTCCATAAATAGGGCAGCTTGTAAACAAAACAATAAATTTAATTCTTACATGTCTAGAAGTTGGAAAGCATAACGTCAAGGGACTTGCAGAATTGGTGTCTAGTGAGTGTCTGCTATCTGGTTCATAAATTGTTCCTTCTTACTATGTTCTCACATGGTAGTAGGGAAAACCAGCTCTATAAGAGCACATTGGGAAGAGCACTAATTCTATTCATGAGGGTTCAGGCCTCATGAGCTGGTCACCTTCCAAAGGCTCCACCTCTTAATATCATCATCTTTGGGGTTAGATTTTCAACATATTAATCTTGGATGGGACACAAATATTAAGACGACAGTATTTGTGAATAATTTGTTCTTAACCATCCTGTGAAATATATTATTGTAAATACAAAGCATAAATAATATGCCTTTTTGGGTAAACTTAAAATTTATGCAAGGATCACCCTTAAAAAAATAGAATAGAGTATAGCTTTGTTAACTCTGTATCCACAAAAGAATGGAAATAAACAACTAACATATTCCTGCCTATTTTCCAGTCCTACTGCCGCAGTCTTGGCTGGGCACAGAATCACAAGCCACCACACACCTTGTAGATTCAAACAGCAATTCTTTATTCCCGAACTCACACGGGCCTCTACACACGTTCTGGGGAAATCCCAGTTCTGGGCCCAAATTCACGTCCCAAATACTTTTCAATTCCACGAGAACTCAAGGGGAACTCAAGGATCAGGCACGTGCCTGAGGCAGCAGGATACGCCCTATTCCCCCAGCAGGGTACACCTTAAACCTGGAACTTCCCTAAACCCAAGGACCCAAGGACGGGATACTCCCTAAAACCTGATCAGCTCTAAACCCGGATCCGCCCTGGTCCTTGAGCAAGGTCACCTTACTAAAACATACATGCAATGTCACAGCGAATGTCCTCTAAGCAACATGGGGTACGCTGGCAAGGAAATTTTGATGCGTCATTCCTACTTGGCAATGGCTCTCAGCATCCTACTTCAAATCCTTCTCCAAAATGCAACATTGCTACCCGATCTTGTGGGTTCATATTCCTTCTATCAAATGGTGATCTCAAATTGATGGTTATCATTTAATAATATAAACCAAAATCAACAATAAATAGTAGCTTTTCATTATAGTGTGTTTTCTCGACACTATCCATTTTTCCAATTGTTCACAAACAGAAATTAAAATTCCTTTATAAAAATAGAAATAATCTTCCTTAATGATTTGTATTATCCTGCCTTGAATTATTCTTGTTTTGAGGAAAAACAAACTAAAAACACAAACCTGATTTTTTTATATTAAAAAAAAAATTCAACTGGGGCTGGGATTGTGGCTCAGTGGCAGAACTCTTGCCTCATACATATGAGGCACTGTGTTCAATCCTCAGCACCACATGAAAATAAATAAATAAAATGAAGGTATTGTGTCCATCTATAATTTAAAAAAAATCTCAATTGTGACTTTTAAAGTTATGTATATATAAAATTTATTTTACTCAGTAAAATAAATTTAAGTACATCTTTAAAAAACAAAAGTGATAAAAATTCCACTTTTTAAACTGGAAAGCCTCTATCCAGTGCTTTGTATTAACTTTATCACTGTCTCACTGAATTCACATTTTTAAGAATGGGCATCCTTCCCTGTTAAAAATAAACCTATAGCAGGATGTGGTTGCACACTCCTGTAATCCGAGCAATTTGGGAAATTGAGACAAGAGGTTCCTGAATTCAAAGCCAGCCTCAGCAATTTAGCAGCTTAGCAAGACCCTATCTCAAAATAAAAATTAAAAAGGGTTGGCTTAGTGCTTAAGTACTCCTGGTTTCAATTCCCGTTACAAAAAACAAAACAACAGAACAAGACAAAAACTATAAATCTAAAGATTACACCAATTGTTTTTAAATATGAGAAATGTGTAGCTATACTAGAAACCTCCTGGTGAAAACTGATGTGTAGTTTAGAATTGCAATGACAATAATAAAGTTTTTGTGGTATCAACTTACCTACTGTAGATTGTATGACATTTTGACATTCCTCTTTAGGTGATTTCATAAAATTGTCAACCTATTATCAGAATTATATCTGAAGTGCCCGTCATGGTCCTAATTTTACTACAGGCTGACAAGATTCTATTACTGGATCAGAATATACTGTCATCATTGAAGCTTCTATTAAAGTAGAAACACCATCACTTCAAGTGACACCATCACTTCTGTCATGGAAGTTTTTTTCTGAAATGTTTTAGCCTGAATCTGGAATATACCACAAAGGCTCATGTGCTGAAACCTTGATTTCCAGCCAGTGACACTTTGGGGAGGTGATGGGAACTTTATGTCATATGGCCTCATTGGAGGAAGTAGGTTACTGGGCATTTGTCTTCAAAGTATTTATCTTTTCTGTGACATATTTCTCTCTCTCCAGCATCATGAGGTTTGCAGTTTTGCTTCATCATAAATCCACTGACAGATATGGAACAAAACAATAATGGAATTGAAACTCTCAAATTATGAGCCAAAATAATTTTTTACTCATTTAAATTGTTTTTTCATTATTTGTCACAGTAAATGGACTAAGAAAACCACCAAGAAGATAATTATAAATTTTAGAAATGAAATTAAAGTTAAATTAATTTACAACTTCATGATTATTTATTCAAAGAACCTGAAAGGCTTTTAGAATATATGAATTTAGTTAGGTTTTTGAACAATATCATAATCATTCACGTAAAACAACCCATACACAATAGAAATACTACTTTTTTTTTGTTTAAATGAGAGCAAACTTAAAAAGAAAATAGAATGTGATTATAAAGAAAAATATAAATTCTGCTGAAGGACAATGAAAACTCGAGATAACAGAAACAAACCTTTGTTGAAGGGCATGACTCAATATTATAAATATGTAAATTTAAGTGAAAATATATAAATGCATGCAATTATTTTTAAAAATTATTAATATATTTTAAAACTTAAAATAATAATTTTAAATATCTGTCTGGGCTAGATAGGCAAAAATATATAAAAATGCTTAATCAGTGAGTCAACTGATATTTGACATTTAGTGATCAATCTTGGTTTTTAAAAACTTTCATCAAGTGAGAATAACCAGATATCCTTAGATAAATAGCAGATTCTAGAGCTAGGGTAGGATATATATTGATTATTCTGGAGAATCTTTCAGTGCTAGGATATTAGAAAGTGAAAAAGAAAAAAAGAAAAAAAAAACCCAAACCCACAGTTAGATGAGTATGTCAAAATTATCCAGGATCCAACAGAAAGAGCTATTAATGGTCAAGGCTGCAACAAAATGAGCAATAAATATAAAGTAGTATAAAATAAATTCCATAAATCTATACTTATAAATAAATAAATGGAAAAGAATAGGCAAATCTCCCAAGTATAAGAATAATTTATTTAGGCACACTAATATCAAATGATTGCTGCATAATTCACTACTTCCCAAGTGTGGATTCCACACACTGATGATATTCTAAAGAATGTAGAGTGGCAGAAAGTGTGATATTAGAGCAAAATACCTGACAAACACTATCTCAACCAGGAGATCAACAGAGACAAGTCATGGTAATAGTAGTCGTGTGTGTGTGTGTGTGTGTGTGTGTGTGTGTGTGTGTGTGTGTTTCTGGGGATTGAATTCAGGGCCTTGTGTATGCAAGTCAAGCACTCTACCAACTGAGTTATATCCCCAGCCCCTTATGTACCTTTGACACGATGTGATGAGCAAGAGATTTTCTCTCTGTGGTGTTTCTTTGAAAAACCCATAACCCAAGTTCTACTCATGATGAAAACATCAGAAATATTCCCATAGAGTGCCAGTCTACCAAATATCTAGAATTTATCATTGTGTCATTATTGATGAAAGAGTAAACAATTGAATAAGCAGCTCTATAACAATTAGTTTACTACTTGCACAAAGCTAAATGAAGGAGGAAGAAAAGATGAAATGACTATCCTGCTTGTAAAACACAAATGAATACACAGAAGCATTAAAATTTAAATAAAGACACATAAACATTTATATTGTAAGTTAGGGAATAACTTTTACATAGTGTGTATATTTGAATATGTTATTATACATATAGAAAATAGATTTTAAAGAAAATAGTAAAGGTAGAAAACAAAAGATAAAAAGTATAATAAATAGAATTCAAAATTTCTGTATGCTCACAAGACATTATAAAGTAAAAAGATGAAGAACAATCTGGAAATGTGTAATTTATATGTATTATGCAAATTATTTATTACTTCTTGTGCACTTTAGAACACTTTCCCTGGATTATCTAACTAGCTGACTTTCAGTAAGTTTTGTGGGGTAAAGGGTATGCATAGTAAAAGTTAGGAAGAATGAAAACACATGTTGTGGGTTTACCTCTGAAAGTGGCCATAGTTGCCCTGGTGGCAAGTTTGGAGAGTCTTGGTCTTTTGCAGCTACAACATCCCAGTCCAAACATATACTTTTTTGGAGGGACAGCCCCAACAGCATCAGTGGTATTTTGGAGACTGAGTTGCTAAAGCTACATCTACAACATCATGGAAGCCCTTGCAACTGACCCTTGCAACTCTTGCTAATGATCATTTGCAAGATTCTGATCTCCCTCCGTGTGAAAGCCTATAGTCCTTTCTATCCCCACTGCAGTCTCCTCTTTTTTTTTTTCTTCTTTTAGATGTCCCCAAAATAATTTTGTTTCTTATTCTGTATATGAAACACTCTCCAATTGAAATAGACAATGTGATGTCTATTTTTATGACTGGATTTGACTAATATTGAAGGACAAAGTTTTGAAGTACTTATATATAAGCACAGATAAATTTAAAAAAATAATGTCCCAGAATAAAATGGAAAAAATTAACAACTTTTCAAACTCAAATAAAAAGATCATATCAAATAATCAATAATTCAAACTGTAAACCAGCTTCAGTATTTGAATCTTTTCTTCTTCCTATTCCCAGGGACATGGTTAGGCATATACTCCCTCTTTTTCCCTCACTTGGTGTATGTTCTTCTCCAGATTGCTCCATAATTGCAGCTCAGGCTTTATCAGGTTCAAGTTCCAGGAAACACAAGCACAGAAAAATGCAGTCTTCCATAGCAGTGTCTGTCTGATTCCTGGCTCTGGCTTTCATGATACTTTTCAAAGCATTTCATAGGCTACTCATTTGCCTTCTCTGTTGTAACATATTTTTTCTTCCAAGTAACATTTATTCCTACAGAGATAATTTACCCTGTATTCTGTGCTTGTTTCAGTTAGCTTTTGCATCTCTACAATCAAAAGACCTGACAAGAAAAACTCACAGGAAGTAAAATTTTGGGGATTCATGTCCATGGTCAGCCAACTTTAGAGCTCTAATGCAAGGTGAGGTGAAACATCATGCTGTAAGAGTATGGCAGAGGAAAGCAGGTCAGGACATGGAAACTAGGAAGCAGAGAAGACTCCACTTACCAGAGACAAAAACCCAACTCCAATAACCTTCTTCTTCTAGCCACACCATACCTTATCTGCCCAAAGTTGCAAGTCAGTTAACCAATATCAGTGGATTAGTCCACTACTTAGATTACAATTCTCATAGTCTAAATATTTCACCTCTGAAAATTCTTGTATTGTCTCATATGAGGTTTTGGAAGATACCTCATATATAAATTATAGCATTCCACCTCTGATCTCCAAAACCTCATGTCTACTTCGCAATGCAAAATATGTTGACTCCATTTCAAAGAGTCCCCATTGCCGCAGTTTTGGCTGGGCACAGAATCACGAGCCACTCAAGCAGGAACAAAACTTTATTTTGAAAAAGCCGCCGATACTCTCTAGGCGCCGGCAAGCCAAACCCGGTCCTCCCACGCGCCTCCACCGGAACCGCGCGTCTCCCGGAACCGGGGGTCCCCCGGACCTCCCCCGGAATTCCCTCCTACTATCCTTCCCCAACCAATGGGAACTCTCCATGAGTCCCGTAACATGAGTCCGGTAGCAGGCCAAGGTGAACAGCGGGAGTCCAATTTCCATATGAATGTAAATCTTAACATAATCATATCTCAGTGGCTAGCTGGCGTCACTTTACAACCAAAGGTGCCATACATCGTATATTTGCTTGTGGCTCCTAGCATCTGCCCCCTTCTGTTTAATTAAGCAACAAGCAATGTGGCTAGGGACCATGCCTGGTAGGTTGTCCAATTTAACATATGGTTCTTACCCGTCATGGGAGAACTGACATTTAGGCGTCAGCTTCCTGTCTTAGGTTGAATCCACTGTAATCAGATCAACCCGTCACTGACTACCGGTCCAGCATTCAGCCATGCTTGTGGATAGGCCTATGCACCAGTGGGGGGGTGAGGTTCTTGCCTCACCTCTGTTGGCCCCCAAATTTTAGACCATCACTAGTAGAAGGGAGGAGGATACAGAAATGCCACGACACCAAGCCAATTGATGGCTCCTTTGGAAAAATTGCGTCACTGGTGACACCATCAGCAAAGATATGCCAGTATTACCACAATAAACATGGGGTGAGCTGGCAAGGAAATTGCATCACTGGTGACACCATCAGCAAAGACATGCCAGCAGTACCACAATTCGGTGCACCAGATGATATTTCACAATGTATGTAACTGATATATAGTCCAGGCAAGTTCTGCAAGCAGTTCAAATTGGAGGAGTCTATCAATATGTCCATTTCCTCCCAAAGTAAATCAAGTCCTTGATTGAGCATTACTTGTTGAGTTATATTCATTGATGCATCAGTTTATACAGTTTACTGTGATAGCTATCATAGAAGCTGTAGTTTGGTTTTATCTCAGTCTTCACCGGAATTGGGATGGAGATGGAAATTCTGGCAATGATGCTAAAGAGACATTATCCTGAACAGAATTATTAAATATAATGAAAAGGAAAGGTGAAAGTAAACAAACAGATCTGTTAAACTCCTTTAAAAACAATCCTTAACAGCTGTTTACCTAATTTAAATTAGTAAACAAACAGATCTGTTAACCATCTTTAAAAACAATCATTAACAGCTGTTCACCTAATTTAAATTAAACCATATAAATCACGTGAATAAAGAAAAAATTCGGATCCATTTTTTCATGAGCGCTCCTCATATAAGAAATATGGACATACATACAGACATACAACACAAAACAGAAGTGTGCACACAACATACAACACATAAGACAATAGTAAATAAAGGCCTTGTAACTATACCTAGGTGAAATCTCCATTGCAATGTTTAAAAACTCCACAGTCAAAAAAATAAAACACAGTCAAAAAATAAAACTGATCAGAAAAACATTAACCTAGGTTTGTATGAGCTCAAAATTAAAATACAACTTTATGATGTGGGAAAAATGCAATAATAAAATAGATATTGAAAAAAAAAAACCACCTTGGTTAATCACTGTTGCAGATGTAAGAATAGCCAAGCTGGAGCTCTGGATGTCAGCTGTTATGGATTTGAGTCAAATCATCTTCTTTTTCTGTAGAAATTGTTTTAGTTAATCTCTCTGGAATCCAAATCGGTTGCTGTTCATCCTGTGGGAAAACACAGACAGTGCCCCGATTCCAGACTATCACTGGATCCAGGCCTTTCCACTGTCCTGTTAGAATATCTTTCCAAAGTACCTTAGGCTTATGTACATTTTTTGGGTACAAATGTCTTTCCGCAGCACTAAGTCCCAATGAATCCAAATTTAAAAAGTTTAGAGTAAAAAGGGTTATTTTAAGTTTATCTTTGGGGGATATATACCCCTTTCCAATTCCCTCCTTTTGTTTTAATAAGTGCATTTTAATAGTTTGATGAGCTCTTTCAACTATGCCTTGTCCTTGTGGATTGTATGGAATTCCTGTTATGTGAGTAATGCCAAATGATGAGCAAAATTGTTTAAAAGAGGTGGAAGTATAACCAGGACCATTGTCCGTTTTTAACTGTTTTGGAACGCCCACAGTGGCAAAATTTTGTAAGCAATGAGCTATAACATCTTTAGTTTTTTCTCCGGCATGAAGGGAGCCCATCAAAAATCTGGAAGAAGTATCAACTGTAACATGTAAATATTTTAATTTTCCAAATTCTGGCAAGTGTGTGACATCCATCTGCCAAATATGGTTAGGTATCAGTCCTCTAGGATTGACTCCAAGATTAACTTGTGGTAAAAATGTCACACAATTTTGACATTGTTTTATTATATGTCTGGCTTGTTCTTTAGTTATTTTAAAACACTTTTGTAAAGTATTAGCATTGACATGGAATCTTTTATGAAAATTTATAGCTTCTTCTGCTGTGGAGAAAATATGTATGTCATGTGTAGATTTATCTGCTAGTTCATTGCCCATACTAAGGGCTCCAGGCAATCCTGTATGTGCCCTGATATGACCTATAAAGAATGGATCTTTTCGGTCCCAGATTAGACTTTGTATAGCGGAAAACAAAGAGAAAACAGTAGAAGAAGGTGAAATCCTACCAGCATCTTCAAGGGATATTATAGCATTAACTACATACTGACTATCAGAAAATAAATTAAATACAGAATCTTTAAACATCATAAAAGCTTGTAATACTGCATTAAGCTCTACCTTTTGAGCTGATTGTTTGGGTACTAAAAATGTAAAAGTTTGATCAGGAGTAACTACTGCTGCTGTACCATTGTTTGACCCATCAATGAATATATTTGGAGCATTTATGATAGGGGTTTTTCTTGTCATTTTAGGAAAAACTACAGGATGCTTAGACCAAAAAGACAACAAAGGATTAGATGGTAAGTGATTATCAAATGAAACACTAGTTTTACACATGATTATTGCCCAAGTATTTAACTCATTAGCTAACTCATCAATTTGATCCATAGTATATGGAGTAATAATTTTATTGGGAGAAATCCCAAACACTCCCTTTGCTGCTTTTATTCCTTTGAGTATTAATTGTCCTACAGCCTCAGGATATCTAGTAAGAATAGTGTTAGGAGAATAAGATAAATGTATCCACAATAATGGACCTTCCTGCCAAAATACTCCTGTAGGAATATTTTTTGTTGGTAGTACAATAAATAATAAAGGCAAACATATCAATTCTATCCAAATGCATATTTTCCATATATGTTTCAATGATTTTTAATGTTTTTCTTGCTTCAGGCGTTAACATGCGGGGTGAATTTGGATCTGATGGACCTCTTAGAATATCAAATAAAGGTCCTAACTCTCCTGTTGGTATGCCTAGATAAGGCCTTATCCAATTTATGTCTCCCAATAACTTTTGAAAGTCATTAAGTGATTTGAGTTGATCTACTCGTATTTGAATTTTTGGTGGACGGACCATGGTTGAGGATAATAGAACTCCTAAATAATTAATTGGAAGATTTAATTGTACTTTATCTATTGCTATCTCTAGATTATAATTTTTCAATAAGTTTGTAAGTGTGGCATAACATTCTAGTAATGTGTTTTTATCTTTATGTGCCAATAACACATCATCCATATAGTGAAATATTTGTAGTTCAGGATTTTGATTTCTAAGTGGCTGGATTGCTTTATTAACATAAATTTGACACATAGTTGGGCTGTTAGCCATCCCTTGAGGGTGTACTTTCCATTCATATCTCTGATCAGGACCTTCATGATTCAGTGCAGGGATAGTAAATGCAAAATGTGGACTATCCTCGGGATGAATTGGAATTGAAAAGAAACAATCTTTAATATCTATAGCTAAAACATGCCAGGTTTTTGGTAAAGCAGACAATTGAGGAATCCCTGATTGAGCAGGTTCCATAATAACCATCTCATTATTAATGGCTCTTAAATCTTGTAATAATCTCCATTTACCAGATTTCTTTTTAATGACAAAAATGGGAGTATTATGGGGGGATATGGAAGGTTGTATATGTCCTTCCGCTAATTGTTGTCTGACCAAGTCATGGGCTACTTGTATCTTTTCTTTAGTCAGGGGCCACTGAGGAACCCACACTGGTCTTTCTGATTTCCAAGTAATTTTGATTGTCTCAGTGGCCCTTTCTGAAAACCCAATTCATGTCTATTTATTTCTTGATCTATTTGAATAGGTGCTGTCATACCTTGTTCTTGTTCTCTTAATCTTTTTTCCTTCCTAAAGCCTTGTTTAGCCCTAGTAGTGGGCGCGTTAGGATTGATGTTATTTGTTAATGTCAATCCTAATTGATCTAGGACATCTCTTCCCCATAAATTTACAGGAAGATGATCCAATACATAGGGCTGTATAGTTCCTTCACATCCTTCAGGATCCCTCCAATCTAATACCATTGCGCTTCTATCGGGATTAGTCGCCACTCCTAGGCCTCGAAGCGTTTGAGTGGCTTGTTGTAATGGCCAATGTTTTGGCCATTCTTGACGAGATATGATGCTGAGGTCAGCACCTGTGTCCAGCAGCCCATTAAAGTCATGTCCTTGAATATTTAATTTTAGCATTGGGCGAGAATCTAAATTTAAAGACAGCATAGCCCAATCTACACCTGTGGAGCCTAATCCCTTGGAACCTCTTTCTACATTACAACTGGAAAATTTATCATGCAGGCTGGGTATTATTAATAACTGTGCTATTCTATCTCCTGGTGAAATTACTGATATAACTCTTGGAGAACTAGCTATAATTTTTATTTCACCCTCATAATCGGGATCAATTACCCCAGGACTTATCATAAGTCCTTTTAGTGTAGAAGAACTGCGTCCCAATAATAAGCCTACTGTTCCCTGGGAAAGAGGTCCTTTTACTCCTGTGGGAATGATTGGAACTCCCATCTCTGGAGTTAGTACTGCTCTGGCAGAGGAACAGATGTCCAGCCCTGTGCTCCCTCTAGTTTGTCTGATGAGGGATTTAATGGATAATGTGTCCTGGGCACTACCTTGATGGTGCTGTTGGGTTCCTCCATTGCCCCATATATTTGTGGTTTTGGGCCCCGGGGCATTGGGCCCTCTAGTCCGTTTTTTGGCAATGGAGCCTGATACCTTTCTCCACGATATCGTGGGTAAACACTTGGTCCTTTTCCGTTTTTTGATAATGGAATACCCTCTATGGTGGTTTGAGAACGGCATTCATTAGCCCAATGTTTCCCTCTATGGCATTGTGGGCAAATACCCGGTATTCTATTTCTTTGATACCCAGCTTTGTTAAACCCTCCTCTCATGGGGCAACTCCTTTTAAAATGTCCTGTTTGATTACAATTATAGCATGTTTTTGGCCTGGCATCTAAAGCCTGTTGTACTGCTGCTAAGACTTGCCCTTGTTCATTAATGTCTCTACATAATTTAATATATGTGTTTAAATCTTCATGTCTCCATGGTGTAATGACCTCTCTGCAGCAACGATTTGCTTGGTCATAAGCCAGTTGTTTTATAAATGGCATTACCTGTTCTGTATTACCAAATATCCTAGAGGCTGACTGAATAAGTCTATCTACAAATTCAGCGTAAGGTTCATTAGTTCCTTGTATTACCTTAGATAATTGACCTTGTAAGTCTCCATGCCCCTGTAAAGTTTTCCATGCCCTAACTGCATCTACAGCAATTTGTGCGTATACGCCAGGGTCATATTCAATTTGCTGTCTTTGACCCTCATAAGGTCCCTTTCCCAATAGCATATCTATATTTCTTTGAGGGTAACCAGCTTCTGCATTTCGCCTAGCTGTCTCCATGCAAAATTCCTCATTGGCAACCTTCCATAACAAATATTGTCCTCCGTTTAGCACAGATCGACACATGTTAGCCCAATCTGCTGGTGTCATGTCCAAGTTGGTAACAGATTCGACCATGCTTATTGTGAAGGGAGCTTGCGGCCCATAGGTTTTACAGCCTCCTTTAATTGCTTTATTGTTTTGAAATCTAAAGCACGGTGAATTTGTTGCCCTCCTGCCTGCTCAAGTACAGGGCATGCTAATCTTTGGGGTTCTGTCTCAGAATTCCGTCCATCAACTACGGGAGTTGAGGGCCGCTCAGCGGTAGATGGAGCTGTTGGTTGAATTACGCCCTCTGGTGATAGAACGGAGTTAGTAGCAACCTCCTGTTGTAATTCTCCACCTGATGGCTGCTTTTCCTCTAAGCTTGCTTTCTTTAAATTCTCCTCTGTCTGACTAGCTTGAGAGACCTTCTCTTTTGCTTGACCTAGCGTTTTTTCTACCATAGTCTGGACCTCTAACAATTTACTTAACAGTTTTTCGGTTTGTTTTTTACTGGATTCTAATCTACTATAAAGGTAACATAACCCAATAAGATAGGATAAAACAAAGTCGAAACAGAATGAAACAAAAACAGAGCAGAGAATGGTTGTATCAATTTTCTCTTTCTCAGGGCCGAATAACTTCAAACCTTGAGCCAACCATTTTTCCCAGTTCGCCTGAGAAAATTCTAGGGCTAGGGAGCTTGAAATAAAAACAAAATAAATCAAAACAAGAACACATTGTTTTTTTAAATGGTCACCCATTCTGTCACCTTCCCTCAGGGGCGAGCAATTTTACTCACCTCTAAGTTTCAGGCGTTCCCCGCACGGGCCGTCAAATGCCGCAGTTTGGCTGGGCACAGAATCACGAGCCACTCAAGCAGGAACAAAACTTTATTTTGAAAAAGCCGCCGATACTCTCTAGGCGCCGGCAAGCCAAACCCGGTCCTCCCACGCGCCTCCACCGGAACCGCGCGTCTCCCGGAACCGGGGGTCCCCCGGACCTCCCCCGGAATTCCCTCCTACTATCCTTCCCCAACCAATGGGAACTCTCCATGAGTCCCGTAACATGAGTCCGGTAGCAGGCCAAGGTGAACAGCGGGAGTCCAATTTCCATATGAATGTAAATCTTAACATAATCATATCTCAGTGGCTAGCTGGCGTCACTTTACAACCAAAGGTGCCATACATCGTATATTTGCTTGTGGCTCCTAGCACCCATAGTCTTAAAAGTTACAGCAGTGGTCAAAGTCAAATTCCAAAATCTCATCTGAAACTCAAGGTTAATTCTTAACTATGCACCAAGATAAACAAAACAAAACAAAACAATAAATCCAATATATTAGGGCACAGAGTAAACATTTCCATCCCAAAAGAGAGAAATATGGGCATAGAAAACAGGAATGAATGGCATCTAAGCAAAAAAAAAAAAAAAAATACAGCTATGCAAACAAGCACTGTAGCTCCACATACAGTATCTGTGGCACATGGCATTATGATGTTCTCTCCAATGGTCTGTGTAGCTTTGCCACTAAAGCATTGATGGTTTCACCCCACATGTCTTCTGTCTTGGCTTATTTCTGCTCAATTCCTGCAGCTTTGCTCAACAAATGTCCCATGTTACTGGCATATCTTAATCTTGGGAATATCAAATGCAGCATTAGCTTCCTTTTCACATCTTCATGCATCAATCTCTCAGGAGCAACCCAGAGTATCTCTAATCATACTATACATTATCTAGCTTCCCAGACCTTCCTTTAAAATCTCAATGCAGGCCTAATTCCAGCATCCAGCTTTCCTGCAGAACCACGACCACATGTTTGATGCCAAGGTCTGCCACTATATTGAGCAGAGCCAAACTTTCTGGGACCATGGCTGCAGCAGGTTCTGAGTGCCTGAATGGCTGAACATAATGAAACAACTTCCTAGACACTCCTATACAAACAAAGTGCACCAAGGGTCTCTTCTCCAAGGAATTTTAATTTTACACACTTTAGCCTGAAATATGTGAGTTTTTTGTCAATTCCTGAGATATCCTTAATCCATCTTTCCTACAGTTTCCGGGTAAAGTACTTAGCATTTCTTTAGTGGCTATAATCTCTTTAATAAATAAACTTTCCCTAGCCCCAAGGTAACTTGAACTTTTCTGGCCAAACTGAAAGTTTTCCAAATCTTTTTATTCTACTTTCTGTTCCTTATTATCACAGAAAACTTGCCAGCAATATCCATGCCACCATCTGAATGCTATTTTGCCTTGGAATTTCTTCTGCTAAATTAATCATTATATTATTAAATCCAGCCTCACGAAAAGTCTCAGGGCATGGGAAAATGCAGACAACTTCTTTGACATAACATACCATGAATGACCTCTAATCCAATTTCCACTATATTCCTCCTCTATATTTGAAACCTCATGAGGACAGCCCTTATAGTCCACTGTCTTATCATCATTCTGGTGTTCTGAGAGACCAGCTTTCCTTGCAACATTCTAAAGCTTTTCCAACTTGCATCTCTAAACTTTTCAAAATTCCTTTTGGTAAATCAGCTATAAAGGCTTGTTGGGGATGCAAATCAAGTCAAGATCGCGCCTGGCAGTTTGCCAGGAGGAGTGGTTTGTGAGGCAATGCCACCGAGCCATTAAGATGGTGGAGATTCCTTATTGGCTGATTGCTGTATCTGGATGATGCTAATTGAGTCGAGCTGTGTGTAATCAGTTAGGTATATATACTGCTGTTTTTCTGTAATAAAGCAGTTCCCGTTTCAACCTTCAAGTTGCTTGTCACCTCCCGGTACTTTGCCCAGCCAGACTGCAGCAAAGGCTTCTAAATCACATGGTCAGGTTAGTCAAAGCAACAGCCCCATTTTTGGTACTAATTTCTGTTTTAATCCACTTTTACATCACTATGACTAAAAGACCTGACAAGAACAACTTAGAGATGGTAAAGTTTATTTTGGCTTGTGGTCTCAGAGAATTATTCTATGGTCAGCCAACACCATAGCTCTGGGCCTGAAGTGGGGCACAATATTATGAAGGAATGGTGTGGCAGAGGAAATAAGCTCAGGACATGGCAACCAAGGAGCAGATACAGCTCTGCTTACCAGGGTTGAAATACAAACCCCAAAGGCACACCCTTAGTAACTTACTTCCTCCAGCCACATCCTATGTGCCTACATTTACCAGTCAGCTAATGCATACCAGTGGATTAATGAACTGATTAGGTTACAATTCTCAAAATTTAATTATTTCACCTCTGAAAATTTTTTCATTGTTCCAAGCATGACTTTTTGGGGGATACCTCAGAACTCATATACTCTTAAATCCTCTGGATAGTCTCCCTGGGAATTCTTTAAAATACTTACCTCTTGGTTCTCTTTCCTATAGTTCCAAAACATATTTATACCTAAGTTGGGAAGATTTAGTTCCAAAATATTATTATTCTCTTGGAATAGCCATGACCCCTTGACTTGGTATCATTCTGGCATGTTGCAGAGAGCATTATGTTCCTTTTAATAAAGGAGATTCATGTCAAGCCTCCTGATAGGTGCCATTTGAGCTCCAAACAGAGGAAGTTGGGAGTCACAACACAGCAATGACATTCATCCAAAAAGAAAACAAAGAAAAACAAAGCTCTCTTCACAAAACTTCTTTTTTATACTCTTATATGTTTCTACCCTCCCTGTATGTCACGAATCACCACAAGATTGACTATCTCATCAAATTCTCAAACATTTACTTCACTTTGTTTTATCCAACATTCTACACTGTCATTAGTTCTTGACACTATTATTTTGTTGTATAGAGATGTGTGTATGATAGGTATACTTATGAATATGAGTTTTATAAGTAGTTATTCTGCATTTCCTTAAATATATAGAATGATGTTTCCCACAATAATATTTTTTCTTTCATAAAATTTTAATGTCTGTAGATTATTCTTTTCTATGCATGCATTATATGTCATATAAAATATTTTCTATTTGGAAGAACTGCCTATGATTATTTTCCTCCAATTTTTACTACTGTGAACAAAAGTTCTACTAACATAAACTCTTCGGAAAAACAGTCATGTTTATTTCTTTAGGATAAATTCTTAGAAAGAATGGCTGAGACAAATGTATGCATATTTTTAAGAGTTTTGGTATATATTGCCAAATTTTCCTCTGGAAAGTTTGTCTTAGCTGCAGAAAGTAAAAATTATTTTCTAATTTATATTTGGCAATAATGCATATGTAATTTCTTTAGTCTTTCTCAGTTGACAAATAAAATTTAAATTTCATTGAGAATTCATTTCTATTACCATGTGTTTGAAACAATATATACAGTTATATACTTGCTTTAACACATAAATATATCTGATTTATATTCTGATACACTGGTTAAGTGGATAAATAAATGGATGTATAGATATGTAGCAATTTGCAAATTGCTTTGAATATAAGGCTTTAGAAAAATTATTATATTATCGTTTAAGCTTGGTCCTTAGTAGATTAATTCCAATGTATAACAACATTTGCCGCCATTGATTTGTTCTGAGAGTGAGAAGCAAGTAAAACATACTTAGGAGAAATATTTTTCCTATAAATATTACCTACAGGCATCAGGTCATTTGACATTTCAAAATTATGTACACTAGAAGCCCCTCTTTGTTAACACAGTCTTTGAGAAAACTATCCAGAAGGTTAAAATCCCAAATCCATAGTGGTCCAACTCCCTGAAGACAAGAAAGCAACAACTCAATTTAGTTAAGGCAGTCTCTGTGAGACTTTGTAGATAGCAGGCCTGGCTCATCCGATCATCTTACAATAACTAAAGCTAGGTTCTTGGGCAAAAGTTGGTTAAAAAGATGAAGTGATTAAAAAAATTAGAGGTATATAGTTATAATTATGAATATGAGTTTTATAAGTAGTTATTTATAAGTAGTAAACATATATATATATATATATATATATATATATATATATATATATATATTACTATAATAGCTAACCAAATGACTAAAAATGAAATTAGCATGAGCTCTTTTAGAACACATCAGGTTTCATTTATTTGTTCCTGTTTGAATAACTAATTCATCTTTAGAAACACTTTACTCACATAATTTGAGAACATTGCAATTTGTACCTATCTACAATCTTATTAAGGTGGATATCAACCCAAGTACCTTTTTTTGAATTGTTAATTTTAATTGACTGAAAATCCATCCCATTTGTAGTGGAATCCCAGGGTTCAGGCAATCTCTCCAGTACTTCTGCACAGTTCCAGGGAAGGAAGAGGGTTGTCATGAGTATTTGTTTGTCTTTTCATATACACTGTTAGTCATGCTTCCTCACTATGGACTATCACAGTCTTGACATTGCTGACTAAATATATTACTGTATCATCCCCGGTGCTAATTAACTCTTATCCCCTAAGTTTCTCCTTAAACTTCTCTCATGTTAATGTAGATATGTATAACCTATCATCTAATTCAACAAAGTCATATATGGTCATGTGACTCTACTCCTCTACTCCATCCCCACCTCAAAATCCTTTTGTACCTTTTCGGTTTTATTTTCTTTTTCTCTTTAAATTTCTAGACATCTTTGTCATATTCTAAGACTCTTTAATATCTCTGCCCAAACAAATGAACCAACTATTCCAAAACCCACTGTTTACAACATAACTGCCTCTCCCTTATATTTTGCTGTTACTTTCCAGGAAGGGCCAGAAGCAACATAAATTGATGTCCTCTTTGATTTGAATCATGCATCCATCTTTACAGAAGATATTTGGCTATAATAATTGAGACAAATAAGAAAACATATATTCTCATTTTTACTTTTCCTACATTTATCTTTCTCAACATTTTTAGGTAATCCTATGTTCCTTCTCCTTTGTTCCTTTGTTTATTTGTTCCTGTTTGAATAACTAATTCATCTCCCCATTTTTCTTTCTACCTTATGCAATAACATTTGTTGCTTCATATTGGGCATTTCTTGTATACTCTGCCTTTATTTTCTTATATGTTAAGGTTAAAATACTTAATATGAACATAAGGCATGCTTACCTCAATGATCACTTCCTTTCTCCTTTAACAAACTGTTTACATATAGGCACTGGAAACAGCTAACTTTTTCGGGAACAATTTCTATCATGTTTTAAATGTTTAAGGGTAGGAAACAGCAAAGTGAATCATTTTACATATGATACTAAACACATATATTAATATCAAATCAAAGATAATATCAACAATATCCAAGATAGTTATTTCTCTTTATTAGAATACTTGTTTTGAATTTTATTTAAATTCAAATTTTTCAGATGTAGAAAATATTTCACTTATATTTGTATCTCCATAGAAATGTAAGGTAATGTAAGAGTGCATTTATTTAACAAACATCCCTATGCATCTTCATTGTGCTTCCTATTTATTCCAGAGAGAAGAGTGAGATGTAACAATATAAGAATTAAACGGAAACATACTTTGGAATAATTGAGGACGAAAGAACTAGCATATATGTTAATAACACTAACAATAATAACAGTGACGGACAATAACTACCATATGGAGGACTTTCATAGGATACATCCATACTTTCAGTAAGATCTCATTGGGTTGGTATTTAAGAAGTGAGGGGACCATGGAATTGGTAGTTTGAATAATTCTATATTCATATCTACATCCATATTTTTAAAATGTCATTTAAAGGTAAAATTTGAATGAACACTTGCCTGACTGCAAAGTTCATTCACCATATTATATTGTCTTCATATATAAATTGCACCATTCTGTGGAGTACCTGAATATACACATTGATAATAGTAAATATATGTCAATTTAACTCAATAAAAACAATTCTAAAAGGAAATTCTCTTTGCAATAACATATTTTGTCATGCTTTATTTTTGATGCTTGGTATATACAATGCAATGTAATCACTGAATGACTTTTGCCTAGAATGTCAATTAAGATTTTTAGTAGCTGACTGCCATTGAAATAAGCATTTTCAACATATATTTAGTCGATGGAATAAGAAGATTGTATGAACATCTGCCTGAGCCATGCACAAGTATTTCATATTGTAGCAATGACAAATATGAACATGGTAGTATTTGAAAGTGTTATTGCCCAGAGCTATTGAAGCTAACAATTAGACACCCTCTTCACATGGGAAATTAAAGAAATTTCTAACTGGGCAGCTAATACTCTTTTATATTCTGGTTAATTTGAAAATTGCTTTGGATACATCATCTCTTTTCTTCAGATTAGCTCATGCTTTCACTGAACTGGGAAATATTTGTCAATAAGCAATGGATTATGGACTTGAAAACCTTTAATACATATGAATGACACATCACTATAAAATTATTTCACAAGTGAAATTGATTATAGAATTTTTCAACCAGGAACTTGCATTTTCTTCTTATGAGTTTAATATTCTAACAAATTTATGAGCTATAACTTCATACACCTTTGGTGGAAAACCAAACCAACACTTTGAAGTACACTTTATAAAACTAAGCTGCACAGGCACAGAGGAAGCCAGCACTGACCACCAAATACAAGAGAAAAACTGAACAATTAATTGCAGATCTGATTCTAGTCTATTTTATAATAAGTCTCTTAAATAAAATTACTTTTTAAATAACACAAATTTTTGTATTATATTACTAATGCAATTAATGAGCTCTTGGCCTAAAATATAAAAGATATTACAAGCCCACAGTGGTCAATGCCTTTAATCCCAGCTACTAAGGAGGCTGAGGCAAGAGAATCAAAAAATTCATGGCCAGCCTGGGCAATTTGGCATCATGGTAACTCAATTTTTTTTTAAATGGGGAGATATAGCTCAATTGTACTAGTTGGGTACCCCTGGGTTCAGTCCCAGCCTTAACAAATATAAGAAGAAAAGAATACACTGCACATGCTGTTATTTTGTGTTCATCCAGTGTGAATTTCATTGAAAGTTGAATACCAAGAAGTTCTTAATCACTGTTAAATGGTTTCATATGCTCTAATTTATGAGCAAGAATTTCCAATTGAGCCAAAAATCATAGCTATAGTCCATCAAGTAGAATTTATTGGCTCATAGCTATAGGTTTTCTTAAAACCCTTCCTTATATTGGAGATTGGAGAGTACATCTCATTCTTTTTCACTCATCACATCTTTGCTAACATCTTGCTCAAAGTTCACTGCTGCATAAAACTATTCTAGGTGATCTATATTCAGTTCTAGTTATCATATTTACAACTTCTCCTAATACTTATGTTAAAATTATAGGAATCATATTTATTACTTAGTAATTTTTTTCTTGTAATATATTTTTATTTTTTCATAAGTACTTCTTTCATTCAAAATACCTCTCTAGAACATAATTTAACTAAGTCTATTTAGAATTTCTTATACAATTCCTACTTATTCACAGCCTTTTCTTCCAAAAGATTATCTACATAATTGGAAAACTTATTTTATCTATTCATTTACATCTTCTGAAAGGATCCCCAGAAAATTTTCAATAGATTTTTCATTGGGCACTTACTAATACAAATAATAACAAAGATAATAAAATACATTTTAAATTACACTTCACACTATATGTCTGAAATTGTTAAATGCTTTAAGTGACTGCAATAATCATATACAAATAGAGTTCAGAGAAGGGAACAGGAGGAGAAAGAAAAGGGGAGGAAAAAGGAAAGGACTGAATTAGAACAAATTATATTTCTGCTTTTATAATTATGTCAGAGTGAATTCCATTATCATGTATAACTAAAAAGAAGCAATAAAAAGGAAAGAAGAAGAATTTACAGCATTATTTTCATTTCATAGAAAAGGAAACCAAGGTCTTACTGCCTAAAGTTGACCAAATCACTAGTACAGAAATTTGCAGAACTTTCCAGCCAATGTTTCCTATACAAATTAGTAAGTGCCCAAATGTGTGAATATCCCTCCCACATTCTAGGCACTTTAAATATGTGATCAGACTCTTGGCAATCAAAACTATCTCTGATGTTTATGGAAGCTTCATGGATTGTGGTCATTAATACATTTGCTCTTATGGCAATACAGAAATTGAGATTTATTTTTATGTAATACATTTACTCAAAATTCATTGAATATGATTTTGTTTCTTATCATTCCTTTTCTGGGATTGAGTTTCAAAATTATGTGACCTAATATGTGAAAATTTTCCCATTTATAAAACCTCTGTATGTCCTGATGTAAAGTAAGTGACTTAGAGTCTGACCTGCTGAACTGTTGCCCCAGTTCAGACACTGGCTAACAATGTGGACACAGGCATGTCACATAGGCCCTTTGGACCTAGGTTTTATTCTTATTTGTACATATGGAAGTTTGGAAACCATTGTCTTTCTGGTATTATCCAGTTCTGATAAAAGACAAAAAGCTTACCATAAAATTGGAATACAAAACTGTGTGTATTTATTCACTTATATAAATAAAACAAATTAATTAAGGCCCACAAACAAGATAAACCAACAAACAGATGACTATATCAGTGTGTGGTCCCTGAGTTTACTTTTTAAAACTGGAATACAAAAAAAAAAATTAATTATCTCAGTTCTCCGCAACCATACACTTGTATGGATCAAATTAAGTTTTGGAGAACCCATATCTGAGAAGACAAATCGATTTACCTCAGAAGGAATTAGTAATAGAAAATTAAGTTCTATCTGCCAGCTATTACTTATCAGGAAGGAAACCTCAAACATCAACTAATTGTTTTATGAAATAAAAAGAGATAGATGGTGGTCACTCTTCTTAGACAGTGTGATCTGTATCAGAACCTAATTTCAGATGCTGTAGAGTAGGTGCATCAGGAACTAAGCTCTGGCACCAGATTGCCTGGGTCTAAATCCTGGTCAATACTCACTATCTATATGACCTTTGCATATCATTGTTATGCCTTCAGTTTCCTCCTCTGTATATTAACATTCCTACCTCACAGTGCTATTGGAAAGATTAACTTGATGGATACAGGCAAAGCAGCCATGAAGGGCTTGGCCCATATTAGTCACTCAATAAATAACACATATTATTCAAATGATAAACTAAATATTACAGCTGACCATCAAGGGATTAGCTTGGTGCTTAGCAAGCACCATTTCCAGTGTCTGCTATACTAGAGGAGTAATGGGGTTTTTTTTTTGTTTGTTTGTTTGTTTGTTTTTTAACCAACCTATCTCCTTTAAGAATGCTACTTCAGAATCAAATTTGCATTTTTAATTTTCATAATCACATCGTATCAGCTAAAGCATTAGGTATCAGAAACTACTGTTTCTAAAACTGTATTGGTGACAAAAATTTTAACAACAAAGAATATGCTAAATATTACATGATCTAACTTAGTTTCCTTACTCAAATAATATCTTTTTCAGTTCCTTTTAGCCTGAGACAAAATGTCCATAGTAAAACCCTATTCCAAATAAAAGTGAATGTTCTATTTACATAACTGATAAAGCAATCTGAAGTGACAAGAATTATCAAATTTGGATCAGATTACTTCAAAAAGGTTTGATAGAGGAAGTGAGCTTTGAGAAAATAAACAAGGAAACAATAAAGATAAATGGAAAAGCCATTTCAGAGTTATTTCTTGGAAAAAAAAACAGATTTAAGATTGAATTTGCTGAACAATATATGGAGCCAGGATACAAGAGACAGCATGCTAAATATGGGGGCGGAAGGGAGCAACCAACTTTTCTTTTGGTCATTTTAATTTCAGGAATTTTATTTTTGTATACCACTGAGAGGAAAACTCTAAACTAGACAAACCTCTCACTGATTTCAGTATATTATATAAACAAAGCATACCACATAAATGGTAAACTAGCTCTTGAGACATAAAGAAAGGGCAAGCACAGGTAGGTAAATAGAAGTCTGGTACACAAATGGAACCACAAATACATTTAAGTTTACCTATCTTAATACAACGCCAAACCTAATTTCAAAGTAGTCTGCTACTCAAGAAATGAAACCAACTTGGATCTATCAAAATAAGAAAAAGGCAGTGCAAAAATAAACCTCTTAGCCAAAGTGAAAATGAAAACTGAGAAATACCACACCAGGAAGCTTTCTCCAACACCCAGTTTCAAAGTCCAGAGAAGAAAAATCCTTTTTGGAAAGCTTTTGAGATATAATTACTTAAACTTTGTTTATAGTGGCACAATGAAGTCTTTTCTGTTCTTACCTTGCCAAAATGTAAAACCCTAATGGATTTGAACATCAGCAACTGAAGTACTGAAAACCTCCAAGCAAGAGGATGCCAAGATATATGAAATGTTTAAGTCTATTTCCTCCTTTGTGTTAGCAGCTGGACTCTACATTACTTTCTTTCAAAGTCGTCCATATTTCTCCTTCTTAAAAGTTAATTTTGTCTGTTATTTTCAAGTTTTCCACTTTGTGTTCAATTAATAGAATGACTGAGGATGCATTCAGAATTTTCCTGCATTTTCCCCACTTCCATTACTTTTCCAAGTATATGTAATACTTAACGTTTTAATGACAAATTTTATAATCTTAAGCTATCTCGTAAAGGTATCTTCTGTATATTCATTAAAATTAAGAGTGATAATTCTGTTTCCATTGTAAACTGGTATTTTATATATTATTTTGCTTGATAAATGCTATTATTTTGAATTTTCCTATTTAATTTCTACAGAAATAACTGTTCTCTTGTGTATAAAATATTTTCAAATAAAAATACCTATATTGTCAAGATCATTGTACTGTCATGTGTAGCTAACAAATAAAAAAAAAGAAAAAAAATACCTATATTACACATATTATGTTTTACTCCTTCTTGTGTATGGTCCTAGTATTAACAAATGATAATATATGCTAGTTCCTCAACCACAAACTGATTTATACATAGGGAGTATGAATAATGATCCTGGTAGACTTCAGACTTATGAAGCTCAGTTGCTTTAATGACCAGCAATATTTTTCCAACTTTGTTTTGTCTGAGAGCCTGTCCTTGTAAATCGCAATAACTTTTATCAGTCCACCTGGTTTTCCACGCTGCATGGTCTTCATTTATACATATAAAGCTTTGACATCATGAGGGCTTCTACTCTTACCTGCTCCCTCCCCATTTCCTGACCAGGCTAAGAGACCTGGCTGCAAAAAATTTAGCTTTTGAAATTTCCCATTATTTTTGTCTCCATTTCTCTCACCCCAGCTCTCTTCTCTGGTAGGGAGGCCACCTTGTTTTCTCAGTTATGAAAATTCCCTATGCTGCAGTTCTCACAATTTAAGATAAATGATAAATGTTTTTTCTATTGTTGCATTGTATTATTTTTTTAACCACCGGACATAAATCATCTTGTCATATAAGCATTCTTAACCTACTTTCCTAAAAATGAATTTTAATTATTATGATCTGGTATTAATAAACATAGGTGACCAAACATAATTTATCAAGATAACACATTAATTCATGATGGTGGTAGCTTTAGAAGCAAAGCATTACAGCTTAATGAAAGACAGCCAATATTGTATAAACAACTATTTCTCAGAATTTGTGTATCCATAACCCAAATTTTGAAATAATAATTAGAAAAAAGTGGTGTTGATTTTTGGCATTGATATTCTTCATTACCAAATCAAATTTATTTCATTCTGTGATACAGTTAGATATGTTATACAAGAAGAATGGTACTTGAATTAGTTATCATCAATTATTAATATAAAAGCAAGCTTGCCTTTAATCAAAAACCACATGAAGGTAAATATTAAAAAGTACAGTTGATCTTTAAAACTGATATCTAAAGTAAGCATTTTAATGTCGTCTTTTGAAACATGTATAACAATAAATTTAGAAAATAGGTTAAATATAAACATAAATTTTCCAAAACTCCCAGCATAGAAATAAATATAACAATAACTTTTTTTGTTTCTACCATTATATACAAGGGATAAATATATGCCTAACAATTAAACATAATAATGAACATATTTTACATACAATGAAACTTAATTTTCTTATTTAAAAACAGCCCTTGATCCTCTCTTAAAACATTGTCATTCTGTAAAATGACATCTATTTAAAGCCTCATAAGTTTTTGTATTTGTCCTTATTGGATGTTTCAAACATCAGACAACTTCTAATAGCATTATTTAATTATTTTTGTGTTCTTTCCTTTTTAACATTTGTATTCAATTTTAATCTGTTGTGAAAATTTAGTTAACTTTAATTATATAAAATTTATTTCGATGTTCACTTCCAGTTTTTCTATTATGATTTTTACATTCATCATGACTTCATTTACTTCATTTTTCATTATTTCAAAATTAACTCATGAATTATGTGTTCTAAATATCTGAATATTTGAATATTTTGTTGATCCGTACATCTGTAAAACAAATTAGTTTAACATAAATATATCAAGTAGAGCTTTTATGTCTTAAGGCTCTCCACTTTTAATTTTATATTGTAGAGGAAAAGTCTGTCGCATTACTTGTTTCTCTTTTTTCTATTGCATGTGTCTTTTCTACCTAGATGCCTTTAATAGTGTTTTCCCTTGTATGCACAGGTATGTGTATCTGTGTGTATGTGTGTGTGTGCATGGAATTCAAAATTTATTGTATATCAAGGTGTATGATAATTTCTTACATAATCTCTTGGAGTGGTTTCTAACATTTTTAATCTATATTAACAGACTTTTTTATTCATCTCTAGATAAATTAATATATATATATATATATATATATATATATATATATATATATATTTTTTTTTTTTTAACTAATGGCCCTTTGAAAGCATTCATTCTTTTTGCCCTGAATATTTCTTTAGATCATTTTCATGCATATAATATTTTCACATGCCTCAAAAAAAACCTGTTATTTATATTTCAACACATCCAGAACTCCTTTTTCTCATTTATTAACTGAAGTAACATAAGATAGCTTGGATTATTATTTACAGAGTGTGTGTATATGAATATATATAAAGATCCCACTTTATGTCACTTTGCATTTTGGGGATCCATTCACTTCTTCTGCAAGGAGACTAATGGAAAATATTGGAGGCTTTACCAGCCATACCGTCTCTAACACAATTCCTACTCAGCTCTCTCATTGTATCCAAGATAATTTGTAATCAAACAATTCCCATGGATCAGGAATCTGAGCATTGTTTAGCTGGTCCTCACCAGACCACTAAAGCCCTTCCAAGTCTACAGTCAAGGCAGTGATCAAGCAGTGTTCCCTCCTTCAGCTTCTTTGGGGAAACTCACTTCTTAGTTCACTCATGTTGCTCGAAGCAGTTGTTACCTTGCAAATATTGGACTGAAGATTCCTGTTTCTCCGTGGCTATTGGCCTGATATCACCTTCATCATATTTTCTTGCTATAGGGACCTTTCCTAAACAAAAGTTTTACTGTTTAAGCCAATAAAATACAGTCTCTGGAATAAGTTTGCTAGCAAGAGAGAGTCTCTTGTCAAAGGTAACTTGATCGTAAAAGTGACATCCCATCACCATTGTCATTCTATTGCTTGAACACCATGAGCAGAAATAATAGGGGCCACCTTATAATGCATCTGAAATAACACTGAATTTTCACTTCTAATTTAGGAATAATAAATAATAAAGGTACAAACTTATTTTTTTTACATTTTGAATTTTAGTGTCTTATGGTGTGTGTGTGTGTGTGTGTGTGTGTGTGTGTGTGTATCCCTCATAATTAAATAATTCACTATTTTAAAGTTTTGTTTACCAGCAATCATTTGGGATATCATGATTTTTTGCACCTTTTCTAATTTTCAAAATCACTAGTGGTGGAAGCTGTTAAAAGTTGCATAGACACATTTTTAGATACACGTGACATTTTAAAGCAGATATTTCCATGAACAAATCAATTATAAATGTGGCATTTCATTTCAACATCTTGTCAAGAAGGTAGAATTATCTGAAGTTAGATTAATGGAAGTAAATTCCTGTTAGGCAGCAACTGTTCAAGCATGATGGTTTCAATCCAATGGTATCACCATGATCTTGTAAACACAACCGCATGACAAAATGACCTGCGCTTACCTATGTTTGACAAAGCACACTCATTATGGTTCAAAGTTACCTTGACAAGACTAGTTCACATATACTCATGTTTCAGCCTTTTGTAGATCTGATACTTACTCATAGGCCAAAGAACAAGAACATAAGTCAGAATGTCTTGTTTAAATTAAGTTCAAGGATGGGTGACTGGCTCTTACTAAATCTAGAATCAGGTGTTCACTGAGATCATGTTCTTGAATCACCATTACATTCATCAAGCTGCCTCATTTGCCAATCTTTGAGAAAAAAAGAAATGTTCTGATGAATGTAACTTTGTTAAGTTTTCATTTTTCAGTTTAGAAATGTAAGGCTAAGGATAAATGACTTCTGCAAATTCATATAACATTTCATTCATTTTCTCATCCACTTTTATAGAAGTTGGTTCAGTTTATAAATATTAGTCCTCAATCTTTTCCTAAACACGTTAAGTACTTATATAAAAAAATGCTTTCAGATTATCCAAGATTTTTATTTAATAATTTTCAATATTTATCTTTTTTTTTTTTTTTTTTGGTTCTGGGGATTGAACCCAGGGCCTTTTGCATGTGAGGGAAGGACTACCAACTGAGCTGTATTTCCCAGAAAAACTTTTTAGTAAAAACTGAAGTTTATCTCACACATATATTCTTAACATTTTATTTAATTTTATTAAATTTGCTTTTATTATTTAACTACTATTAAACACTAAATCTTCTTTTATATTAAGGTGTTTGTTGTATGTTTATGTTTGAGACCACAGATTAAAACCCAGGGGTACTTAACTACTGAGCCACATCCCCAGCTCTTTTTATTTTTTATTCTAAGACAGGGACTTACTAAGTTACTTAGGGCTTTGCTAAATGGCTGAGGCTGGTTTTGAATTTGTGATCCTACTGCCTCAGTCTTCCAAGCCACTGGGATTACAGTTATGTGACACCAGGCCTATCTATATTGAGCATTTTCAAACAAAAAAATATCATAAAATATTTGAAATACTTAAAGACTAGAAGATACCGTGAGAAAACTGTGTCCTCAATACAGTTTACATATGAAGTTGAAATAACCAACACTATCCACCAAGGTCTCCTTCCCCTCCTTCTTTCATAATAATCACCAATTTTAAAAATTTGGATGTTTCCTATTCATTTCCTATACAATTTTTTAATAAAATATATCCTCATTTATATAAGATGTAACTTTCTTCTTGTTGTTCAATATTATGTTTCTAATGCTTCCTTCTATTATTGTGCATGGAAATGAATTACTTTCACTTCAGTGTAATGAATAAATCCATTGTATAAATAACTACAATTTGTTCTCTCATTGATGAAAATTTAAGCTATTTTCATTATTTTTTTCACTATTTAAAAATACTGCTGCTAGAAATAATCTTTTCTACCTATGTTTTTAGATTTTCTGTAGTCTGTAACTTGAGGTAAAATTAACATGCCATGTGGTAAGTACATTTTTAAAATTGCTAAATATTGCCAAACTACTCCCTAATTCATAATTATTTTATAAATCAGAATTATCAGTTCTAAAATAACTTGTTTCTGATTATTTTAATAAAGTCCCCCCAAAGTTATATATTCCATATAGCTTTAATTTACTAAAGTTTGTTGTTTATGAAATTAGTTTAGAATTTTATTGTTTTTAATATAGATGACTAATTGTGCTAAAACCTTTAATCTAAGCTACTTAGGTACTGGAGTTTTATATTACAACAGCATTTGTTAGTGTAAGCTTTACTAAATTGCTCTTTTATAAAATGTTCTTGGCTACTCTTAGCCATTTGCCTTTCCATATAACGGTGAGAACTAATTTGTCAAGTTAAAAAAATTAGAGAATTTTTATTGAAAGTGTGAGGAATTTATGAATTAACATGAAAATAATTGTCATATTAAAGACATTTATTTTTATTTTCATGAAAAAAATACTATATATTTATTTTTTTATTGATTATTTAAAGCATTACATAGCTCATGATATATCATCTTTCATACATTTCACTCAAATTGTGTTTTGAACTCCCATTTTCACCCCAAATACAGATTGCAGAATCACATCTGTTACATATTCACATTTTTACATAATGCCATATTAGTGACTGTTGTATTCTGCTACCTTTCCTATCTCCTACTATCCCCCCTCCCCTCCCCTCCCCTCCCATCTTCCCTCTCTACCTCCCCTGCTGTTGTTCAATTCTCTCCTTTTTTTCCCTCCCCCTTGCCCCTCAGAACCTCTTATAGGGCTGGGGATGTGGCTCAGGCGGTAGCGCGCTTGCCTGGCATGCGTGCGGCCCGGGTTCGATCCTCAGCACCACATACCAACAAAGATGTTGTGTCCGCCGAGAACTAAGAAATAAATATTAAAAAAAATTCTCTCTCTCTCTCTCTCTCTCTCTCTCCCCTCTCTCACTCTCTCTTTAAAAAAAAAAAAAAAAAAAAAAAAAAAAGAACCTCTTATAATTCTATGTATCATTGAAGGTCTCCTACTATTTCCATGTGCTTTCCCTTCTCTCTCCGTTTCTCTCCCCCCATTCGTCTTTGTTTACTGTGGTCTTTTCCTCATGTTCTTCCTTCCTGTTCTGTTCTTAGTTGTTCTCTTTATAACAAAGCAGACATTTGGCATTTGTTTTTTAGGGCTTGGCTAGCTTCGCTTAGGATAATCTGCTCTAATGCCATCCATTTCCCTGCAAATTCTATGATTTTGTCATTTCTTAGTGCTGCATAATACTCCATTGTGTATAGATGCCACATTTTTTTTATCCATTCATCTATTGAGAGGCATCTAGATTGGTTCCACAGTCTAGCTATTGTGAATTGTGCCGCTATAATCATTGATGCAGCCGTATCCCTATAGAGCACTTTTTTAAGGTCCTCAGGGAATAGTCCAAGAAGTGCGATAGCTGGGTCAAATTGTGGATCCATTCCCAGCTTTCCCAGGAATCTCCATACTGCTTTCCAAATTGGCCTCACCATTTTGCAGCCCCACCAGCAGTGTACAAGTGTACACTTTTCCCCACATCCCCGCCAACACTTATTGTTGTTTGACTTCATAATGGCTGCCAATCTTACTGGAGTGAGATGGTATCTTAGGGTGGTTTTGATTTGCATTTCTCTGATTGCTAGAGATGGTGAGCATTTTTTCATGTACTTGTTGATTGATTGTATGTCCTCCTCTGAGAAGTGTCTGTTCAGGTCCTTGGCCCATTTGTTAATTGGGTTATTTGTTATGTTATTGTTTAATTTTTTGAGTTCTTTGTACATTCTGGATATTAGGGCTCTATCGGAGGTGTGGGGGGTAAAAATTTGTTCCCAGGATGTAGGCTCTCTATTTACCTGTTTTATTGTTTCTCTTGCTGAGAAAAAACTTTTTAGTTTAAGTAAGTCCCATTTGTTTATTCTTGTTGTTAACTCTTGTGCTATGGGTGTCCTATTAAGGAATTTAGAGCCCGACCCCACAATATGTAGATCGTAGCCAACTTTTTCTTCTATCAGACGCAGTGTCTCTGACTTGATATCTAGCTCCCTGATCCATTTGGAGTTAATTTTTGTGGATGGCGAGAGAAAGGGATTCAATTTCATTTTGTTGCATATGGATTTCCAATTTTCCCAGCACCATTTGTTGAAGATGCTATCCTTCCTCCATTGCATGCTTTTAGCCCCTTTATCAAATATAAGATAGTTGTAACTTTGTGGATTAGTCTCTGTGTCTTCTATTCTGTACCATTGGTCCACCTGCCTGTTTTGGTACCAGTACCATGCTGTTTTTGTTACTATTGCTTTGTAGTACAGTTTGACCTCTGGTATTGCTATACCTCCAGACTCACACTTCCTGCTTAGAATTGCTTTTGCTATTCTGGGTCTTTTGTTTTTCCATATGAATTTCATGATTGCTTTGTCTATTTCTACAAGAAATGCCATTGGGATTTTGATTGGCATCGCATTAAACCTGTAGAGAACTTTGGGTAATATCGCCATTTTGATGATGTTAGTTCTGCCTATCCATGAACAGGGTACATTTTTCCATCTTCTGAGATCTTCTTCTATCTCTCTCTTTAGGGTTCTGTAGTTTTCATTGTATAAATCTTTCACCTCTTTTGTTAGGTTGATTCCCAAGTATCTTATTTTCTTTGAGGATATTGTGAATGGAGTGGTTTTCCTTATTTCCATTTCAGAGGTTTTGTTGCTGATATACAGGAATGCCTTTGATTTATGCGTATTGATTTTATAACCTGCCACTTTGCTGAATTCATTTATTAACTCTAGCAGCTTCTTTGTAGACTCTCTTGGGTCTGTTAATTATATTATCATGTCATCCGCAAATAGCGATAGTTTAATTTCTTCTTTTCCTATTTTTATGCCTTTAATTTCTTTTGTCTGTCTAATTGCTCTGGCTAGTACTTCGAGAACTAAATTGAATAGAAGTGGTGATAGAGGGCATCCCTGTCTTGTTCCAGATTTTAGAGGAAATGCCTTCAGTTTTTCTCTGTTTAGGATGATGCTAGCCTGAGGTTTAGCATATATAGCTTTTACAATGTTGAGGTAAGTTCCTGTTATCCCTAGTTTTTCTAGTGTTTTGAACATAAAGGGATGCTGTACTTTGTCAAATGCTTTTTCTGCATCCATCGAGATGATCATGTGGTTCTTGTCTTTCAGTCTATTGATGTGGTGAATAGCATTTTTTGATTTCCGTATATTGAACCATCCTTGCATCCCAGGAATGAATCCTACTTGATCATGGTGCACAAGTTTTCTGATATGTTTTTGTATTCGATTCGCCAGAATTTTATTGAGAATTTTTGCATCCAAGTTCATTAGAGATATTGGTCTGTAGTTTTCTTTCTTTGAAGTATCTTTGTCTGGTTTTGGGATCAAAGTGATGTTGGCCTCATAGAATGAATTTGGAAGAGCTCCTTCTTTTTCTATTTCTTGAAATAGCTTGAAAAGTATTGGTATTAATTCTTCTTTGAAG
This sequence comes from Spermophilus citellus, assembly GCF_964194105.1. Classification (NCBI taxonomy): domain Eukaryota; kingdom Metazoa; phylum Chordata; class Mammalia; order Rodentia; family Sciuridae; genus Spermophilus; species Spermophilus citellus. The sequence continues at coordinate 198,573,005 of NC_138182.1, read as the reverse complement.
GTTTTGTAGAACTCCGCTGTATACCCATCTGGTCCAGGGCTTTTCTTAGTTGGTAGTCTTTTGATGGCTTCTTCTATTTCTTCTTTTGTTATTGGTCTGTTTAAATTGTGTGTGTCTTCCTGTCTCAATCTGGGCAATTCATATGCCTTAAGAAGTTTATTGATATCTTCATTATCTTCTATTTTATTGGAATATAGGGTTTCAAAATACTTTCTAATTATCTTCTGTATTTCTGTAGTGTCTGTTGTGATATTGCCTTTTTCATCCCGTATGTTAGTAATTTGAGCTCTCTCTCTTCTTCTTTTCGGTAGCATGGCTAAGGGCTTGCCTATCTTATTTATTTTTTCAAAGAACCAACTTTAATTTTTATCAATTTTTTCAATGGTTTCTTTTGTTTCAATTTCATTGATTTCTGCTCTAATTTTAATTATTTCTTGTCTTCTACTACATTTGCTGTTGTTTTGCTCTTCCTTTTCTAGGTTTTTGAGGTGTTGCGTGAGTTCATTTATTTGTTGGTTTTTTTTCTTTTTTTGAGGTAAGAACTCCAAGAAATGAATTTCCCTCTTAAAACTGCTTTCATTGTGTCCCATAGATTCCAGTATGTTGTGTCTGTGTTATCATTTGATTTTAAGAATTTTTTCATCTCCTCCTTTATGTCTTCTATAACCCATTGATCATTCAATAACATATTGTTCATTTTCCATGTGATGTAGGATTTTTCCTTCCTTCTTTTATCATTGATTTCCAATTTCATTCCATTATGATCAGATATGGTGCATGGTATCATGTCCACGCCTTTATATTTACTAAGAGTTGCCTTATGGCATAATATATGGTCTATCTTTGAGTAGGATCCATGTGCTCTGAGAAGAACGTGTATCCACTTGATGATGGTTGATATATTCTATATATGTCAGTTAAGTCTAGGTTATTGATTGTGCTGTTGAGTTCTATAGTTTCTTTATTCAGCTTTTGTCTAGAGGATCTGTCTAATGGCGAGAGCGGTGTGTTGAAGTCACCCATAATTATCGTGTTGTGGTCTATTTGACTCTTGAACTTGAGGAGAGTTTGTTTTATGAACGTTGCAGCTCCATTGTTTAGTGCATACAAATTGATGATTGTTATGTCTTGTTGGTGGATGGTTCCTTTTAACAGTATATAGTGACCTTCTTTATCCTTCTTGATTAACTTAGGTTTGAAGTTGATTTTATTCAATATGAGTATGGCCACTCCTGCTTGCTTCCGAGGGCCATGTGAGTGGTATGATTTTTCCCAACCTTTTACCTTCAGCCTGTTTATGTCTTTTCCTATCATATGAGTCTCCTGAGGGCAGCATATTGTTGGATTTGTTTTTTTGATCCAGGTTACTAGCCTATGTCTCTTGATTGGTGAGTTTAGGCTATTAACATTTAAGGTTACAATTGAGATATGATTTGTACTTCCAGTCATGCTTCTTTATTTATTTATTTTAGTTTGGCTAGTTTTGCTTTTTGGTTATTTTCCTCCCCATTTACTGAGATACCTCGTGCTGTTAGTTTTGGGCACTATTTTTCAATTCCTCTTCTTGTAGTGTTTTGTTCAAAATGCTTTGCAGAGCTGGTTTTCTTGCTGCAAATTCTTTTAGCTTTTGTTTATCGTGAAAGATTTTAATTTCATTGTCAAATTTGAAGCTCAATTTTGCTGGATATAGTATTCTTGGTTGGAATCCATTATTTTTCAGCGTTTGAAATACATTATTCCAGGATCTTCTCGCTTTCAAAGTTTGTGATGAGAAATCGGTCGTTAACCTAATTGGTTTACCCCTGAATATAATCTGCCTCTTTTCTCTCGTAGCTTTTAGTATTCTCTCCTTGTTCTGTACATTGGCTATCTTCATAATTATATGTCTTGGAGTTGGTCTATTATGGTTTTGAATGTTTGGGGTCCTGTAGGCTTCCAGGATTTGGCAATCCATTCCATCTTTCATCTCTGGGAAGTTTTCTAGAATTATTTCATTTAATATGCTGTCCATTCCTTTGGTTTGAATCTCTGTGCCTTCTTCTATCCCTATGACTCTCAGATTTGGTTTTTTTTATGACATCCCATATCTCTTGAATAGATTGCTCGTGGGATTTAAGCATCTTTTCTGTGTTGACTCTTTTCTTTTCAAGTTGATAAACCTTGCCTTCATTATCTGATGTTCTGACTTCTACTTGATCAAGTCTATTTATAATATTCTCGTTTGAGTTTTTAATTTGGTTTATAGTTTCCTGCAATTCTGGGATTATTGTTTGATTTTTTTTTTAAGATCTCTATCTCCTGGTAGAGCTCGTTCTTTGCCATTTGAATTTGTTTGTTTAATTCATTTTCAAAATATACTTTTATTTCTTGGACTTGCTGTCTCATGTCTTCTCTAATATTCCTTTCCATTCGAGTTAGGTATGCCTTAAGTCTTTCCCTATCCCTGTTTCTGATGTTTCTATGTCCTCCTGTAGAATTGAGTTGTCTTGCATTGTTTGTAATCCTTTTTTCCCTTGTTTTCTCATGTTGTCCACGTTACTTCCAGCTCTTTTTGATTGTCGTGTTTCTGCTCTCTTCTATAGATTTGTTTTGTTTCTGTATTACTCTGATGTCTCTCCTTTGTGTTGTTAAACTATGCCTGCTAACGTGGATTCCGCTGGGAAGGAATTCCGATGTCTGAGCTCCAGTGACGACACTACTCTGCTATGACGGGCCCCAGTCTCCTTGCTGGGGTGCCCTAATGGGGGGGTGTGACTGGACTGTCTCTGTTTGGTTTCAGCTCCCGGTCACGGCAGGCGGGCAGTCTCCAGCCACCCAGTATCACAGGCCGCGGGCAGGTGATCAGTAGCCAGCGGGTGGGCGTTCTCCTACCGCCCAGTTTCGCGGGCAGTGGGTGAACTGTCGCTGGCGGGCCTGCAGTTTACAGCTGCCCAGTCGCGAGGGCCTTGCCTCTAGTCTCCTGGTTTCTCCTGCTAGTCTTGGTTTCTCCTGTTTTGTTGTTGCAATCTATCGGAGAGTGGCGGTGGATACTTCAGCTCTCCAAGATGGTGGCCGCTGGTTGCCTTAGTGGAGTGCCCCTTGTGGGGGATTGGGCTGTACCGCTTCCTTCCCCGTCTCCAATCCCGAACTCAGCCTGGGGGTCAGTGCGGGCTTGGCTGTTGGGATACCACCGTGTTGCAGCCACTTATCTCTTGCTTACCAGTTAATCCCTTCTCTGCGGCGCCACGCCTTCTGTAGCCGCGGGGCAGGCCGCGCGAATCAGACAGCCTGGATCTCCAGGGTCACACTGTTGGCTTTTGGGATCCCTGGCACTCTGTGGTTTTGATTTTTCTGTTTGCCCCTCCCCCAGCGCTGGCTAGACAGGTTTTGTTTTGGCTGCTGATGGGAGGGGGGTTTGAAGGTCAGGTGCCTCTAGTTCTTCTTTAGTCTTTATGCAAGCTCACCGTGATACTCCCTTCCCCTGAAAGTCTAGGAGAGATTTTATGCGAAATCCCCTATGTATGGGGGCTGAACTGAGTGACACACACCTGTTTTGTTGTTGGAATCTGTCTGAGAGTGGCGGTGGATACTTCAGCTCTCCAAGATGGTGGCCGCTGGTTGCCTTAGTGGAGTGTCCCTTGTGGGGGATGGGGCTGTTATATATTTAAATATAGTATTCATTTTGACATCTTTAAAAAAGATTTTAATGTTTTCTATAATCATTATTAAACACAAGATATTGTTAGAGGTATTTTCAGATTTTTTTTACAATGATTATTTCTATTATAAATGGCATCTCATATACATTTCAAATATTCTTAAATAGCTCTTAATTTTACATAAACGTACAATTTATCTTTAATATTTTAAATTATGTTCAAGAAAATGTGCTAATCACTCTTATTAATAATACTAATTTATCACAAGGATGTTATGCTTTTTATTAAAAAATTGTAATAATTGTGACAGACTAAAGATATCCTTCAGCATTTAGATCTTTGAAAATTTTATCTTTTGTTTTCCAACATACATTATAGATCCAACTTTATTCTGGTAAAATAAAAAGTTAAGAAAGGACTCTTTTGTTGTTGTTGTTGTTGTTTCTTTTTATTAAATAAGTTTATCATACAGTTTGAATTTGTATTTGTCTATTTTTCTTCCAAATGATACGTGCCTGGATTTGATATTTTAATCTAAGCATGTCTATTTTGAATGAGCCACTGAATCCATATTGCTTTTATATATTATATGTTACATTTGGAAATATTTTTGTTGCTAAGATAATGCTATATATTTTATGATCTATTAAAAATACCATACTTCTGATACAAACTGTCTTCCATATTAATCAGAATGAGGTGGTCAGTTATAGGAACAAATAACTATGAATTTTCAGAGACTTGAAGAAAAACATTTTGTTTTGTTTTGCTTGTTTTTTTTTCCCTCTAATGCATTTCATCATTTCCAAATAACTCCTTTAAATGGATTTGTTCAACAATATAATTCAACTATTCAGACTACTCCAATCTTTGGCCCCACTGTCTCATCACAGAGAGCCTATGAGAGAGGAGACTATAAAGTAAGAGAGAGAAGTAAAAGTACGCATAGCCTTTTCACTGGGTTAGCCAGACAGTGACTCATGCAACTTCTCCCATTGTGTACTCAGAATGACTCAGGTGGCCTTGCTGCAAGGGGCTGAGAAGGGTGGTCCACCCCGGCATGAAGTGGACAATGAAGCAGTTAATGATTAATGCTAGCAATTTCACATCAAATCCTGATTATATTTTTAGTATCATAATACTAAATATGTACTGTCACAATACACAGGTGAAGTTAACAATGACTTTTGAAGAGACAATCTTTTCATTTGTCAAAACTTTGTGTAATTTAGTGATATTTTAAAATATTTTTCATTTAGAAGTTAAACTTTTCTTACAAAGTTAGTTTTCCAATCAATTATCTTATATCTAATACAAATGGAACTTTCCTCTATCATATTACTTCTGTTCTTATTGAAATATATGAAAGGTATTCATGTTTTACAATATTAATCACTACTATATGCTAATTTTTGTTCCACTATCATGAATTATTTTTATTTGTTTCTCTTTATTTTTCAGATGTAATGTTTAATCTTTTGTAAATATTATTTAATAACTTTTTAATACACTTTCATATTTATTTTTTCTAGTTTCATTGGAAAATGTCAACGGAAATTTAGGAATAATAATGATAATAGAGGATCTCCTCTTATTATCTGATCTTAGTGGGAACATAGAACTAGAAATAGTTGTTCCCTGAAGGTTGTAATTAATACATTGGCAATGCTGCCTTTAGGTTGCAATTAATACATTTGGGTCAGAGATACAGCTCAGTTGTAGAGCACTTGCCTACAGCATGTTCAATATCTTAGGTTCAATTCACAGCACTGTCAAGAAAAAAGAAAAAAATTGATACACACTATCATGATAAGAAAACATTTTCTCTATACCTATTTTTTTCTATTTTTAAGAGTTTATCAAATAAATCAGATAATTGAATTTTATCAAATGAATACTCAACATTTACATAAATGCTGAATAATATTTTCACATCTCAAAATATATGAAAAATTAGGTTAATATGTCTTCATATTGAACCAATTTAGTCCTAGAATAAATCTCCCTAGATTGTTAAGGTTCTTAACTTCTGCAAATATTCTATAGTGAATTGTTGCCTCTAAATCCTTCATTTATTATCCATATGTTGGTCTTTTTAAAGTTTTTTTAATTAAAATCAAAATTCTAATCAATTTTAGGCCTAAAGTATAAGAATTTAGAAGCATTCTGTATTTTTTCTAAATGGTATTTTATGATCATTAAATATTTTGTAGCATTTCCAAGTGAAATCAAGTGAAGTCAGAGATTTTCCAGGAATTAATAATTATTGCTTTGAAAACATTTTCTATGTATTCAATAAAAATTAATCTCTCTCAGTAAGTAAATTATATTTTTCCAAATATTTTTGCATGTCAGTCATATTCTCAATTTTATTAACACACATCTGAGCCAAGCAGTTTCCAGTTACTAGTTTTCATTTTCCATATCTTATTAACTTTCCTTTATCAGCTATTAGTTTATATATTTTGATTTCTTCTTTTTTTATAAGATTCAGCTTGTGGATTTTGTTCTATTCTGTCATTTTTATATCTCTTTTTCTTAATCTGTTTGGATTTTTTTCTCTTCTTTTCATTAATTCATATTCTTTTTTTTTTCCTGGAGATTCATTATTTTAACTTTCTAAGTTAGTTTTCTAAGTTGAGTTGAGTTGGATGCTTAAAAAATAAATTATCATTTTCTGATCATTAAAATGAGCATTAAGTACTCTAAATTTTATCTTGAAATATCTTTAATGTTAAAAACAGTTCAAATCATTAGTGTTTGATAGCACCAAGAAATAATAGTTCTTTCCCTCTCAAGTTTGGCCAATTTAAAATAATAACAGAGGTTTAGGGCAGATGAGTGATTAAAACATCACTGTCACACTAATCAAGGTGTAAGAGTTTAGTGGCACAAGGCTGATTTCTTGTAGACAAAGAAACTGACCAGCCACAAGACTACATGGAAATCTTAATCAGTGGTTAAATGGCCAGTTATATGACTTAAATGACACAATATCCTCTCTTCTGCCCCAACAGGCTGGGGTAATGTTGGTATTTTCCCAGCCACGAATAATGATGTGGTGAATTCTGCTATTGCCTTGCCAAGTCATATGACCAAACCCAAAGGCTTGTTCTTCAGTTCCTATTCATGTCAAGGGTGAAGTGAATACTCACTACTTTCCAAACCCAATCACAGTCACTGGTCTATCCAGACGGGAATAAAGCCAAGGTTCTGTTACATTATATTTGCTATTTGATATAGGGTTCAGATTATAATAACCAGGAGAGGATTCAATGTTTCCATAAGCCTTTAGCTTAAAGAAACCAATAGCCCAAGATGTAAGGGTATCTTTCTTGCAGTCTGACATTCAGCCCCTCCCTATTGCTGTGAGGTGCCCCATGTCCAGTCTCTAGCAATTTTTCAGATGAACGTTAGTAAAACAATCTTGGGCATGTGATACTGGGCCACTCACTTTTGTGATGCTCGTGATGCTGAGGAAATTGATATAGGAGAATGCTGACTATATTTGAGAGCTCTAATAAAACAGAATTATCACCCAGTCCCAGGAAACATTGAGTCGAAGCACTTAGACATTTCAGCATGGAGGAACAAAAAGAAAGGGAAGACAAGGAAGAGAAAGGAAAGAGGAGAAACGGGAAAGGAAGAGGTATTTTCCACTACATTGTTTTGTTGTTGTTGTTGTTGTTTTTTTGCACAGCATTAAAATATATCTCTAATGTAATTCTCCTGCTTCACTGTTTTCCAATAAAACTTACCTGTTTTTAACATTTTAAATGAGGTAAAGCCATTTCTTTACTTTATCTATCTTCATGGGCTAGGTCTATTCACAGGAAGTGTGATCTTTTCATTTTCATTTTGCTTTATGTTCCATATACTTGAGTTTAGATCTCCCCCCCCCAAAAAAAAAATCATTGAAACAGATGTCTTCATGTTTACTTACTTAAAATGGGTAAATCCCTGAAAATATTTTCCCACCTTACCTGGATTTAGGTTTAGTTTGTTAATTCTAAGTTTACCTTAATATGATTTGTTCTTAGCATGACATCATTTATAGTCTTATTTGCATGAATTTTTCTGGCAAAATTTCTTACCAAGAAACAACACCTGGATGCCTATGCACAAGGATTATGGCATCTTAATCCATACCCAATCATACTTGGAGTATTCTGCTTTTCAGGTGAACTAAACCCAGGAATTCTAAATCATTTCTTAAATTTCCCCCTTGACCCTGAATATGAGGAGGATTTGGGGCAGTTTATCCAGTACTGCCGTCTAAGCACTGCAATGAGTATATGAAGTGAATTTATTACTTGCAGTTAAGAAGCAAGGAACAACGGAAGCCCATAGTTTATTGTGAACTGATCCCCTAAAAGCTCAGGAAATCTTGTTGGGGTAGCTGGAGTCCTGACTCTGTGTGCTCCATTTTGTACAACAGTTCAGAGATCCAAAAAGGCAGCTATCTCTGGGTAATGTACCTCAGAGGACGCATTATCTCCTGTACAAAGCTCTGAAGGACATCCTCTTCTAGGGGAGAGAGAAGCCGACCCAGGTTGTCCATGCAGTTTGTCCCGAACTCAAAAAGATTATATTCCCTAGGAAGGACAATATCAATGTCTGTGTTATATTTGGGGCATTTCCTCCATATCACAAGTTACCCCAGATCCAGTACATTCTAAAATAATTCTGAGAATTGCAGGCAAGAGAGAGGAAGGAGAGTCCAAGTTGATCAAGCATATGCAGAGATGATGGAGCACATGACCTATACAATCTTCACCAGATTAAAAAAAATTTTTTTAAATTTATTTTATTGAAGTTAAAATTCAAAACCATGCATTCAAATCCCAGTAGAATCTTCCCAGTAGGATCTTTGAAATTCTACTTCAGATTTGATTCCCACAATACCTAGATTAATAAGTCAGATCTTACACTTTTTTAATTTGGATTTTTCACAAAAATTATTTATTCCAAGTCCTTCACCCAGCTTATCAAAGGAAAACTTGCCCAGAAAAATTTAGGATTGGAGAAACATATCAAAATTAAGCATGCTCCAGGCTCAGGCAGCCTGAATCAAAATGTTACAGGGATGGGGCCTTGCAGAAAACTGAGGCAGCACAAAGATCCCCCTTTGATCCCCAATTCTTGTGATCAAGTCACAAAAATATCAGACATATTGCTCAAGTAACAGGTGTGAGTTTATCAAAGGGAAAGGAAAGAGGAAAGAAACAGCAACATAACATCAGACTTGCCATGACAACTCTAGGTCACCTGGGCCCATGCTGACCTGTGCTAATTTGAAGTCTTAAAAATAATTTTTTACGTATTTTACTGTTATGAGGAATTATCCTTATCTCCCTGAGTTTTGGAATCTGGTTTATGAAAAGGTTCACAAAAATCTCCACATTCAGTGTAACTTGGGTTCCTCTTACAGACATTTTTCCAGGCCTGCATTTCTCCTGCAGATAACAGGTAGTTTGCTGAGGAAGTTGACATATCCTGTCCACTTAAACCAGGCAGGTCTGCAGGTAAATTGCTTCTTGGAAAAGAAAGCACGAGGGGGTCAACACAGTGGGCCCATTTTCTGGAATTATTCCCTCAACATTATGTTCCCAACACTTGCATCTGTCTGCCCCTGCCCCCACCCCCCACCCCCCACAAATAAAAGGGCAAGGGAAAAAAAGTGATGCAGTGAACCCCACAATAGTGTGTAGGATGTTCTTCAGCACTCACCAATCGCATGAAGCCCCATTCGTCCTTTCCTGGAGAGGAGCAAGGGAATAGAGACCCGAGAAAGACCTGAATTGTGTCAGTGGAGCTCTGCCAATTGAAGAAAAGTTTTTGTTAAGTTTTCTAAAATAGGAGCTTTGTTTTCTAATTTATTATTAATTTCAGCCTTCATCTCTTTGGTTGGAGAATATTGACTATAATATTTATAAATTTTTGATTTTGTGTGTGTGTGTGATCAAGTATATAATCAACTTCTGGAACTATCAATAGGCCTATGATTTATTTTGCATAGGAGACTGTGTACTCTCTCTTCTATTCTCTCTCTCTCTCTCTCTCTCTCTCTCTCTCTCTCTCTCTCGTGTCTGTATATTTCTTTCCCTACACACACATACTATGCATGTAAGTATACGTGTTCAATTTCCCTTACTGATTTCCTTATTTGCAAATTCAGTATTCGTCCTTATATATTGGTGTCAGTTTTATCTTAAATGAACAGAGAAACAAGTTAATCCTTTTTAACAGTGGAATGTTTCTTTTCAAATCCTCTAGAATCACCTTGTATATCACAGGTTTTATTTTCTGAACTTTGAGACTATATTATTTGGTTCGTAGATATATTAGGCCTTCTTTGCCTATCATTGTTATAATTCTTTCCAGCCCTTTTTCATACCTGCTTTCTTATTTTTCTTCTTTATATTTGATTTATATTATTTTATACTTTGCAGTCTCCAAATTTCTCCCTTATTTCCATGATTGTTTTATTTATTTTTTTAGCATTAATTTCTGAGTTCCACTGACTTTTTACTTTTCTTACAAAGCATTTTTTTTCATGATTTCTTACCTTCTATTTTGTTGTGTGACTACTTGTCTCCACCTCCTCCTCCTTCCCTGTAATTATTATCATTGACATGTTAATTTGTGTCAGACAGCAGGACATTTCTAACTTCAATACACAGTTAAATGATGGGGCATTCCTGTTATGTGTCAGAAGTATAAATTTGAAATAAAAATACACCAAGGCAAAATATACTTGTTATTAGACCTAGAATAAGAAAGAAAAGTTTGCTGAGATTAAAAATGACAGGGCAGACTTTTTTCATGTGTACACTTTTATTAAGGATTAACTTCTGCAACAATCTTGGTTTGAACAGGATGGTTCTTAATTCCAAATGTTTACCTTATTCTGGTGAAGATTTTATTTCTGACTTCCTAAACATCAAATAAAATATTAACTGTTTTTAGTATTCACATGGCCCAAATGTCACAAGTCATTATTGCTTTCATACAGCTCAACACTTAGCTTTCCAGCTCCCTGTGGCATTTTAGTCCCTTTCTTTCTGTGATCTTAAAAAACACATTTTAAAAAAAACACATTTCTTAAAATATTTTTCATAGATTCTGACATAAAGCTTTTCATGGTATATTAATATTACTTGAACTATAAATCCTATTATTTTGAAGGCCATTCTATTCTCCTTTTAAACATTATATGAACATTACAAACATTATGTGTTAATGTAATATACAAGAACAATGGAATATTATTTAGTACAAAAAAACCAGAATTATCTTATTTGCAGGAAGATAGATGGAACTGGAGATCATCATGTTAAGCAAAATAAGCCAGACACAGAAATACAACTATCACATGTTTTCTTTCATATGTAGGAAGGAAAGAAAAAAAGATGAACTAAAAGTAGAAAAGGAATAATTAGGGAAAGAGAAAGGGGAGGTCAAGAGAGGATAGTGTAGTAGGAAGGGTAGATAATTAGATACAATTAACTCAATGTATGTGTGTATGGAAATTCAAAGTGAACCCCATTAATTTATACAATTATCATGAGATAATATTTATGATAAAAATTAAGATTACAATATAAGCAGACACAAAAATCAGAACAATATATGTGCAGAATTGGAATATGTGATCAAAGTTTCACATAGATGAAAATTCGTAACAACAAGCAAAGAGCAAGAATGACAAAAGTAACCCACTTGAATCAATCTGTGAAATATGGTATATTAAGAACTATGTAATGTTTTGATCAACCAACAATAAAATAATTAAAAAAAAGAGGTAATAAAACAAAAGTAAACTATGTTATATTGGAATATCTTTAAAATGATGCAATTTAGGAGGAAAATATGTTTTGAATTAATGCCTGGTCTAAATTAGAAAGAAAAGAGGTAGAAATTTTACATGCTTTGAAATATGTTTGAGAACACTATGAAAGCAGAGTTTTTCTTGTATGTGTTTAATAAGACTTATTTTATTTACTTTGTCTAATTATAAAAGTAATCCATGCAGAAAACAAAATTTTGTGTCATAAAACAACTAAAAGTCTTTGTGGAGTTAAAGCCCTTATGATAAGTGGTTAGACTTGATTAATCATTGGGTTCTTAGAAAAAATATTTCCTGGTGTTTTATTATTCAAAATTGTTTGGTGGCAGGTTAGGGTGGGAGTCACTGACTCATCCCCATGGCCAACTGTGTGGATCTCTGGCAAACCCAGGAAGGGGAAGCACTTTTAGTTTCTAGGAATTTTAGTTTGTTAAAAATTTTAGTGCACAGTATTTTATATAACTCATAACATCTGTTGGGGTTGTTTAGACATTTTCTACTAACTAATAGAATTAGAAAATTATGTCATTTTGGAAGAGGACAGGTATCATTGTAGGGTAAAGTTATGCAAAGGAAAAAATACAGGAAATAAGAAGGAATTAGAAATAAGACTTTGTTGGAAAGCACCCACCTCAATCCTGAAAGAAAATGAACCAACTGCAGTCACAGAAATTGCACAATCTAGAGCATAGAAAACTGAAACACAACCCTCAGTGTGTGAACAAAGTGAACAAAGTTGAGATAAACATATAATGTGTTTTATGTACTATAAGAAAGATTTTAATTTAGAAAATAAAGTATGTATAAGTTGTAAGAAATGCTTGAATAATCAAGCCTTTCTACTTGGCAGACATCCTGGCTGGCAGTAGAGCCTTTGGTTCCTTGGTATGTGCTATCTTTTCTTGAGTGTGTCTCAGGCACTGACCCCTGGATCCTGGAGTCAGCCAATGTGGGGTTCTTGCTCTCCTGAACGTAAATCAATGCCCCTCATAAAGTGGTATCATTTTCAATATGGACCTACGAGCCTTCCCTAATTTGAGGGACAGCATCTTGTGTTGTAGTTTCACATATTCATGTGTTTCATAGCTTTATCTCAATTATGGGGGGATTCCAGTGATATATATTTTAAGTCACCATTGCCTATTCTTTTTTTATTTCTATAATCCTCTACCTTATGTTATTGTTTTCTGTAATAGATACTATTTTCCTCTTTCCTGTGACTCAGAACTTAAAAGTCTTCATTTCTAAAATAGAATTTTCTGAAGAAGTCTTTCTACTTCTTTTGTTTCTTCCTGCTGTATTCTGCCATTCTGTTGCACCTCCTATATTCCTTCCAACACCTTCTGTGTCAAACTGTGTCCTTCATTAGTCTTTTTACTTTTGCTGTAGGATGTCACCTTATACAGATGTTTCCATGATTGAATGGTTGTTTTCACTCATTTTCTTCACATGTGAGTTAGCACAATTTTAGCCTCCTTAATAGTAGTGTTTTTATTCATTATCATCGTGAGTGCAAAAATGTTGCTATTCTCATATGCTTTTATTTCAACATTTTTTTTAAAACAATACTTTTTTTTTTAAAGAGAGAGTGAGAGAGGGGGAGAGAGAGAGAGAGAGAGAGAGAGAGAGAGAGAGAGAGAGAATTTTTAATATTTATTTTTTAGTTCTCGGCGGACACAACATCTTTGTTGGTATGTGGTGCTGAGGATCGAACTCCGGCCGCACGCATGCCAGGTGAGCGTGCTACCGCTTGAGCCACATCCCCAGCCCCAAAACAATACTTTTATGTCTAAATAAGATATATGTATCTTTTCCTGGCCTAGTAGCAGGAGACTACTGTGGTAGTGATGGTACAGTTTTTATAAAGCTGGGACCTTCTGGGAAACTGAAGCAACAAGAAGATATGCCCTTCAAACTCTCATTCTTGAGATCAAGTCAGGAAGATTTCAGACATGTCACTCAGAGTAACAGAAATGAGTTTATTGAAGGGATAGGAATAAGGAAAGGATATACTCTCAAGGGAGAGAGCGGATCCTCTCAGAAGAGAGGGACAATAAGTTTCTCCTGTATTCTAGTTTTATTGGGGATCCCAGAGAAGTTTCCACCCAAGTTCATCTCTTTTGACTAACAGCAGGATGACATCAGATTTTTAAGTACCCAGTGCTATGGCATCTCTAGGTCAGCCTGGCCCATAGTGACCAGTTCTAATTGGATTCTTCACTATACATTCTTATAGATTTTATTGTTAGGAAGAATTTTCCTTCTCTAAGTTTCAGGATCTGGTCATGGAAGTCTGGCTTCCTTCCATCCATGTTATCTCAGGCCTGCATTTCTTCTGCAGATAACAGGTAGTTTTCTGAGAAATGTAACATTTCTTGTCCACTTAGGCCAGGCAGGAGTGCAGGTAAATTTCTTTCTTTTTTTTTTTTTTAAAGAGAGAGTGAGAGAGGAGAGAGAGTGAGAGAGAGAGAGAGAGAGAGAGAGAGAGAGAACTTTTAATATTTATTTTTTTAGTTCTCAGCGGACACAACATCTTTGTTGGTATGTGGTGCTGAGGATCGAACCCGTGCCGCACGCATGCGAGGCAAGTGCGCTACCGCTTGAGCCACATCCCCAGCCCCAAGGTAAATTTCTTCTTGGAAAGAAAGCATGGGGGGGGGTGTCAGCAGAGTGGGCCCATTTTATAGAATTATTCTCTTAAACTCATATTCCCATCTGTCTTTTCCCTAAAACAGTAATATGAGTATAGTTTCCAAGCTTCATTTTATAATGGTTCCACCATCTGAGGCTAAAGTAACTGACTGCTATAAAACATGGTATTTCTGTATAGTTAGTCCTCATAGAATGTGATTTTGTTTACAATCACTTTTCCTAACAATCCTATATCTTACTAGCTTCTTCACAGAACACCCTACCTAGGGTGGGTAGCACTTGCCTTCCTGGCTGGGGCATTTATTGTGAAGGTCTCTTATTACGCCACTTAGGACATCTGCCATTTTGAGTACTTCTTTCTCACAACCTGAATAATTTAGCATTTAACTCTTGCTCAGATATTCCCTCTCAGGGCCTTCCACCCAAGAATAAGTATTTTCTGAAGATTTCTGTGGTTTGCCACAAAAAAGTTCCCCTCCACACTCTTTCTTCTTTAACTTACATGGGCTTCCAAGATAGTTACATTGGTCCCACACACTTAGAAATCATTAAATGGTCATTGGACTTATTAGGGTTTTTTTTTTTTCTCTCAATTCTCATTGCACTGAAAACATAGTCAATAGGATTTTATTGTTATTCATTTTTGCTCTCTGCAAGGGACTTAATATTTTGTGTTATTAAGCTTTGTGTTGCTGTAACAAAATCTCTGAGATATTAATCTTATAAAGAAAAACATTTTATTTTGACTCACAGTTACATTACATACTTCTCAACATTGCCATTTAGTCCTGTTATTTTGGTTCTGTGGTAAGGCAATAATTTGTGGTAGGGAGCATGTAGAAGGGTAAACTTGTTCACCTCTGAATGGAGAGATGAAAGAGCAAAAGAGGAAGGGTCTCATATTCTAGTATCCTTTTCTGTGGGAGACCAACCTTACAGGTGACTGAGTCACACTCCCCGGTTGGGTGCTGAGGTGCTCAGTTGCAGAAATGTGGCAGAGCTTCCCCCACCTTTCTTGGGTTTGAGGGTCAGTGTCTCCTGCATGGGTGTGTCTTGCTACTGTCCCATGGGTGAAGCTATGCTCACTTGTTTCATTGTAATATAACCCCTTGCCCTATTTAGGATAGAATCTTCCATGGAAGTGACTTGTGTGTGTCCTCTTCTCTTACTATGCTCTTGGGTGTGGCCTACTCAGGTGTCAGTCAACCTGCTGACAGTGGACATCATGAAAATAGACTCAGCCCCCTGAAACCTGACCCCTTGCCTCATTTGAATAGCTTCTCCTCAATAAAAGGGGTCAGCCTGTGCTCTCGCTCTCTCTCTCTTCCTGCAGACCCTTAAGGTCAGAGGAGCCGTCACAGCGACCCCAAAGAGAAAGGTATTGTGTCTCTTGTGTGGTTATTTTGTGCAGCCCAGTTAGCCCAGTTTAATTGGAGTGACCCCTGAGAATTTTAGTTGCAAGAACAGAAACCCGGCACTTTTTAAGGGTACACTTTTAATATCGGAAGATATATCTGCAGGCCCCCATCTCTTAAAAAAAAAAAATCACATCCAATTTGGACCACAGGCTGGACACCAAGCCTTTACCACATGGATCTTCAGGATCATTGCAGATCTGTACTACAGAACATTTGATACTTGGTACTGTCATTTATCCTCCAAACCTGAACCAAAATTCCAATTCTAGTTCTCGGAATATCTCACAAATGAAAAACCTAACAGAACCTAATCAGCAAAAAGTAAATGAGGAAGTTTGGAGTCAACTTACAAAAATGCCATCTTGATTCAGGGCATATATGGTATGTTATATTAAAGTTTTAAAAAATGTCCACAAAAAAGTTCCTCCCTCCTTTTTCTTAAAACTTGAAACCTGGGGCTGGGGATGTGGCTCAATTGGTAGCATGCTCGCCTAGCATGTGTGAGGCACTGGGTTTGATTCTCAACACCACATAAAAATGAAATAAAGATATTGTGTCCACCTGAAAAACTGAAAAAAATCAATATTAAAAAAACATAAACCTTTTCTTTCATTTCTCACTTTGTGTGTGTGTGTGTGTGTCCAAGGAAAAGAAAAAAAAAAAACAATGTTCTGTGGGAATTAAGACTGAATGTCAGATTTAGAGCTCATTTCAGATTGAGAGAGATCATGGCAGCCTAGACAAAGTACGCTATTTCTCAGCTGTGTCAAACGTGCCAGGTATTCAGATATTTCAAGAAAAGCCAGAAGTTAAGATTTAATAAGAAATATTCTGTATTTTAATTAATGGCATAATTTTAAAACTATATTTCAATTGAAGGAATATTTTGTGAGCTCTGTCTGAGCGGTAGACCTTCAGTTTGTGAAGTCTTCCTGAACTCTTCAACTTCAGTGTTATTGTTCCATTTGACATCATCTTGAATTCTCTGTCTGAAAGTGGGCACACGAATAGAATATTTCATTTTTGACATTTATTTCTAAAAGTCTCATTGAGAAGTATGGGCGCAGTGTTTTTTCACTTTTTTAAATTGATGGAAATCACATCTACTTCTCTGTCAGGAAAACCTCCCAGTCATTTCTCATTTAAACACTTGTTCATTAAATTATGTATTTTTCCTATTGCATGCTTTTGGTTCATTTTAGACCTTGATAAATTGAACATTTTTACTTTTTCCTCTCATATATTCTATGCCTGATGTTCCTTTTACTACATCAACATAAAGGATGGATTAATGATTGTACTGGGAAGACAGGGACATCATTTACAGCATCCTCACGGGCATCTCAGGCTGTATAGTGCTCTAGATAATTACAAGAGCAAATGCCCAAAGGAAACATCAGAAAATAGCAGAGGCAGAAGAATGAAGTAGAATCAGATTGTACTACTTTAAACAAAATATGTTTTAGCTCATAAGATAAAAGTGTTTAAGACACATTTAGGTTGAGAAAAAAGATGAAGAAACTAATCAAATAATTCAAGCAAAAATTAAGAAATAAAAGCCCCCATTTTTTCCTTGGCTTCTTTTTTTTTTTGTTATATTCTGAAAATTTTGTTGTTGTTATTTAGTTTGTGCAAATACATATTCAGCATGTAGTAAACCTTCAGTTTCCCCTGAATTTCAATGGACCTACGCCTTCTCTATCTTCTACTTTGTAACTTTGAAAATTTGATAAATTAATTAGCAAAATGCAGAATTTTTACTGCAACTATCATCTACCAGCACAAAGTAGTTAACTTATATTTATTAAAATAGCAAATAAATGAAGGCACATTACTTTCTCAATATACATGCATCCATTCATTTCAGCTTCATGCAGGAATCCTCATCAGCCTGGTGATAGGTGTTGTTCTAATTTTATGGGGAAAATATGTTGTATCTATTCACACAATCTGTTAATTACTTATTAATCCATTCAGCCCTCTAATAAGACTGGCAATCTCAACAACAGGCTGGTTTAGGATTTTAGAAACTCTTAGAATTCAGAAGCATCTGGAAAAAATTTTAAACTACCTATCATTTGACCTAGTTATTCATCTTCTAGGAATTACACTGTCCCTCTCATTTGGGGAATTACAGCAATACTTTCTGAAAATTTTATATCCACTGGGAAGTCAGGAAATAAAATATGGCAAATTCATATACTGGAAGATTTTTCAACACAAAAAGCCTAGATTTCTATTGGATCACAAGATTTACATTTACATTTATCATCAAATGATATAAGATAGATAAAAAAATAGTTTTCAGCGCAACAACCTCTGATCTAAAACCATGAAAGCATCTATATTTCTGGGTCTTTTCATGGGTTTTCTGGTCAGTTATGTAAAATTTGCTCAATTCCCATGGTCCCATATAATATTCTGTGGCTTCAGTGTTTCTTATTGTCACTTAAGTTATATACTTTTGTTTATTAATAATGTAAAAATAGGGTTAGGGTTATAGTTGACCAATGATATATTAATTATTATTGACCCCTGGATACACCTACTGAGTTTTTTTTTTTAATTATGTTTTTTTTCTTTTAACTTGGGTGTCAAGAACTTCCTGAAAAAAACAAACAAATGTGTAAAATATTTTCCTTTTTAATCCTTATTGTGTCTTATTTATGATAACTTCTTTGCATTTGAGCCTTCTAAATTTTCTCAATAAGGATAATCAATGAATGAATTCCTAACAAAGCATCTAATGAATTTACTTACTATGTATACGATGTTGGAGTTGGGGACCATGACACATACCTGTAAACCCATCTACTAAGGAGGCAGAAGCAAAAAGATCATAAGTTTTAGGCAAGCCTGGGCAACTTCATAAGACCATGTCTCAAAATAAAATCAAATAAAATAATTAAAAGAATCAGGTATAACTCAGAGGTAGAGCAATTGACCATGAGTGAAGCCCTAGATTTCTAGATTTGATCCCCAGCACCAAACACACACACACACACACACACACACACACACACTTATATGTGTGTGTTCACATATATACATATACACAAATATCAAGTAACACTTTGAGCAACTTATAGTCACTACAACAGTTCAGAAGAGTCCATTTTTATATTAATGAGTAGACACTGCAAAGATGTTTTCTTGATAAGAGAAAGAATTGAAATGAGGTTTACTGTTTTCAAACAACAAATTCACAATTAAAGCATATTTCATATTGAAAATTTTTCTATATCCCTGAATCAGGTAAGTATTCTAAACATACATTTCAGTGATCTGGAGATTTCCCTACCATACATTATTAGAATAAATATATATTTCACAGATTTAAAGGCTCTTATAAGAAAAAGTCCACACTGGAATTTGTTTCTTATGGAAAATTGGTTAAACAAAATTCATCTGAAAATCATTTATTTATTTTTAAGTGGTACTGGAGATTGAACCTGGGGCCTGCACATTCGAGGCCAGTGTTTTACCACTGAGCTACACACCAGCCTTGTTTAGTTTGTGTAGTGTCAGGGTCTCACTAAGTTGCTCAGGCTGGCCTCAAATTTAAAACCCTAGTCCCTCAGTCTCCTAAGAAGCTGGAGAAAACTACCACACTTGGGTCTGAGAACCATTTCGTAGGAAAAACTTTACTGTGAATCCTCACTGCATTACTGTAAGTTATGACAATGTCATTATGAAAAAATATATGCCTCTTTTGTTCAAAGTGATGCTAGCCTTGTTGAGTGAATAACTTTTGTCTATGCCCTCCATTTTCTGAAATAGAAAATATGTGTATATATTTTGAGCTATTTACTTTGTAAGCTTCAATTTTAATGAAAACTAGTATACAAACTAAGAAAATCCACAATACATAGAAATAAAGATCCTTAAATTTATTTTTAAACTTTAGCCACAGTTAGGAAGCTAAATATATTTGAAGTTGATGCTTTATCTAATGAGACAAATTTCCATCAGTAGTGTTCAAATGAGTTGTCATCTAATATTAAGACTTCTGAAATGCAAATGTAACTTATTTACTTACCATTGGTCTTTCAGGATCCAGAAGTTCTTTAACAAACTCTCAGACATTGAAACGAAACAAATATCATTTAACATATATACAAAAAAATGAACTTGATTTCACAGCCATTGGTCTGGTAACTTCATCTTTCACCTATTATTAATGAATGTGTTTTTAAGTAAGAGATGCAAAGTTCCTGTAATCCAATCTATTAAGGAGGCTGAAGGAGGCTGAAGCAGAAGGATAGCCTGAACCCAGAAGTTCCTGGCCAGACTAGGCAACATAGCAAGATCCTGACCTTTAAAAAACAAACACACAAACAAATGAACAAAACAAGCTTCGAATTGCAATTTATTGCTTTTTATCTAAGGTAAATACTGCATAATAAAAAAAAATTTCAGAAAATGTATTGAAATTAAAAAATAAAAATTAAAAGCCTGTGAAAAATTTTATATTCCACTAATAGGTCAACAACATAAAAATAAAATGAAATCAACACCTAATATTTTTAGGAAAAGGGTTGTTATTTATACCATAATTTTGAAGAATAATAAGCAAAAGCTTTCAAAAATCATAATTTTATGCCTTTCAAAAATGTAGTCTGGCTAGGCTCAGTGGCACATGTCTGTAATCCCAGTAGCTGAGGCAGGATGATCAAAGCCAGCCTCAGCAAAACAAGGCAGTCAGCAACTCAAAGAGACCCCATCTCTAAATAAAGTACAAAATAGGGCTGTAAATGTGTCTCAGTGGTCGGAGTGCCCCTGAGTTCAATCCCTGGTATCCGCCCCCCCCCAAAAAAATAAAAATAAAGACATGTAATCTTGATTCCAAATAATTAATTTTAACTAAATAATTAAAATAAAGGAAAATACTCTGAGATGTTCTTAGTGATCATCAGAGCTATGACAATTTTAAAACAAAATTCTCTCAAGAGGATAGTTTAAGTAAATTATGGCATATCATTTCAATGGAATTTTGAGGTATCATTTAAATGAGAAGGACATATGAAAACATGGGTCAGTATTAAGAGCTAATAGTAAATTGAAAAGTGCTACCTAAAATGTGTGTGCATTATTACTGTAACTGCCAACATATTTATGTCCATGCAGAAAGATAGAAAGGTAACATTAAAACACACTCTTTCCCTTAAGGGCTTAAGACCAGAAATAACATCAAGGTTCTTTTTTCATACATAAATATATATTAAAAACAGATCTTGATGCTTAAGTCTTCATGTTAAATTTTGTGTGTGTTTGTGTGTACTTAGTGTTTGTTGTAAATTGTTATTTTTATTGTATAAATTAATTATTTAATTATTCTCACTTATTGAGTAGGTTAAATTTCAAAACTTGATACAGTTACAGTATTCCATAAACCATGATTTCAGGTTTCAATATTGCTGAGTAGTTGCCAATAAAATTTTATTACTCTTAAGGGTGATAGATAAAAAGTGATATTTGAGCCAAGCATTTTAAATAACATTCTCATTTTCAAAATATTATTGTATTTTGTAAATGAACATTTTGTTTCCAAAGATGCAAGTGAATGTAATAAAATAAGGTGTGTCTGTGCATGCTGCAAAATATACCCACCATAGTTAAATTTCTCATTGTTTGATATTTTAAAGTTGTCTACTTTTATCATGGGATAATTCATTTTATTCATTTATCAGTACAATATCATATGATTTACTAAAACTATCTTCTGAATTGGAATTTTGGGCACTAGACAAAAGAAAAATTTTCCCACTTTGGTATGTTATTTATCATTCATAAATAGTTGTTGAAGTTAGAAAATTAAATTCTTCTACTTAAGCTTTTAAATAATTGCCTTTGCTGAAGAAAATGTCATAAAATTTAAGTATATAATAAAGTTATACCTGTCATTATTTTTGTCTCAACATTAAAATACATTGCCACACAAATTCAAACTCAAAAACCATGATTCATAGTCATAAGAATAACATTTGATAAAATTATCTAAAAGATAACATTTATTGAGCACTTATTGTGTTCAAGTTAGTTTACATTAATCATTTCATTTAATTACCCCACAGAATAATATTTATAAAAAATAATATTTACACATTTTTAAAATGAGAAAAGTATGTTAAATATACATTGCTGGTAAACAATAAAAGTTAAATTGAATCTTAAGAATACATGATTTAGAGCTTTAATGATTAGCCACTACCTCATACAGCTTCCCATAAAATTATAAAGGTTTATAGTACATAATGAAGGACTTACAATGTTTAGTGGCAATATTAACTGTATGCATTGGAGTGTTAATATGTACATATATACAGATATATATGCATAAGTTTTTTCTGTACACTTATATACAAATATAAATGGACATATATGCAAATATCTATTATATACATATGGTATGTTTATGTTAGACACATACTTTTGTATAGTCATACTTGTATGTGTGTGTTTTCTAAATACATAGCTATTTATATCTCTAATTATTTAAACAAAATGTGTGTGTACAAGTTCTAAAGGTCATGGTGTGTGTGTTTGTGTGTGTGTATATACATAATTATATAATGTAATTCAAATAGAATATGTATTGAACTGATTACCAGGCAGTGGCTCCAGGATTTATAATTAAAACAATTTATAATTAATTAAAAATAAATTTGGACACAGCGATTTTAGTTTCACTTCACTCTTTTCAAAAATATTTTAACAGGAAAAGAAAACACACATACCAAAGCATGTTTGAACTTAAATCTAACCAAAGCCATCAATTTGAGAATATAGATCGATTTTAATTTGCATAAGTAGGTTCATAGTAATCAGAGAACTAAATGCAAACAGTAGTGAAGTCTGTAGTTGGTTCTGTGATAAATAGGAGAGAAATGGTTTAATAGCAAAAGCCATAATTATCCACAGCTCTCAGTTTACAATTAGTTTTCTTTGACAGTTATAGTCATAAATGCCAGCTTTAATCATGTGTTCAGGTTGAATTAGGCCCTGCCAATGCTGGAAAAGATCTAATCCACTTTCTTTCCTACTCATAATGAAATAATAATGCAAATTCACTACATTGATGGGACGACCCATGTGAATTTATTATAGGCTTGGAGAATCTCTTGAAAGGGATAAATTCTTTCTGGGTACAGACTTGAGGTAATTCAAACCAGACAAGAGAGGGGAAAAAAAATGGAGCTGTCATCAGAGGCCAGGATATGGAATGGATTTAATTTGTATGAATAGGCTTTTTAATAAGTATAACAGGGCTAAGCTCTAGCTTTAGTTGGGGGATATTACTGCTGTCAGTTTCCAAATCTGGATGCACTAACTTTATTTAGGAGTATAAAGACAATTTCCAAAACTCATTTCTTATAACAGCACAGGTCATTGTAGCTGAAAAGTATACTATGTAGCAGCCGTAGTGAGCAGGTTTAATTATGGGAGTTAAATCAACAGGACAAAATGGTTTTCAATTGGCCAATCTCAAATGCTGTTGACATTGCCACGTGCTGTTAGAATGAACATTTTAGGCTACAAAAAGCTTGTCAATAAACGAGAATATATTTAGATGGCATTTTTTAAAGAAAATTAACACTGTCTAAAGGGTAAACATTCTTTTTTATTTAAATCAATGGAAGAAAGCATAAATAAGACACAGTTTGAAAATCAATAAAACAATATATCTTTCCAACTTATCAACACACATGGAGCCAAAGTTTGACAACCACAAATATTTTAGGCTGCTAAAACTTCATGTTGGTTCTCTTACTTATATTTATTTCCTCTAGAGGCTATATGACAGATTCAACCTGTTTCCTCAATTACCTTAAGCTGTGTCAATGAAATAGTACTATAGAAAAATTTGTTTGTTTGAATAGGTAATTGATTAGTATGGCAGGATATTTAATAATAGAGTTATGGAGTGATGAGTGTTTAATGCATCACATAAACTATAAATTGAAATTTAGATATTTCAAGTAAAAAATATTTATTTCCTTAATCTTTATTCATTGTATTCATTAAGTACATTGCTTACTTTACCTGTATTTAGGTACTGGGGATTGAACCAAAGGGCACTTAACCACTGAGCCACATCCCCTGCCCTATTTTGTATTTTGTTTAGGGAGAAGGTCTCACTGATTTGCTTAGGGCCTCACTAACTTGTGAAGGCTGGTTTTGAACTCACAATCCTGCCTCAGCCTCCACAGCTGCTGGGATTACCACCACACCTGACTATCTTACACTATCATAAAATATAATAGATGCTTTTTTTCTTTAATTTCTAGAGCTTAAGGTATAATTTTCAAGTAATTATTTTCCATTTAAAAATGTTGTAACTTTTATAAACTAATTTTAAAATACATCATTTCTGCTGAAGTTTTCACATTACTCTTGATCTATGTGTACATAAATTGTAAATTGCAACATCTTTATATAGTGAAAAGTATCATTCATTTTTATCGCAATAGAGTTCATTGGCTTTTCATGAAATACTTAAAATAGTCACTAAGTAGATAATCAGAGAATAAGCTGCATACAAATTCAATTCTTCTTCAGAAACCATTTTAAGAATGACAAGCATATCAAAAGAACTCATTTCTACTGCCTTCTAGTCTGCCTTACTCATAAGAATTCCTTTGTTATGAGTTGGCATTCAATGTTTTTTCCATTCAGCAGGTCTCCAAATCATATCTACATACCCACCACACTGAAAGAATACATTTTACTAGTGACAGTTGCACAGTTCCCATTACAATTTAACTATAACACTGTGAGTAATTACTGTATCATAAAACAAAAGAATGAATCTACATTATCACTGTATTCTTCCTGGGGCTCTGTGAACAATGCCTCACCTACAAATTGTATAATATAATATGCCATGGAATATGTGGAAGAAAGCAAAAAAGTGAACAAGAGAGTTTTTGTTCTTGCAAAGCTGGTACAATTTTCATTTAACACTGCAAGTTTGATGAGAAAAAGATTAAGTATTATGGGATGAAATTTATAGTAAATTGCCCATCTGATAGGCTAAATACTTGCTGGATAAAGTCAGAAGCAAAATATACTTGATATTCAAGTATAACAAAGTTGTTATATTTTCTCTAAAATCCTGATCTTATCTGGAAGGCAGAAGTTAGATATACTTGTTATAGAGTAAAATACCTTAAATATTGTTTCATAAGTAACAGAAACAAATAATGTACATATCCCAGTTGATCTGATGAAAATGAAAACGCTGAATTATTTAACCTATCTTATAAAAGCAACAGCAAATATATTCTAAAATCATATAATTCAGGACCCATGTGACAATCACTAATTAATATGTAGATAAAACATCACATGATTTTTCTGTACTCCACACAAATAGTCAACAGCTACATTAACATGTTCCTACTATGGTGAAAATTAAAGCATGTATTACTGGATTTCCGCATATATTATTTTCAAAAAAGTAAGTATGGTTGTGTATGGTACTTAAATGGTAGGTTATAGTTTAATTAATTGGTTTAAAGTAAGCACAAAAACAGTAGCTGCCATTATCTCATTATTCTTATATCTCAGGCAAGTTGGGTCACTCAAAAAAAAAAAAAGCATTGTTAGTTTTTGAAGGCTAAGAAGACAGAATAAAAAATATTGAATGTATTAACTTATATATAAATGGGATTTAAATGGCTAAAATATATAAGATCAATGGATTTTTTCTTTGTTTTAAGTTAAGTTTTTATGAGAATTTGAATAAAAATCAATTGAACAAAATGATCCCAAGTATGGTTCTTGCAGTGTGAAATGAAAACTTATCTTGTCTACATAATACTTCATGGTGGTTTCTCTCAGAAATGAGAGTAATGTGTACCTTATTTTATGCTTAAGAAACAGAGACTCACAGGAGTAACAATACACACAGGATCAACTCATAGGCTATATAACAATAAGATCAGGATTTTAGAGAAAATATAATATAATAACTTTGTTATACCTGAAGAATTGGAGGCCCTGAAATTTCAAATGACTTGATCAAGTTAGAATTAATACCAACCTTTTCAAACTTTTAATAGGTTTTTAATTAGTACTAACGAAAGTGACTGCTTCATGAATATCCTGAGCAGATCATCCAATCAATCACAATAGCTTTTGTGAAACCATAGCATGGAAAAATTAAAATCTTTCAGTGAATTTTCTTAGAGTAAACCATATGAAGACAATCTTGCCAATACATAAGAGGCTACCTAAATGAGACCACATTAAATGGAGTACATGAGCTAAGTAGAGTGACTTCTGATAATGTCATTGAGTCCTTGAATCTATCCATCTCTGATTTACTGCTGGAAAATTTTAGTATTGTGATAATAAATTATCTTCTCTACTTGAGTCAGTTTGAATTTGATTTTGTTCAGTTACTATAAAGAATCCTATGAAACTCTTTTTCATAATGAATACTGGCCAAGATAGCTACATTGTTAATTGAATAAATAAAATAAACAAACAACAAAAGAGTGTGTGCCCTTGAAATTTCAAAGGAAAGAATGTATTACCATGGAGACTCAGAGGAAGTGCACATCATCACAAATTAATTTCTACAAACAACTTCAGAGATGTAAAAGACCACAGGATATATAGTAGTTGGAGAAAATTGGGGATTAATTAGAAATTTAAGGAAACCAAAATAGGAAAAAAAAATACGTGGATCTGAAGTAAATATCAGTTAGCAAAGACAATGAAGAGAAGTAGTTAGCAGCAGCAATGAAGCACTAATCATCTCTGCACAAAGCAGACCTGGAAATTCTCTGGGAATGAAGATGAAAGTTGTGGAGATCATGATGCACCTATGAGTGAACTTAGAGAGGGAAGCTATCTCTTAAGAATCAAATTACAAAGAAATAGTTAATGCCCATTTTAATTTTCTTGGGTTGAAATTTGGCATAAAAATATTATATTTCAAAGCATAATACCAGAATACCAGAATATCCTTGCCCTATTTTATTTAAGATAAATTATATTTTAGTGTATACATTCTTTATATTTTAGTTTATAAATTCTTAGAATATTGATGTTTTAGAGGCCTAACTCAGTGCCTGATATAATAATTTTAAAAGTTATGTAAGTAGTAATGTATTTCAAAATTATAATGTGGTATAATATCCACATCATCACAATACTTTTTGATTTTCAGGAGATTATATTTATCACTAACCTGAGAATTGACCAAAATATTTTAGTATAATTTCTTAAAGCTAAATCAATATAAGACTTTTATAACTCAATAAATTAATATAAAACTTTAAATACTCCTGTAGAACTCAAAAAATGTTTATTGTGCAAAGACATGCTGCAAATGATGGGGAAATTGTGATGAATGAGAAAAAACACAAAATCCCTGCCCTAAAAAAGCAGATATCAATATTAAAACATTAAAATTTTCAGATTTCTTAAGTTTAATAAAGGAAATAGCAACTCATATTAGACCAAATGGGTTAAGGGTTTCTACAGGAAAACACTCAGCATAATTTTTCATATTATCAAAATCTTTAATATATGCATTAATTACAAAAAGCTTACAGTCTATGACTTATAATAAGCACATTTTTGTTAACTGCAAAATAATGAAAACATGAAGATATTATTGAAAATGAAAGTTGTGTAAAAGTATTAATGGAAATAAATTTAACTTTTTTGCAAAGGTGTAGGAATAGGGAAAATTTATGTAAAGCTACAGCATAGCTTAAGTTCTCACTAACTATTGGCTTTCTTCATAGGCATATTTATTGAATGAAACAGAAGAATCTAATTAAAAGCCAATGTCAGAATCCTTGTTATAATTCCATTTTAGTCATGTGATAATTATTCACCTGGTAGTTGTTATCATATGAAATGATGAACACAAATCTGTAACCTTTTCTTGTAGTTTGTGTTTTTCTCTGAAACCATTGTTGAGATTGCCAGAAAATAAGTACTGAGGGCTAAAACAATAATTAATACAATTTCCTTTTTATATCAGACGTGTCAAATGGCAACACTCAAAACATTCTCGTCTGATACTGGTTAATTCTAATCCAAATTAAAAGACGCAAAACCATAAGATGTCAAAATGAACTTAATATAGTGACTTTGAAAGAAAGTGGGAGCGGTATCTAGCAAAGAGATTTTTCTCCTTTGTATGCTAATTTGATTCACACCTTCCACCACTTCAAAAATGGCAATGCTGCAGCACTGCTTCTTATCCTGTGGTGGTATATTAGCCAACTTGTTATATATTCTCTGTCAATCACAGTAATGGAGGCCATTGGGAGAATACTGTTGCTTGTGAAAAAGTATTTGAAGAGAAAAAACTATTGAGGAATTGGTCCTATTAAAGCAGAACCATAAAAGAGGCTGGCTGATCCTCCATTTCAGAGTCTGGAACAGGATGAAAAATACTTGAAATATTTTAGATGGGATATTTACTAACACCCAGGATTTTCTACATTCATTGTTATATATACAAACAACAATATTGACTTTTTTGGTCAAATATTTATGTGTATGGGCATAGCAATTGCTAAAAATGTATAATCAAATATACAAAAAATATTAAATGTATACTCATAAAACTACAAGAAAATAATGTTAAATATAAACTATAATCTGCACATAAAATCCAAATTCAGGTATATTTGTTTTATGAAATTTACAATCTTCATTGTTTCCTGGTTCAGTTTTCTTATTTCACCACAATTCTATTTCAATTAACAATTAAACACAATGTGTTTAGAGACATAAGAAAGAACTAGAGTAATAATTTGGACAACTCAAAGAAATTAAATATATTACATGGTTCATGTGGAAGGTTCCCTGACCCATTATTAACATTCCATTTTGAATCTGCCTGCCTGAATTTTATCTAAACATCAATCTACACGATCTATTAAACATCAATAATGATACCAAGTCCAGTTTTCAAAACTGATATTCACTTTCAATACCATGTATGATAATTAAAACCTCACATTCACACCAGTTTTCGAATGCTTGGATTCCCTTAACATAGAACAAGGCAGAGTCCTACTAAGCATATTTCAGGTTTTGAAATTTTAGACATATTGATGTACTCATCAACTTTAAGATATGTTCAAAATATTTAATGAATACTCAAACATTGTCTAGATATTCTGGAATAATTGTTATTGAAAATTTGAAAATAATTTTTCTTTATGAATTTTTTTCATTATCCTAGTCTTATTTGAAAATGGACCCATATTCAAAAAGTTGGGATTTCAGGGTGATGTAATGAGAAAGGTTCTGTTTCAAAGATTTTTCTGTGGTTGTCTTATGTTTTATTTTTAAAGTTTTTTTAATAAATAAGATATTACAAAACAATTGTGAATGTATCTGATCCTCAAAATAAATTTGGCATAGATTTTAGGGGTGGGTAGCATTTCCTGAATATTTTGATTTTTAGCTCCACTGATTCATTGATTATGAGAACATAGACTTTCAGTTTCCTTTTACTTGTCACAGAAAGCCACTGAAGTAATAATATAATATTCTAAGCAAATCCTGTGGCATGTAGTTTATGCTCAATGTTTAGATTATTTTATACTTTCAGGTTTGTATACATACATAAATTCTTATATAATAGATATTATAACACTACTATGGAACCTGATACTTTAATATTTGCTATGAACACATTTCCATGTAAAACGTAAATTAGCTCATCATCTTCAGTGACTTGTAATACTTCATTACATACTTCAACCCACTCTAACAAAAGAAATGCTTCAACTATTCCACTTTAATTGCATGCATCATGATCATCAATTACTTCCATGTGACTAAACTAAACAAATGCTTTTCAACCATCCTTGTTTGGAATATCTGCATCATTTGACAGTATTGATTGCTCATTAGGAAAAAAATTAAAAAAAAAAACAGTTTGCAAAGGGCTGGGGTTATGGCTCAGTGGTAGAGCGCTTGACTCACACGTGTTAGGTACTGGGTTTGATTCTCATATAAATAAATAAATAAAGTCCATCAACAACTAAAAAAAATATTAAAAAGTAAAACAGTTTGCAATTCTCCCTAGGCCATGTCACTGCTCCAGTTTCCTACAACATTGCATTTCCTTCTTTGGTCATTATTTGTTTTCTTCATTCACAACTTCCATACCTCAAGAGCTAAGGTGCCTTTGTTATGTTTTCCTAACTAACTTTTACCCAACTTTCTCAACCTGGATGTCTCAGCAGTTCCTTAAACAGGACAGTGGCATAGTCAAAATTCTCTTGAACATATTGCATCCCCATTTCTACAAAATAAAACTTCTTTGACTGTAGTTTTTACATATTTCATAAATGACCACAATCTGTTCAAATGTTCTAGTCACAAACAAATATCTTTTACTCCCATAGTCTTCTTTCTCACACTTCATATCATGTTACATTACAAATCTTTCCACTTCTCATTAAATGCCACTTTTTGCATCTTCATATCTACTACCACCATCTATGAGAAGATACTATGTTCTCTCTTTGGAGAAATAAAACCCCTTCTTAATTGATTGGCCTGCATAGATTATGGTAAACCATACAAATTTACTTCCATTTAACCATATTTATGGCAATTTCATATATTTCTCCTGGAGTATTCTTTCAATAATATCAAAAGATGAGTGAGTGTTTATTGTATAGGTAAGTTTGTGAGATTATAATTTAATTTCATAGGATATCACCAATTTTTGTTTTAATTTATTTCAAATATTTACTTGTATAATTTTTTTAAATAAACACCTGCATATACATCCTTATATACAGTCAAATTACTTTTTTCACAAGCATCTTAAATTGGAACTGTTATCTGCCTGTCTTGAATCACTGGCAGATACACCCACCTTCTACTCTAAGACTACTGGATTCAACAGAAAACTAAACAAAACCAGAGTAAAATTCAGAAAAGCACAGTGCAAAAGACCTGGAAATTATTATTTTTTAATGAACCTACTAAAAGAGAGTGCACATTAAAATGAATTTCAGAGAAATCATTTTAATTACAACAGCAGATAGGTTCAATGAAAATAGGTTATGCAAAAGTCTATTAGAAATTTTCTAAAATTGAATTTATTTAAATATAATTTTTATTTTTAAAAATCGCTTATTTATATTTTCTAATATATGTATGCTGGGTTTCCAATATGTCCATGTTGGAGTATTCTATAGTACAATAATGTATCTAATACACACGAAGTACGAAACTGCAACTAAAGTGACTTGCAAACTAAGGCAAGACATTTTCATCTTGGTTTAGATTCTACCTTCATTTTTCCATGTAAAGATAGCATTATAGGAGATAAAGGCAGGCAAAGGGCCAGTATGATGTAATGATTGAAAGAAATAAAAAAGAGAAACAAAGATGTGTTAGAAAAATTTACATGTGTGAAAAATGTTAATGTATTTCTAAACCATACTAAATATAATTGTATTAGAACTTATGTATGCATTATCAGATAATTTGACAACAATGTATGATATTGTTAGCACCAGTTTACAAACAAATGATCTATTCTTCTTTCATGTATCAGGTTTCATAGATAAATTATCTAAACTTTAGTTCAATTTTTTATCTGAGAGAGTTCTGTAGAATAGAGTGCAGTAACAAAGCGGCTAAAGTTCTGGTCTTAGTATGATGATTCTTATTTATATGACTCATTTTTTTATCATATTGTGAAAACTAAGAAGTTAAAGTTTTTACCTTTCAGAGATTTACACAAAAATTTTAACTTCTTAGAAGATATGTCCCAGAGATCTCAAAGCTTTTTTTTTTAATCAGCAATGTGCAGCATCCATTCAAAACTTATGAGTAATACTAAAAAACATATTAAAAGGCTTCAATCAATATTAAAAAGGACAATAGATGCAGAGCCACAGATAATTCAGATATTAGAATTCAGATAGAGATTCTGGGACTAATATGTGAATTAGGATATGGTGGTACTAAGTCAATTCCTTGACCTATACATAGAATCACTCCAGTTCTGATTGCAGTTCCAGACATTCCCATGTGAGCTCTATTCCTTATATTTAATTTGCCTAGTGGTGGGGACAGTTTGGTAGGATTAGAAATTCACACCTCTGTCATTGGCAATATTTACTTATTCCATTTCTTATCTTGAAATGCCAACTTCCTATTATATATTTTAAATATGTCAACAAAACATACCTTACTCAGATTCTTAATAAAATTTAAAAAACTAAAAATTGTCATCTCTTAATAAGGTAATTGTATAGTCTTTCACTAAACAATGATCATGCCATTTTCATTGACAATTTTTTTTTGTCCTAGACATAAGAGAGAAAATAATGTTTCTTCTTTTAACTCTAAAAGGATGCTCCTATAGTATACTAATTAACTTGACCTTTTTACATTCATTATTTCTGTCATGTAATTGCAGTTTCTAATAAGAGAAAATATTTTCCTGAATTATAGCTTTAAAAACTGAGTATAATGAAATTGCAGTGTTATTTCAATATATATCACCTCAATAAACTATCTCACCAAATCTATCTTTTCTAAGAGGGACTTTGATTTTTCCTCTGTAATGTCTTGTATCTGGAATTCCCCATTCAGGAAACTAACTACCGGTAATTCATGAGAATAAAAAGAAAGAAGAAAATGTGGATAAATGTTCTGGATGAACCTACTAAAATCCCCAGTTCCACTTATGTGGCTAGAGATGTCTTAATATTGAGTCTTTCACTACTCTTTTGGTTAAATGATGAAGGATAAAAATTAAGCCAATCCCTAAAAAACAAATACAAATGTCTTCTTTGATATAATGAGAGCAACTATGAACAGAGCAGGGAGGAAGAGCAGGAAGAAAAGATTAACTTTAAACAGAGACATGAGATGGGAGGGAAAGGGAGAGAAAAGGGAAATTGCATGCAAATGAAGGGAGACCCTCATTGCTATACAAAATTACATATAAGAGGTTGTGAGGGGAATGGGAAAATAAACAAGGAGAGAAATGAATTACAGTAGATGGGGTAGAGAGAGAAGATGGTAGGGAAGGGGAGGGGGGATAGTAGGGGATAGGAAAGGTAGCAGAATACAACAGTTACTAATAGGGCATTATGTAAAATTGTGGATGTGTAACCGACGTGATTCTGCAATCTGCATTTGGGGTAAAATTGGGAGTTCATAACCCACTTCAATCTAATGTATGAAATATCATATGTCAAGAGCTTTGTAATGTTGTGAAAAACCAATAAAAAATTTTAAAAAATTAAGGATAAAAATTATTTCAAACTATAAAGATACCACTAACAGAAGTGTAAGTTTCTGTAGCCAACTATAGTTGCTACTAGTCAAATGTGTCTCCCAAATATTTGAAGTATTAAAAATGAACTAATTTTTTCATGCTATTAAAATATAATTAACTTAAATTTAATAGGTGACTTTTAACTACCATGTGGGACAGTGCATATTTGATGCAATAAGAACCCTTTTTCATCCATCTTGCTTTCCAATGGTGAAAAAAGAAAATTATACAAGAAATGTGTAAAATATTGAAGTGATAAGTTAATTTCATTTGTGGCAAGTGTCTGAGTTTAATAAATTAAATAATATTTTGGAATATATTGTATGTGTTTAGGCAGAATCTCAATAGGGTGACAAAGAATTGGCATTCGGCCTAAAGGTAAACTCTGAGTAATAGACAAGTGATTTTTTTTCTAGTTTTTCTTTAGCCCAAATTAGATAATAGTCCATATTTTATTTTACTTCTCTCTCATAACACAAGTTTTTCTGATCCCTACTTCTTGTCTTGTGATCATTACTTGTAAGTGATATCTGCAATGGCTTTCATGTACTAAGATCCTTAAAATTATACAGAATATGTATGTGTATTCTTTTACTATCTGTAATGTTTTGTTTTTATCTTAAAATAACAGTCTTTCTAAGGAGGTTTGTACCCTCTAAATTCCACTGGCTATTACCTGTGATTTTTAATTTTCCAAGATGCAGCCAGGGAGGCCATTTCTTTTCTGTTTCCTATGACAGTGTTATTTTCTATGATAAAAACAAAAGGGCAGGAAAAAGCATTTTAATCTTCAGAAGTAATTTTCTAATTAAACTTGTGTAGAAATTGTTATTATTTTTTATTTCAAAGATAATGGAGAAACACTAAACATCTAACTTGACTTCATATGCAAAGAGATACTAATAGTGGTCACCAGATATCCAGTCCCTTTAAACTATTGGTATTAATCATGGAAGTAAAGTCTTAGAAGGTGTGGGTCACAGGGAAGAGTCAAAGCTCCCACAACTGAAATTGGTGTAAGAAGACTTTGCAGAGGAAGTTGGGGGGATTAAACAGAGAAGAACATAAAAATCTCATGGCTGTGAAAAATCAAAGTACAAAAATTATTGATAAAACTTGAATATTTAATAAAATAAAAGGATTGTAATTAAAATTATATAGATAATATAAACCTCATAAAACAGATGTTTAAAAGTTAAATGTAAATTCTTCATATTCTTGTAGAAGAAAAATTGTGTATAACATAATGTATTAATCTTCTGGGTGGACAAAATTTAATACATAATGTCCTGAATAAATTGTGTACTGAATCCAGAAGAAATATACTATTTTACTATAATAAAATCTATGGTTTATGATTTCTGTTATTGAGCCAGATGTGGTGACACACAGCTGTGACCCCCAGAGGCTTGGGAGGCTGAGGCAGGAGGATTGCAAGTTCAAAGCCAGCTTCAGTAAGAATGAGGCACTGAGCAACTCAGTGAGACCCTGTCTCTAAATAAAATAAAAAATAGGGCTGGGGACATGGCTCAGTGGTTGAGTGCCCCTGAGTTCAATCCCCAGTTCCAAAACATAAATAAAAAGATTTTTGTTATTGATTTTACGACTTACATGTCAGTAAAAAAACCCTAATATTTACAACTTAATAATTTTAATTTTCTACTATTAGATACAATTATGTAAATATTTTTCAACATATAAAAATCACAAATCTTATATATTAAAGCTAAAATAGAATTTATTGTTTCATACATTTGTAAGATTGTTTAGTCAATAATTCTATTACGTGATTATGTTCTAGTGAAGTGATTATTTTCTTGTGTAAATGGAATCATGGCACATCACAGATGAGTATCATTTTAATGTAATCAAATATATAATCAAGAGTTAAAATAATTGAGTTGTTTTGCTAATCTCTTGTTTGGTAGGTCGGAGATTATCCTTGCAAGTAGTTCTTTAATAATGAATCAACACAGCTGCGTTTTTTCACAGTCTAGAGACAGAGTGCATAACACCAAAAGAATCCATCAAGTTTTATTATTAAGTAGTAGTAGCTTTATTTATTTGGTTTAGCATTTTATTGAATTTTCAAACAATAATTGTATAACAAAGGATCAAACAAAGCAAATCCCATTTTGCCATTTAGCTACAATGTACACACTTATTTCAAATAATCAGAATATTTATCAAACAACATATCTGAGGGTTAGATTATTATTTTTTAATCATAAAGCCCTTCGTTAAGCATGGAAATAGTAGCACTCAACTTGGTCTAACTGAATTGACAGAAAAATGCTGATTTTTGCCAATAAAACAACTTAGTTGTTTTAGTTATATATGTAGCTATTTGATTGATGAATTACACATACTAATCACTTAATTTTGTTTAACTCATATGACTGCCAAATAAACAAGGAGTATTTGAAACATTTTAAATATCAGTTCTACTCCTAAAATGCTTGTTTCAGAGAACCATCACCTCAGCAATATGTCAATGGCAAGAAAATTTATTTTGTGCATACTGTATAAAATCTCTGGTCTGAACTTTATTATTACACCATTTATAGATTTTTTTCTAAATTTAATAAGATACTCAATTTTTTAAAAAATATTAAATAGACTTTAAAAAAACTCATGGAGTATATATATATATATATATATTTTTTTTTTTGATTATTCAAAACATTACAGAGCTCATGATATATCATCTTTCATATATTAGACTCAATTGGGTTTTGAACTCCCATTTTTACCCCAAATACAGATTGCAGAATCACTTCTGTTACATACCCACATTATTGCATAATGGCATATTAGTGACTGTTGTATTCTGCTACCTTTCCTATCCCCTACTATCCCCCCTCCCCTCCCCGCCCCTCCTATCTTCCCTCTCTACCTCCTCTGCTGTTGTTCAATTCTCTCCCCCTTTTTTCCCCCTCCCCCTTGCCCCTCATAACCTCTTATAATTTTGTGTATCATTGAAGGTCTCCTACAATTTCCATATGCTTTCCCTTCTCTCTCCCTTTCTCTCCCCCCATTCGTCTTTGTTTACTGTTAGTCTTTTCCTCATGTTCTTCCTTCCTGTTCTGTTCTTAGTTGCTCTCTTTATATCAAAGAAGACATTTGGCATTTGTTTTTTAGGGCTTGGCTAGCTTCACTTAGCATAATCTGCTCTAATGCCATCCATTTCCCTGCAAATTCTATGATTTTGTCATTTCTTAGTGCTGCATAATACTCCATTGTGTATAGATGCCACATTTTTTTTATCCATTCATCTATTGAAGGGCACCTAGGTTGGTTCCACAGTCTAGCTATTGTGAATTGTGCCACTATAATCATTGATGTGGCCGTATCCCTATAATGCGCTCTTTTAAGGTCCTCAGGGAATAGTCCCAGAAGGGCGATCGCTGGGTCAAATGGTGGATCCATTCCCAGCTTTCCCAGGAATCTCCATACTGCTTTCCAAATTGGCCTCACCATTTTGCAGTACCACCAGCAGTGTACAAGTGTACCCTTTTCCCCACATCCCCGCCAACACTTATTGTTGTTTGACTTCATAATGGCTGCCAATCTTACTGGAGTGAGATGGTATCTTAGGGTAATTTTGATTTGCATTTCTCTGATTGCTAGAGATGGTGAGAATTTTTTCATGTACTTGTTGATTGATTGTATGTCCTCCTCTGAGAAGTGTCTGTTCAGGTCCTTGGCCCATTTGTTGATTGGGTTGTTTGTTATCTTATTGTTTAATTTTTTGAGTTCTTGTACATTCTGGATATTAGGGCTCTATCTGAGGTGTGAGGGGTAAAAATTTGTTCCCAGGATGTAGGCTCTCTATTTACCTGTTTTATTGTTTCTCTTGCTGAGAAAAAAACTTTTTAGTTTAATATGTCCCATTTGTTTATGCTTGTTATTAACTCTTGGGCTATGGGCGTCCTATTAAGGAATTTGGAGCCCGACCCCACTATATGTAGATCAGAGCCAACTTCTTCTTCTATC
Source organism: Spermophilus citellus (assembly GCF_964194105.1). Lineage (NCBI taxonomy): Eukaryota > Metazoa > Chordata > Mammalia > Rodentia > Sciuridae > Spermophilus > Spermophilus citellus. The sequence goes on along the minus strand of NC_138182.1, from coordinate 198,536,156 downwards.
AGACGCAACGTCTCTGATTTGATATCTAGCTCCTTGATCCATTTTGAGTTAACTATTGTGGATGACAAGAGAAACGGATTCAATTTGATTTTGTTGCATATGGATTTCCAATTTTCCCAGCACCATTTGTTGAAGATGCTATCCTTCCTCCATTGCATGTTTTTAGCACATTTATCAAATATAAGATAGTTGTAACTTTGTGGATTAGTCTCTGTGTCCTCTATTCTGTACCATTGGTCCACCTGCCTGTTTTGGTACCAATACCATGCTGTTTTTGTTACTATTGCTTTGTAGTACAGTTTGAACTCTGGTATCACTATACCTCCAGATTCACACTTCCTGCTTAGAATTGCTTTTGCTATTCTGGGTCTTTTGTATTTCCATATGAATTTCATGATTGCTTTATCTATTTCAACAAGAAATGCCGTTGGGATTTTGATTGGCATCGCATTAAACCTGCAGAGAACTTTGGGTAATATCGCCATTTTGATGATGTTAGTTCTGCCTATCCATGAACAGGGTACATTTTTCCATCTTCTGAGATCTTCTTCTATCTCTCTCTTTAGGGTTCTGTAGTTTTCATTGTATAGATCTTTCACCTCTTTTGTTAGGTTGATTCCCAAGTATCTTATTTTCTTTGAGGATATTGTGAATGGAGTGGTTTTCCTTATTTCCATTTCAGAGGTTTTGTTGCTGATATACAGGAATGCCTTTGATTTATGCGTGTTGATTTTATAACCTGCTACTTTGCTGAATTCATTTATTAACTCTAGCAGCTTCTTTGTAGACCCTTTGGGGTCTGTTAAGTATATTATCATGTCATCCGCAAATAGCGATAATTTAATTTCTTATTTTCCTATTTTTATGCCTTTAATTTCTTTCGTCTGTCTAATTGCTCTGGCTAGTACTTCGAGAACTAAATTGAATAGAAGTGGTGATAGAGGGCATCCCTGTCTTGTTCCAGATTTTAGAGGGAATGCCTTCAGTTTTTCTCAGTTTAGGATGATGCTAGCCTGAGGTTTAGCATATATAGCTTTTACAATGTTGAGGTAAGTTCCTGTTACCCTAGTTTATCTAGTGTTTTGAACATAAAGGGATGCTGTACTTTGTCAAATGCTTTTTCTGCATCTATCGATATGATCATATGGTTCTTGTCTTTAAGTCTGTTGATGTGGTGAATAGCATTTATTGATTTCCGTATATTGAACCAGCCTTGCATCCCAGGGATAAATCCTACTTGATCATGGTGCACAAGTTTTTTGATATGTTTTTGTATTCGGTTTGCCAGAATTTTATTGAGAATTTTTGTATCCAAGTTCATTAGAGATATTGGTCTGTACTTTTCTTTCTTTGAAGTGTCTTTGTCTGGTTTTGGGATCAAAGTGATGTTGGCCTCATAGAATGAATTTGGAAGAGCTCCTTCTTTTTCTATTTCTTGAAATAGCTTGAAAAGTATTGGTATTAATTCTTCTTTGAAGGTTTTGTAGAACTTCGCTGTATACCCATCCGGTCCAGGGCTTTTCTTGGTTGGTAGTCTTTTGATGGCTTCTTCTATTTTTTCCTTTGTTATTGGTCTGTTTAAATTGTGTGTGTCTTCCTGTCTCAATCTGGGCAGATCATTTGCCTTAAGAAATTTATCGATATCTTCACTATCTTCTATTTTATTGGAATATAGGGTTTCAAAATACTTTCTAATTATCTTCTGTATTTCTGTAGTGTCTGTTGTGATATTGCCTTTTTCATCCCATATGTTGGTAATTTGAGTTCTCTCTCTTCTTCTCTTCGTTAGCATGGCTAAGGGTCTGTCGATCTTATTTATTTTTTCAAAGAACCAGCTTTTAGTTTTATCAATTTTTTCAATGGCTTTTTTTGTTTCAATTTCATTGATTTCTGCTCTAATTTTAATTATTTCTTGTCTTCTACTACATTTGCTGTTGTTTTGCTCTTCCTTTTCTAGGTTTTTGAGGTGTAGTGTGAGTTCATTTATTTTTTGGTTATTTCTTTTTTTGAGGAAAGAACTCCAAGAAATGAATTTTCCTCTTAAAACTGCTTTCATTGTGTCTCATAGATTCCGGTATATTGTGTCTGTATTATCATTTGTCTCTAAGAATTTTTTCATCTCCTCCTTTATGTCTTCTGTAACCCATTGATCATTCAGTAACATATTGTTCATTTTCCATGTGATGTAGGATTTTTCCTTCCTTCTTTTATCATTGATTTCCAATTTCATTCCATTGTGATCAGATATGGTGCATGGTATTATCTCCACGCCTTTATATTTACTAAGCGTTGCCTTATGGCATAATATATGGTCTATCTTTGAGTAGGATCCATGTGCTCCTGAGAAGAACGTGTATCCACTTGATGATGGTTGATATATTCTATATATGTCGGTTAAGTCTAGGTTATTGATTGTGCTGTTGAGTTCTATAGTTTCTTTATTCAGTTTTTGTCTAGAGGATCTGTCTAATGGCGAGAGTGGTGTGTTGAAGTCACCCATAATTATTGTGTTGTGGTCTATTTGACTCTTGAACTTGAGGAGAGTTTGTTTTATGAACGTTGCAGCTCCATTGTTTGGTGCATACAAATTGATAATTGTTATATCTTGTTGGTGGATGGTTCCTTTTAACAGGATATAGTGTCCTTCTTTATCCTTCTTGATTAACTTAGGTTTAAAGTTGATTTTATTCGATATGAGTATGGCCACTCCTGCTTGCTTCCGAGGGCCATGTGAGTGGTATGATTTTTCCCAACCTTTTACCTTCAGCCTGTGTATGTATTTTCCTATCATATAAGTCTCTTGAAGGCAGCATATTGTTGGACTTGTTTTTTTGATCCAGGTTACTAGCCTATGTCTCTTGATTGGTGAGTTTAGGCCATTAACATTTAAGGTTACAATTGAGATATGATTTGTACTTCCAGTCATGCTTCTTTATTTATTTATTTAATTTGGCTGGTTTTACTTTTTGGTTATTTTCCTCCCCCTTTACTGAGACACCTCCTGCTGTTAGTTTTGGGTACTATTTTTCAATTCCTCTTCTTGTAGTATTTTGCTCAAAATGCTTTGCAGTGCTGGTTTTCTTGCTGCAAATTCTTTTAGCTTTTGTTTATCGTGAAAGATTTTAATTTCATTGTCAAATCTGAAGCTTAATTTTGTTGGATACAGTATTCTTGGTTGGAATCCATTATTTTTCAGCGTTTGAAATACATTGTTCCAGGATCTTCTTGCTTTCAAAGTCTGTGATGAGAAATCAGTCGTTAACCTAATTGGTTTACCCCTGAAGGTAATGTGCCTCCTTTCTCTCTTAGCTTTTAATATCCTCTCCTTGTTCTGTACGTTGGCTATCTTCATAATTATATGTCTTGGAGTTGGTCTATTATGGTTTTGAATGTTTGGGGTCCTGTAAGCGCTTCCAGGATTTGGCAATCCATTTCATCTTTCATCTCTGGGAAGTTTTCTAGAATTATTTCATTTAATATGCTGTCCATTCCTTTGGTTTGAGTCTCTGTGCCTTCTTCTATCCCGATGACCCTCAAATTTGGTTTTTTTTATGACATCCCATATCTCTTGAATAGATTGCTCATGGTATTTTAGCATCTTTTCCATTTTGAGTATATTCTTTTCAAGTTGATAAACCTTGTCTTCATTATCTGATGTTTTTACTTCTACTTGATCAAGTCTATTTGTAATATTCTCGTTTGAGTTTTTAATTTGGTTTATATTTTCCTGCAATTCTAGGATTATTGTTTGATTTTTTTTTAAGATTCTATCTCCTGGTAGAGCTTGTTCTTTGCCATTTGAATTTGTTTGTTTAATTAATTTTCAAAATATACTTTTATTGCTTGGACTTGCTGTCTCATGTCTTCTCTAATATTCCTTTCCATTCGAGTTAAGTATGCCTTGAGTTCTTTCCCTATCCCTGCTTCTGATGTTTCTATGTCCTCCTGTAGAATTAAGTTGTCCTGCATTGTTTGTACTCCTTTTTTCCCTTGTTTTCTCATGTTGTCTACGTTACTTTCCAGCTCTATTTGATTCCCGTGTTTCTGCTCTGTTCTATAGATTTGTTTTGGTTCTGTATTACTCTGTTGTTTCTTCTTTGTGTTGTTAAACTGTGCCTGCTAACATGGATTCTGCTGGGAAGGAATTCCGACGGCCGATCTCCAGTGACGTCACTGCTCTGCTATGACGGGCCCCAGGCTCCTTGCTGGGGTGTCCTAATGGGGCTGTGTGACTGGACTGTCTCTGTTTGGTTTCAGCTCCCGGTCGAGGCAGGCGGGCAGTCTCCAGCCGCCCAGTATCTCAGGCAGCGGTCGGGTGATCGGCCGCTGCCGGGGGGGTGGACTCCAGCCGCCCAGTCACGTGGGCAGTGGGCCGGCTGTCGCCAGTGGGCGGGTGATCTCTAGGCACCCAGTCCTGAGGTCGGTAGCCGGCGGGCGGGCATTCTCCTACCGCCCAGTTACGCGGGCAGTGGGTGAACTGTCGCCAGCGGGCCTGCGGTTTCCAGCTGCCCAGTCAGGAGTGCCTGGCCTCTAGTCCCCTGGTTTCTCATGCTAGTCTTGGTTTCTCCTGCTAGACCAGATTTCCCCTGAGTGATGGCTCTCGGCAGTTCAAACTGTACTCTGGGCCTGCCAATTGTTGGGTGTGGAGGGTGTCTATTGGGAACTCCAGCACTCTATTGTTTTGTTTCCGTTGTGGGGGATAGAACTGTACCGCTTCCTTCCCCCTCTGAAATCCCGTACTCAGCCCAGGGGTCAGTGCGGGCTCATCCAGCAGGATTCCACAGAATCGCAGCCACTTTTCTCCCTGCTTGCTAATTAATCGCTTCTCTGCGGCGCCCCACCTTCTGTGGCCACAGGGCAGGCCGCGGGAATCAGTCAGCCTGGGTCTCCGGGGTCACACAATTGCCTATTGGGATCCCCAGCACTCTATCATTTTGTTTTTTTTCTGCTTGCCCCTCCCCCATCGCTGGCTAGACAGGTTTTGTTTTGGCTGCTGATGGGAGGGGGAGTTGAAGGTCAGGTGTCTCTAGTTTTCCCCTAGCCTTTATGCAGGCTCACTCTGACACTCCCTCCCCCGAAAGCCCAGGAGAGATTTTATGCGAATTCCCCGATATATGGGGGATGGGCTGAGTGTCACAGACCTGTTTTATTGTTGCAGTCTGTCGGAGAGTGGCGGTGGATACTTCAGCTCTCCAAGATGGTGGCCGCTGATTGCCTTGGTGGAGTTTCCGTCGTGGGGGGATAGGACTGTATCGCTTCCTTCCCCGTCTGAAATCCCGTACTCAGCCCGGGGGTCAGTGCAGGCTTGGCCAGCGGGGTTCCACCGAATGACAGCCACTTTTCTCCCTGCTTGCTAGTTAATCGCTTATCTGCGGTGCCCCGCCTTCTGTCGAGTGTATATATTTTTAAAGTTATGTCATCGTAGTAATTCAATCTTTGTTAATACTTAAAGGAAGGATAGTGGTGTCAATTCAGAATGGAAACCGAGGTCCATATCATTTTGTACAGTGGTGATAAAAATTATAATCAATATGAAATATCCACAAATATTTGTCACTTTGTCACTTGAGGGTTGAGGAATAGATCTAATGATTGATTAGAATCTTAACTGTATTGGATATTAATGTGTGGCTCTTAATTGTTCTGCAGTGGAAATAATAATTATCACTTGCTTAATAAAACTGCATAGTTGTAGAAATCAAGACTGAATAATCCCTTCATTCTGAAAGAATTACCAAAAACATATTGCAAATTGGGTATAAATTATATTAACCAATGCTGAAATTCTTGGTAAATATTAGCTATTCATATTCAGTATAGTAAACATCACTTTGACACTTATTAGTGATTTATTTTTTTCAATGTGATATTATGTTAAGTAAACACTTCCTTAACTTAAGCACTAGCAAACTAAGGAAGAGGAGAATCTACTTTTACTGTTACTAATAGAAATTTTCATTCTCATTGTCACCAAGCTATTGCTACAGTGATAAGATGAAAATATCATTTTTATTCAATGCTTCCATGTATCATATTGCAAAAGCTTTTTATTCTCTCTATCTATCTATTTTGGCAGTATTGGAGACTGAATCCAGAGGCGCTCTGCCACTGAGCTACATCCCCAGTCTCTTAAAAAAAAATAATAATAATCTTAAGACGTTTTTTTTTTTTTGCCAAGTGGCTGATGCTGGCCTAAAACTTTAGATTCTTCTTACCTCAGCCTCATGAGTAGCTGGGTATATTTTGACATACCATACATACAGTAAGTATAATTTATTCTAATTAGGATCCCATTCTTGTGTTTGTACATGATGTGGAGTTTCACTTGTGCTGTGTTCATATAAGAACATAGGAAAGTTATATCCAACTCATTTTCTACTGTCTTTCCTAATCCCATCCCTTTCCCTTCCTTTCATTCCCCTTTGTCTAACCTTACTGTCATGTATATCCAAAAAGAACAAATAAAAATAAATTAATTATATTGATCATGCACTCATGTATAACTAATTAAAACAACTTAAAAATTAATAAAAATTTAATAATTTTTCTTTCTTTTTCTATTATCTGAAAAATTTTCTATAATATTGGAAATATTTTTACTAAAAATGTTTGGAAAGCATACCTCTAAAACCTGCTCATTGTATCTAGTAGTTTATAGAACCATTACTACTTTGTCTAAAATATCCCAAACATTATTTTTATAGATTATACTATTGTGACCAATGTGAATCTAGCATAACTGTAAATACAGCCTGTTACTCTTAACTAGTTATTGAAAGCTCATATATCTTTTTATAACAATTAAAATATTTATATTATGCCAAAAAGAGTAGCTGGGATCACAGGTTATTTCCTTTTAATTATCCTTGTTAAGCTAATAGATTTTGAAATGGGAATATTTAATGAAATTATTAAAAATAAAATGCTGCTGGGTGCAGTGGAGCATGCCTTTAATTCCAGCAGCTCTGGAGGCTGATACAGCAAGATTGTAGGTTCAAAACCAGTCTCAGCAAAAAGCTAGGTGCTACGAAACTCAGTGAGACCCTGTCTCTAAATGAAATACAAAATAAGGCTGGGATGTGGCTCAGTGGTTGAATGTTCCGATGTTTAAACCCTGGTACCCAAATAAAATAACATATAATGCGATGGGTTGAAATTGCATCAGTAAACTGTTATTGTGCATACTGTATAAAATCTAACCCATAATTTAGCCCATAATTATAATACTAACAATGAAAATGTTATCATCTTCTGTATTTATGTACATGTCTTTAAATAGTAAAAGTTTTTGACAGAATCTTGAAGAAATTTTCCATGATGTTTCTACATATCTTACAACAACTTTTGTCCTTGACTGCATTTTCAAAATTGTTTATAAAGAAAACATTGTTGGAAGAAACAGCTAGCATCTTCCTCTTGGATAGAGGACAAATTTGTTTGAAAACCAGAGTAACAAAGATAATGTCTCCCTCTGGTATAAACATTGGACAGGTTTGCTAGCAACTCTCTTGTAAGATTGAAGGTTTACTAAACTCATTGCTCTTCAGCTATGACACAAACCCACTGAGTGCACAGGATCTAACTTGGCCAAAATCCTCATAGCCCCCAGGGGACTCTGGGAACCAGAAGAGCCAATGGGAACGTGAGGCTAACATTTCCTCTTTTCACTCATGGTACTATGAGTAATAAAGTCTGTTATCTCTGAACCAAGAGCCTTATGCTTCTGCCATAATCTAAGAAACTATGGTAAGCTAATTTAGCAGGTAGGCAAAATTAAATCCCGGAATCTATGCAGTTCTTGACAGAGAGGTGTAATAATCATATATTTCTATGTAAGAGTTGTCTCTATAACTAAGGGATTAAATTATTAAATATGTATTATCTTTCATGATTTCTAAGATTTTGGAAATTCAACAGTTCAGTTAGCTGAGACATTCTGCTACAGGTCTTCTTTCAATTTGCAGTCAAACTGTCAAATTGGGTAGCAGTCATCTGAAGGCTCCACTATGGCTGTAGAATTTGCTTCCAAGATAGTTTATTCAGGGGACTCGAAAATTAGAACTTTAGTATGTTCTTAGAAGTGCATCTCCACAGGATATTAGAGCATCCTCAATCATGGTCACTAGTTTCACTTGGTAGCCACACATGTGTAATTTTGGTCACAAAATCCAACCTGATTCCATCCAGAGTATAAACAGTATAAAGCAAGGATATAGGAGAGGGGCATTTTAAATGCTGGACACCATGGGAGATATTGATAAGATTTTCCTTTCAGGAAAACTATGGTTGTTATTTTTAATAATAGTTTGAGATATCCTGGCACAATGTAGATTTTAGACATTTGTTTAGACATTTTTAGTTTATAATCAAGAACAAACAAACTTATAAATTGAACTTTTGCTTTGTTGTAGATCCTAGAAGATTCTAATAGTAAAACTTTGGACTATTTTTAGTCCAGAGTTTGAAGGAAGATGACTAAATTGAACGATTAAGAGTATTGACGAGGGCTGGGGATATGGCTCAGTGGTGGAGTGCTTGCTTAGCATGTGTGAGGCACTGGGTTTGATTCTCAGCACCATATATAAACAAATAAAATGAAGGTCCACCAACAACTGTGTGTGTGTGTGTGTGTGTGTGTGTGTTAAAAAAAAAGAATATTGACCAAACATGAATATTTAAACATAAATAGGTTCAGTGTTATACTCTCAGAGTAAATGGATAAGTCAGTCATACAAACATAAATAAATGACCTAAAAATTAAATATAACCAACAAAAGGAGCACCAGGATCCTTAACTAAAGCCCAAAAGTTTGAGAAATATTGCAAAAATATTTGCAAAGTACTAAGGATAAATAATTGTGTATATAGTCAAAGAAATAAATATAACAAAGGCAGAATCAAATATATTTTCAAACTTTCACATTACAAAACATTTTGTATTTCTTTGAAGACTACTTTGTCAATTAATATACTAAATAGAAAATAAGCAAAAGAAACATGGATATCGTAGTTGTATCCTTTAGGTCAAGAAAAATTAAAAAGGTAAATTAGGAAAGAATTTAGAGGCTATAATAAAGTATAGAGAGTGTCAAATAATCAAGAGGGCATGAAAGATGTCATTCATAGAAATAACCACACAGATGTTCAGTTTAATTGCACTACTAAAGGAAAAATTAGATTCCAATTAGGAATTTTAAAAAGCAGGTATAGTACAAGTCTCATAGTACAGCAACTCAAACTAGTAATCCTAATATTTTGCCATTTAGTAAATTAAGGCTCATCTGAAAAAATGCTGTGCTCTAGCACATGCTGCTGCTGCTATAGTACTACCATCAGCAAGAAAATAAATTGTAATAAGATTTATATGGTATTTGGTGAACTGAGTATATCATTAACACAGAAACAACATTTTAAAAAAGTTTGGTTATTGATCAGTTAGCACTTATTGGCCAATTGAACAACAGTTGGAAATCCATCTTTTCCTCATTCTCAGTTCATAGATTTCTGAAGAAATGTGTATTTGCATTTCAGTCCTCAGGAGTATTCTACTTCCCTGCCACACACCATTATTCTCTTGAGGTTAGCATACATGGCACAGGTAGCTGGGTCCAGGATTTTAACTAAAAAACTTTGTAAAAGATGCCATCTTTGCTGTTGTACATAAGTTTATGGGGAATTGAGCCCATTTGGCTGACAGTCTTTGTGCTATCCCTATGGAGTAATCTGGAAATGTAAACTGACACAGAAAACGTGTAGCAGAAGGGAGGGACTTAATGTTATCTTTTTACCATATGGGCATCTAGACCTAATGGTGACTAAAATAAAATATATACCTAAACTTTTATGATATGTAATTTAATAAGTTCCTCCTTTTATTTTTGTCATTTTTATAATGAGATGTTTAATATCAATTATAATAAAAGAATCATCTCTTATCATGAGAAATAATGAAGATGAAAGTAAATAAAATTGACATCAAGTTATAGATTATGTAATAAATTCATTCAATTTGCTGAGTCAAGCAGTCATTACAGATTTCAAGTTTCCACAAGGGGGTAGAAAGCAGAAAAGTGCTTTCTATAGTTTATTAAACAATTCACAAAATCATAACTTCTTTTGAGTTGAGGTCATAGGGAAGCCAGTTAGCCTGAGATCTAAGGAAAGACAGAACTCTCAAAGCAGAGATATGGAGGGAGCACAGCCTTCCAGGGTGAATAATAACCCAGGAAGAGTTCAGCTAAAATGTTTACTAAATCATTAAAGATTTGAGTGACAGTATACAGTCACTATAATGCACACAAAAGATGTTAACATCCATGGCTCTTTTCCTTAGATCCAAGAGAAAGATAGAAGGCAGACAAGGAATTAAAGAACACATCTGTCATAATGAAGCATTGGACATGATATTGAGGAAAGGGCATGAGGGAATCCTTCTCTTGGATCCTTCTCCTCCACAGAAAAGTCTTAAATTGCTGAGTCCCAGATAAGAGAGGAAGACCACAATATATATGGATAAGGGGGAAGGGGGAAAAAACCCTCTATTTTTGGATAAAGCAAGAGAATGATTCTAGGCCTAGACCATTAGAGGTTTCCTGCTTCTAGAGAAGGACCAGATTACCAAGATGGGTCCACCAGTGAGATTAGGGGATAAGGAGGTTGAGACTGAACCAGGAAGTCAGATAATGTCCACCCAGGACCACCTAACAGGCACTGAATAAAAGAAAGGAAGAAAAGAGGAAAGGAAGGATGGAAGGAAAGGAAAAGTGAAGAAGGGAGGATAAAAGGAAGGGAGAGGAAGGGAGGGAAGCCGGAAGGAAGGGATAGTGGAGGGAGAGAGAGAAATTAGTGAAAAACCATGGAAGAAGATACTGTTTTGATGGCAGAAAGAGAAAAAGAGATATTAATTACATAAAGAGGAACAAAGAGAACCTTTTGCAAAAAAGTATATAACTCAGAAAATAATGGAGTGACATATTAGCATTAGGGGAAGGTGCGGTGAAAATATGTTTCAAAAGTAAAGGACTGACAAAAATGCATAATTCATTTTCAGCAGACCTGTTTTATACAAAATGTTAAAAGGAAGTTCTTTACGTAAAATAAATACAATACTAGATGGAAAATTTAATATTAACAAGGAAAGAGAATATTAGAAGTGAGATAAAGACAATAAAACAAGCAAAAAATAGTTATTCAACCCAACATAAATGAATCTACAGACTACTAAATGTTGTATATCAGAACTTGTTAGGTTTTATGAGCCATATCTAACAGGACTTCAGAAAAAAATCTATCCTATAATTCCATTATGATGAAGATAATGATAATGAGGATGGTGATATGGCAAAAAAGGTGTGATAGTTACATGCCAGATAAAATTTAAAGCAGTGAAACATTTTAAATATATTAAATTCTAAAACATTCACCACATCTAATCAACTGTTAGAATCCCATTTTACCAATTAATAAAAAACTCATCAGAATACATTCTGATCCAAGTAAAATGTGTAACTCCAGCATCTTTATCCATGATAACACAATCAGGAACTAACTCTGTAATTACTTTCAGTGAAGAAAAGTCTCAATATATCCTTGGACCATTGATGGATGACATGCCAAAGTAATAGTAGCAGTACTAGAAATATTTCTAACTAATAAGTGAATTTTCCCTGATATGAGGGCAAATTTTTCTTTTTAAGTTCCTTAAATACTTCAATTTTAAATGTGAAAAAAATGCAACTCATTCCAAAGCAATGTTTCAAACAAAATCTCTATAAACAGAGTACTTTAATATACAAACTGCTCTGTTCTATATATTACTGTATTGCATCGGTTCAGTTTACAAAGTCTCTACAATACTATTCAGTAAACTATGTTAAAAAGAAATGTGTTTTACAGGTATTATTTTATTGTTCCTATTGGTTTCTATATTCATAATACAATAATACTTCATTATGGTATTTTACGTAGCTGTGCTACTTAAATTATTGAATATTTACAGCCAACTATGTTGAAATGGTGCATCGTGCAATATAAATTCAGTTATCTTGAAGTATCAATAGCACCACCTTGGGGTGTTCAGTATTTCAGAAATATTTTACTTTAACATGAATTTTTTACTTTTTTACTACAGACACATGGTGACAATGAATAAAACTAAATATCATGGAACTTGGAAACAAATCCTTAAATTTGTAACACTTGCATTTTGTGCTTTTATCAATAAAGAGAGAGAGAGAGAAGAAAAAATGTTTAAATACAGATACTTACAATATAAATTATGGTATTAGGACATTTTATCTATTACTGCATTGTCACTATCTAATAACATGGTGGGATTGAACTTCTCAGAGTCCATGAAGTGTGGAACCACTGTAAATTTGAGTTTAAGTTCCCTGGGTCATTTCTGGAGTAAAATCCTCAGAGCTAAAGTGTTTTTTACCATGCTGTTCCTTTGAGTGGGCTCTCAAGCAGGGTTGCTGCTTGGTCAGTCTTGGTTCATCAAAGAGGAAGACAGCACAGTTCACAGAAAACCTGTGATGAACATGAATCATGAAAAATAAAAACTAAAACACTTGATTGCTTTATGACAGAGATGTTGGAATTCTTTATTATTGATTATTTATTTATTTATTCTATCTATATTATCATCATACACTGCAATACTGTATTTCTATTTAAAGGTTTCACTTTTATATTGACTTGGGAAAATCTAGAGGACATTTATAAGTGAAGAAGCTCTCTGTATCTTGCTATTACAAACCAGTGTATTGATAAAGACAGAAAGTTCAGAATAGACAGAAATGTTCTATTTGGTATGAATTAAATATATTTTTGAGAATAAGATAAAGCTGCAAAACATTTTCCTTAGGGTCATAAACTTGTCTTTGAGCAAGTACTTTGCAATACTTTTTAATCTGCTACATGCAATTTTAACGTTTCTCATCTAATACCCTGGATTTTAAATAAATGTTCAATAATATTATCCTACACAAAGTGTATTCTCAAATATAGTTAGGGGCTGGGGATGTGGCTCAAGAGGTAACACGCTCGCCTGGCATGCGCTGGGCGCTGGGTTGGATCCTCAGCACCACATAAAATAAAATAAAGATGTTATGTCCACCGAAAAGTGAAAAATAAATATTAAAAAAAATCTCTCTCTCTCTCTCTCTTTCTCCTCTCTCTCTCTCTCTCTCTCTCTCTCTCTCTCTCTTTAAAAAATATAGTGAGATATGGGAGAGAGGCAAAATTAGTAGTTAGCTTTCAGTCTTTACAGCATAACTTAAAAAATAATAATTACTAATAATTAGCAGTATCTCCTCTTTACACAATGTCCAAAGCACTAACTTTTAAGTTCAGGCTTTGTTTTAATATATTTCTAAATAAAAATTTCAAACATTTCTTAACATTTCCTAAATCCCATACTGATATCTCCACTGATAGGTTATAGAGAAAACCTATTAGATTATAATAATTATTATATAATTTTAATATCTTTCAATATTAGTGCTGAGGGCCATTACCAAGTAGAAATGACGCATCAAAATTTCCTTGCTAGCGTACCCCATGTTAATGATTTCGCTGTTGACGTTGCATGTAAGGTGACCTTGCTCAAAGACCAAGGCGGATCTGGGTTTAGAGCTGATCAGGTTTGAGGAAGTATCCCGGTCCTTGGGTTAAGGGCGTTCCCGGTTTAAGACCTTGGATTTTAGGGAAGTTTGATGTTGAGGATTATTGCTGCTGGAATTAGGGCGTTCCTGCTGCCTGAGCTCCCATTGAGTTCTCGTGAGATTCAGAGAGCATTTTGGGAAGAAAGCCTCGTGGAGTAGGTGAATTGGGTGGCAGCAGAACTGGGATTGCCCCAGTACGTGTGTGGAGGCCGGTGTGAGTTCGGGAATAAAGATTTGCTGTTTGAATCTACAAAGCTGTGTGGTGGCTCGTGATTCTGTGCCCAGCCAAGACTGCGGCATATTAGGAAAAGAAATTACCAATTTTCAAACTGCATTACTTATTAAGTATAAATTTCTAAGCATTTTTTGAGTCAAACCAGATATTTAAAACAGTATCTGATAATATAACTCAGGAAATAGTGTCCTTTTAATCTTACACAATTGTTCACTGAGTAGCTACACAATAAATGAAAACTGGAAGTGCTAAAGTATGGATATGAGATGTTCCCCCAAAAAGTGTCTGTGTTAATGTACAGGATTGATTCAGAGATGAAATAATGAAATCACAAGAGCTATAACTAACTAAGTCTATCATAGTTTGAATGGACTGTTAGTTTGAATGGGTGGTAACATAGGTGTGGGCCATGACTGGAGGAGTCAGTTCGCTGTGGGAATGTCCTGGAAGGGCGTATCTTCCTCATAGCTCATTCTCCTCTCTGCTTTCTGACCTCTGTGAGTAGAGCAGCGCTCCTGCACCAAACCCTCCCACCATGATGTTCTTTCTCTCTCCCCCTGCACCCATAGTAATGGAGTCAGCCCACCATGGTTTAAACTTCTGAAACCCTGAGCCAAAATAAACTTTTCTTCCTCTTATGGGGTTTTATTTGTTTGTTTGTTTGGTAGTTGTAGATGGGCAGCATGCCTTTATTTTGTTTATTTTTATGTGGTGTTGAGGATTAAACTCAGTACCTCACACATGTGAGGCAAGCACTCTGCAATTGAGCTACAGTCCCAGCCCTCTTATCTGTTCTTGTGAGATATTCTGTTCACAGTGACAAAAAACTAACACAGGAACAATGGCTTCAACTTTGATATTTTTTTTAACAAATAAATTTATATTGAAAATATCAAGAATTAAATTGAGTCTTGTTATTTATCTCTATTAAACCATTTAATATGTTCTAAAAAGAATAAAATTTATTGTAATATCATGTTGCCAAAACTCAATTAATATTATTATAATACAAAGCTTATTTGGGAATTTTTTTACTTGTTTTTGTACTATTTTAAGTAAGTTCTTATGATAATTTTGATAATTTTTCCCAATGACCAATATCATTTATTTACTGGAATATTTATCTCAGAAGAGCTATTTGGACACCTAAAGATTGGTGGGCAAAGAGAATCTTATTTTTTTTTTTTTTTAAAGAGAGAGTGAGAGAGGAGAGAGAGAGAGAATTTTTAATATTTATTTTTTAGTTCTCGGCGGACACAACATCTTTGTTGGTATGTGGTGCTGAGGATCGAACCGGGCCGCACGCATGCCAGGCGAGCGCGCTACCGCTTGAGCCATATCCCCAGCCCGAGAATCTTATTTTTTAAGTACAAAAATTGTCAGAGAAATTGACCTAATGGGAAAACATTCTCTAATTGAAAATGTCCTGTATCAAATTTCTCTACTCAATGCATAAAGTTAAATTGAAATCTTGGGTTGTCAGGAAATGTTTAACTACAATGAAATGCATACCTACTTTAAGCATCCTAACTGGAAATTGCAACAAAATTCAAGGAGAAAAGATTATAAACTGCAACTCTATAGTGGCATTTCATTAAATCGGTTGCTCTATATTTTCATTCAATGTCCATCATTCTGAGCAGACTTCATTATAATACACCAGCCTTTAAAAAAATAATAGAAATTTGCATTTAAGGATAAATATCTCAGATTAATAAAATGTGTATAGATAAAGAAAACTTAGTCCTTTAACCACCAAATAATAAAATATAACCATTAATATCTAGTAAGCATAAAACAGACAATAAAATGAAATAAAGAGACTCTTCATCAGCATTAGAGTAAATGGCATCTAAGCAAATCTAAGCTTATTGTTATTCTGATGGAAATAAAGAATATAACTAATGCACTGAAGATTATCAATCATGCTGGTCTTGAGAAAACAAAAATAACAGTACAGATTTTTGGTATATTGAAGGAAGTGGCTCCTGCTTGTTGTCTAGAAGAAGATAAGCGCTTAGGCTCTACCTGCTTACCAGCTGCCTTATCCAGCCTAGCAACAGACAATTAAGTTGAACTGAGCAGAGTAGAAATTCAGGAGGATAATACTAAAGATGACAAGAAGGCATTAGGTAAAGGTTTCATTCATCTATTCACTCATGCATTCATTCAGCACAAATTCATTATCTGTCTAATATATGCTAGACACTGTCCTAGATTTTGCAGATAGAAACATATATAAAGTGGTGTTCCATGTCCTCAAAGGATTAAATCTAGTAGAAGTTGACAAACAGATGAACAAACTAATGCAGCAAAGCATTTGGATTGCTCTCATAGAAGTGGTAGCATCAGTTCTGCTTTGAACTGAATGACTTTTTGAATAAGTCCCCTCCAATTAAGCAAGGCAATCTTTTCTGTATCTTAGGAACCTGTTACATTACCCAAATACTAATATTTACATTATCAGAATATATATGATTAAATGACAAATTGTGTGATATATAAAAAGTTTCCATAAGAAGAGAGGAATACTGTGAACTGAAGTACTAAGATATTTTCAAATCAAAGGCAGAACAAAAAAAAAAAAAAAAACAAGCCATGGAAAAAGAATCTGTTGTTAAAAAAATACATATACTCAATTTTCATGGTAGGTGGGTGATAGGTTTGATAAAAATCCATATGCTGCATCCATGCAGAATATTGCTAACAATGTTCTACTATGTTCTTTTTTCTTAAAAAAAGTAGAGCTTTATAATTATAGATAGTAGTTGGAGTCACCCCCCCCAAAAAATTATACACACATGGAGTTCGATTGCAGTTGATCCTCCACTTTTCCTTACTCCCTCTCCCTATAATCCTCCTTCCCCTTCCCTATTATGATGTCCTTGTTTTTGTAATTTTTTATAGTTGCAAATGGACAGAAAGCCTTTATTTTGTTTATTTTTATGTGGTGCTAAGGATTAAACCCAGTGCCTCACACATGGTGCTCATTTTTATAATGTATGCATTATTGTGTGTGTTTGTGTGTATGTGAGACAGAGTCAGCTTTTCATCTCTGTAGCACATGCTTAAGAAAAAACAATTTAGAGAAGGAAAGATTTATTTTGGCTCATGGTTATAGACCATGGTCAGTGGGCTCCATTTTTCTAAGACTGAGGTGAATCAAATTTCACAGTGGAAGGGCAACTCATAGCAGCCAAATGAGAGGGTGGGAGTAGAGAGAAAGAGAGTGAGAGAGAGAGAGAGAGAGAGAGAGAGAGAGAGAGAGAGAGAGAGAGAGAGAGAGTGTCAAGGAGGGTCCTATGACTAGATACAGTACCCCCAGTAAATTACTTCCTCCAACCTTGCATCATTGTATATAGTTTCTGCCACTTCCCAGCAGTCCATACAGTTATAAATGGATTAACCCATGATAAGGTTGGAGTCCTTATTATCCAATTACTTCACCAAAGCCCCACCTGTGGACATTGTGGCATTGTGAATCAAGCCGTCAAAACATGAACTTTGGGCAGACATTCCTGATCTAAACCATAACAGTGCATATGTATGCATGCATGGGCATATATGCTATAATGGTGTTTGTGTGTAGCTGGATGTGTTTTCATGTTCATGCATATGCTTACCCATTTCTATCATGTTTGCCACATTTTCCATATAGATATAGATATAGATATCTATCTATCTCCTGGTAAATTTAAAATCTGTATCTGATAATTTTAATAATAGGCATCTCTAAATTCAATTTCTTTGAATTAGTCCTCTGCATTGTTTTTCATGTGTTTATTTATTTGTTGTTGTTGTACCTCCAAATTTTTGGCTTATTTCTGACATTGTATGTAGAATATCAGAAAAGACCACAGTAAATACCTGTAAGTAGGCAGTTCCATCTCCTTTTGGGCTATTATAAGGGGACATTGAATAAAAAACAGAAAATCAATTTTATTTCCTTTGCTCTTTCTATCCTTTCCATGAGTATACCATAGGCTTTGAATATTTAGAGACACCTGCTGTCACCTTGTGCTTAGAACGGGTCTTCAAATTCTAAATGTTTCTTAAGGATGCTGCTTCACCTTAAGCCTTTAACAGTCCCTGCATACCTGTGCCATTGAGGTATCCCTGCCTGAGTGGTACCAAGGGCAATGGGTTTCTCTGTTCTCCTGGTATCGCTTCAGTTTTTTTCAAATGCCTGTGCACCAGAGTCTCAGGGTTGGCACTTCCTTAACACTCTTGATGTTCTCCTAATTACAGTCAACTGCTGCCTGGTGTCTCTGGTGTTCTTGGTGGGGAAAATTTATTGACTTTCACCCAGAAGTAGGAGGCTACTGCCTCTCAGTTAATATGGATTTCTTGATCCTTTTCTGTTTTCAACCAGTCCCAGAGTCAATGAATCTTGGTATCCTAGGGATAAAAGTTTACTGGCCATCTCCAATGACATCAAACTTTTTCTTCATTTTAGAGTAGGTCCAGAAACAGGTGGAGGTCATGTCCTAGCATTCAATGCCAGCTGATCCCCTTCTACATCCCTCCTGAACTCCCAAGGGGACCATCACTGAATCTTGAGATTCAGTTTCAAAACTAACATATTAGCCTATATCCAGGACTTTAAATATTTATTAAACTTGTAAATGATTTCTTGTTAACCTGCTTATATGGTAGCTACCTCTTCCTTCAAAACCTTTGAGGAAATGTCACTCTTTATAGTTCAATTTACTTAGTTACCTGTAACTATAGCTCTTGAATGCTTTCAGGAGAAATTATGATTTTTATGAATTATTTTTTGCTTATATTTGGTGGTAACATTTTCTTGCTCTTTCCTCCATTATAATCAGAAAAAGAATTCTTTTTCAATTATAAATTAAAAATTTCTTGAGGTTTTTCTAATAAGAAAGAAAATCAAAGAGGATTTGCTTATTGATTATTCATTATGTTATGTTTCTGCATGGCTTAGTCAAAATTTAGTATGAGTCAGAATTTTTGTTAACAACAATATTGGTTTTCCAAAACTGAATAGAGTACAAATGCATCAGAATCATTAAGTTCCAGCTTTGCTTTTAAAGAAAGTATGATCATATTTCAGGGCTTTCTACAAAGATAGAGCAATCATCTCTGATTTTTTTCTTTCTACCTATGATAAAATAATGCTATAATATTCAGACTGTTTTTACTCATGCATCTCTTTCATCAACTGAAATATTATCTATATTATTACTAAATTACATAAGTGGTGTGTAAGTAGGGATGCTGTTTAAAGGTTTGGAGAAAGAAGATGAAAGAATGTTCTTCTGTTTTCTGCTTTGCATTTGTCCTCCAAAATTCCTAAGTGGTCCACAAGCAGTCTCAGAGTTACCAGATTTTTGCTAAAATAAAGAATCCAGAGGCTGGGACCATAGTTTAGTGGTAGAGCACTTGCCTAGCATGTGTGAGGAACTGGGTTTGATCCTTAACACCACCATATATATATGGTGGCATACTGTCCATCTACAACTATTTTTTAAAAAAAGGAACTCCAACTCTGATCCACACAAATTGAATCCGAATTTCTCAAAATAAAGCCCAGGAATGTATTTTTTACTTGCTTTGCAAATAAATCTTATGTTTTGGGATCTTGCAGCAAATATGAAGACAGCTGTACAGAGCAGAAAATTTCCATTTTAATTTGGCTTAATGTAATTCAGTAAATTAAAAGTACTACATGTGTAATAAGTTAAACAATAATAATGAGTCTCTGAAGTGAAATTTCATTAAAATTTTATAAAATCTTCCAACAAAGAACTCCACATTTCCCCTAGTTTTCTTTACTTCTTGTATAGTTTTCTCAAAGCAGTTTAAAATTAAAAATCGGCAAATGGAGTGATACACAAAAAAATAGAAATACCCAGGAAGTATGCTTCAACTATTTTTTTTTCCAGTTGTAATACAGCAATTTGTCTTTACTAGTAATGAGAAATTTGCTTCAAATAACCTATAGGAACAAACATCTTAAAAATTACAAATTTGGATAATGTGGCAAACACCCATAATCCCCTCCTTACTTGGGAGCCTAAGGCAGGAGGATTATAAAGTTCAAGAATTGTCTGGAAAACTTAGAGATCCTGTCTTAAAATAAAATTGTAAAAAAGGTAACAGGAGATAGCTCAGTGGTAAAGCTCTTGCCTACCATATACCAGGTTCTTGGGTTCAACCCCTAGTACCACAAAAAAAGAAAAAAAAAGGAAGAAAAATGAAACACATGCTATACACAAAACTCCTCACATTTTATAAAACAGAATTTGGGACTTTTGAAAATTTTATCTGAAAAACTTTAAAACATATTTAAAGAAAAGTTTAGAAACAAAATTTAACATTAACAATTAGGTTCTGTCAATATATTCTTTTTTTAGTTATAATTCATTGAACAAAAAGAATGTTTTGAATCATAAAATCTAAAAGTTTAAGTTGGTAAATCTCATATAGTTAGATTTTACCCAATTATTTACATCATTTCATCATATCAAAGCAACTTGAGTAGATTTTTATGGTTTAGAGAGGATTTTATTTATGAACAAAATAAAATGCAATATTTTTAAACGTCTGAAATAAAATTGTTAAATAGGAAGTAAGACAAAATTATTGTTTACATAAGTGAATATGAAACTACAGAAATACCAGCAGAGACAGCAGCCGACCTGAAATTGAAATAGAGAACTCCAGGCAGAGAAACTGGTGACTAAGCCCCTGTGGCAGGAGGTTTACCTTAGATCCACCCCTGAACATATAAGTTACATGTGTCAATTTCTCCAGGATTTTAGAGTGAGGTTGTAGCAGGGCTTTTGTCACTTGCAATCAAGTCTCCTGGCACATTGTCCATTTCATCAAAACTGGATGAAATCTTTTCTTGTAATCCTCATCTGCTGGCATAAAATATCTTTCAGGATAAATGAAATCATTCTCATAGTCTTGAAAGTTGAATCTAATTTTGAATTATGCTCACTTCTATAACTTCAAACTATACATCACACTTTCCTTTTTTATTTACTGATTTGTCATGAGTTTCTGTATTATTTGAAGCTTTTTTAAAAAAAAATAGATTTTTTAATTATACATTGATCTCATATTTCACTCTTTTAAAAATATTTTTAATTCTTAATTTTATTTGTAATATTTTCAGTTTCCTTTGGCATATCTGTATTTTTCTACCTTGTTTCATGCTTATTTTATTAATTTATTTCCATAATTAATAATAAATATATCTTATAAGATAAAATAATAAGTATATTAATTTCAATCTATATAGTTGTCACATTTCATAAATATGGAGTTATAACATTAAATGAAACTAGTTTCTAAATAAAATTTAATTTTTAAAATCTCTCTTCTCATCTAAAATATAATTTTTTTATATAGGCTTTTCTTTAATCTACCTTTATTACTTGCTGATAATAGAAAATATTCTAAATATTCCTTCCACCTGAAATTTACTAGTTTTCTTAATGGTCTGGAATGTCTGCAATATTGCTAAGCATCCTTCAAAACTCTATGTTAGTTTATTATTTTTTTTTCCTTTTAGGCTTGTCATTATTATCTGTGGAGGTCATTTCTTAAGAAAAGCCTACTTATCAAATTTCTCTAATCTTGCACATCATATGTACAAGACATTTAAATGATCTATCAAAAACTGAAAAAAACAAATGTGTTCTAGAGTTTGCAGCTATGATTGTAATTTTGAATTTTTCCTAACCAAATTTGTCAGCAGGTACTTTAACACTATTAATCATCACCACTTCTAGGGTTTCATTCTGAAGACACAGCACCACATACGAGGGAAACCTAATATGGAACCAGGCACACATAGTTACCTTTATAGATGCTTTGGTGTTACAGAGGTGAGATGAGGAATATTTATGGGTCCCAAGAATCCAAACCCATCACCCTATAAACTCATCCTTTAAACAATGAAATCCCCTCCAAAACACTTCTAGAACCTATGCTCAAAATGTAGTATCAATTTGCTGTTCTTTCTTACTATTAAGTTGGTACTTTTCTAATTTTAGTACCGTTAGCTTTAAAAAAAGACCATGCAAGCAATCAATTAGGAGTTCTCATGAACAGCTTAATTGTTGCTGAGTTGTAAGTTATATTTTGTTGGAATTTAATTCATCATTTTGTAAGGCAAATGGTCAGAATTTCCCTCCTTGTCTATTTTGTTTTTACTCAATACCTTGCTGATATTGTATAATTCTCCAGAATTTATTCGTTTAACACACTTATTTGTATATGTATCAATGTTCTATTTTTATAAAATGAATTGCCACAAACTTACCAACTAAAAAATTCCACTTATTACTCCACACATTAGTAGGTCAGAATTCTAAATAAGATCTGGTTGCTTTCTGTACTCAGGATAAAATAAGGCTGAGATCAGAGTGTGAATTGCCTGCATTCCTTTCTGGAAGCTTAGACAAGAATCCAGTTCCATACTCATTTGTTGGCCACATTCAAATACTTGCAGTTTTATGGCAGGGGTCCCTGGTTCCTTATTGCTGTCAGTCAGAATTGCTCATAAATTTTAATGCCTCCCACATTCCTTACCACATGACCAGTAATGGAGAATTTCACTGGTACCATATTCCTCTTAATCCTTGAATATCTCTCCAGAAAAAGCCTAGTTCTTTTTAAGAGACTGATTTGGTCAGGGCCTCTCAACCTTAACATCAATTAATTTGGGACCATAATTACTTTATTACTTTACTTTTGCACAGCTCTGTGCATAGTCAAAGAGAGGAGATTATATAAGGCCAAATGTCTTTGGGGTCCTCTTAGAATTTAATGTTCCAAACAGTGTAATAAAAATTTATGATTTTCTTTGATTAATTCCACACTAAAACAAATTGCATCTCTTATCAACATAAAATTATCTCCTCATTTTCTCACTTATGACTAAAAATCTGCATAGGTTATCATTAAAACCTTGTTTGTTGAGTCTATGCCTGTACCTGGCACACAATTACTGATTCTGTTACATATTGTCTCTGCCATTTGGTTTTAGGTTTACTTCTAAATAACATATACAGTAATTTTGTTTCAACCTGTCTTTTTCCATTCAGGCCACTACAACAATATCACAGAATAGGCAGCTTATATTTAGCAGAAAATTTATATTTCTCACAATTCTAGAGGGTAAGAGCCCAAGATTAGCGTATAACATTTCCAGGCTCTGATAAGAGCCCTCTGCTGGCTTGCAGGCTGGCATTCTGTTCACAAGGTAGAGAGGAAGCTTGCTCTCTTGGAACTTCTCTGTGGACTCTTACCCATTCATGAGTACTCAAACTTCTATACCTTCATCTGTTCCTTAAGTACCTCCCAAAGATCACACCTTATAAATACCATCAAAGTAATGAATTTGGGAAAGAGGGCAGACAAAAGCATGAGTTATGTCCGTAATAAGACTTGTGCCATAATCTACAATTACTTTGACACTTTCCTTTAGTTTTTTTGTTTTGTTTTGTTTTCCATTACCTTAATATGGTGTGTGTGTGTGTGTGTATGTATGTGTATATGTGTGTGTGTGTGTGTGTGTATATATATATTATATATATAAAATTTTAATGTAAAAGAAATAAAAAGTTTTCAAAGATTGCTTTTATAATGTAGGCCAATTTTATCACACTTCCCACCTACCCTGCTTCCAACACATACACAAATACAAACACACTCACACACATACACACAGACACATACATAGTACTCTCCTAGTACTTCTGAAATTATCTAGATTTGTAGTCATGGTTTTTCCTCTCTATTCCTGAGTTCTTTATATTTATTTCTTTTTTTGTCAATTAATTGCATTTTGGTTGTTCTGTGCTGCACTTTTTGAGTTTTGTATATCTGAGAAAATTTCAATTATTCCCTTTTTTTCTATGTTTTTAAATTTTACCATTAAATCTTCTGCTGAAAGTTTTTTTTAATCTCTTCATATTTTTAATTGTTCCTTTTACTTCTTCAAAGTAAATTATTCTTATGTTTTAAGAATCTATTTTCTTAAGTAAATAACTGGACATGAAATGGAGAATTTCAAAATTATCAATTTTCTGGGTTATTTTTATTGCCCTAAATTAGTTTCCTTTTTCCCATTTTATTCATCCTCTAAGCAGGTAAGGTTCCTCTAAACACTCTCTATAGGAACACAGACATTGTTGAATGCCTCAACTTCCCTCAACTACCCTTTAAGTGAGACTATATCCTCTGATCAACATTGGATTCCAAGGGATGGTTGATTTTTATAGAACCCATCCCATGGTCCCCTTCCTAGCATGGATTGAAAGGGTGTAGCTCAGCTGTACTTACAAGGTGCTCATCTATTATCACTTCTCCAATATAGAAATCCTGAATTAGTAAAGCAAAACAACAAAACAAAAAATATACTATCCAGAATCCATCACCACCATGTTCTCTTCTTCTGGCTCCAAGAAAGCTTCTTCCTTAGTAAGAATGGTTTAGAATAAATTGTTATGCTCTCAGTGCCTGACAGCTTTCTGTCTTTCTGTTTTCTGAAGTTCAAAATTCTCAGGAGATGTAGAAAGTCATTGACTGAGAGAGATCAATGTCCTAATTATCCCAAAAAGCAGCATTTATAGCTAACTCGTTATGGAATGGAACTGGGTCTTTAATAACGGGCAGACACTGGAGCAGGGAAAAAATAGCAAGGCTACTCTTTCATGAAAAAAACTCCAGGCTTCATAAAGGTGAGGTCTCATTCCTCTGAGTTTGTTTATTGATATGTTTGCTCCATTGATATAAAAGAATGCCATTGATTCAAAGTAGGGCTAACTCCTATAATCTGGTGATACTTTAAATTATGCTGAAGTTGTTTTCACTTTTTACTATCTTGTATAAATTTAATTGAAAAAATAAAGAAACTGTTCTTTAGGATTAGTTTTAAATCAGAATAAACTAAATCAGATTTTAAGAATCAGGAAATTTAATTCCACTATATAATTAATAGTTTTATAGAACCCACAGTGAATCAGTGAATGTTAATGAAAAGCTGAAAAAAATTTTACTTTTACACTTGAGAATAGACCTCGATGCATATTATCATAATGAATCAACATTACATCTAAGCATTTTCAAGTCTAACTATCATTTTTTTTTTGTTTTAGTACCTACCATAGTAGAAAAACTGCAAAAAGAAATGGGTATCAGAACCTTAAGAAATTTTTCTACGTGAAGATCAAGTTAGCATATACTGGGAAATAAACTCTACACACAAATTATCCACTTGGGAAGATCAGACCATGAGCACAAAAAAATGTTCAGAAAAGGACAAAATTAATATAAAGAATGGCAAAAGAAATAGTGTCCAGTAGATTAAAAAAAATGATGAGAAATTTAGCTTTGCCTTAACCCACCACTATTAACCTGCACACACACATACACACACACACACACGCACACACACACACACACACATATACTTTAAAACACAAAATTAATGGAAAATTATCTAGTTACATTAAGAGAGTACAATGTACATAAATAATTAAAATTTAAATTAATTTTTGAACCACACATAACTTATTTGATATGAACAAACTTGAGAATAGCTATCATTTAAAATTAATTTAATTGCCACATTCATTTGCTTCTTTTTTAAAAAATTTGTAGCCTTCATCCCTCTTTCTTAGAAGTCAATTTTTATGATATAAGTCTGTTAGAAAACTTTCCTAACTATTTCCTAATTAAAATGGTCACATTTTCATGTATTTTTCAAAGTTAAATATATGGAAAATATGGAAAGCATTAAAGAACAATAAAATAATATAAAATTCCCACATCCAAGGATAACTGAGTTTCCTTTTATGTTTTATCTTACATTACTATCTCTCCTATTTTTCCCATGCAATTTAAAACTTAAATTTACAAAATTAAAAACATAGTGGAAATTAGATTTCAGTTTTTTATGATATCAGTTTATACATTTGATATTTATCTTGCACATAAATCCAACTTAACAACTAACTTTAGGAAAAAAATTACAGAATAGTCATTTAAAAAATTTGAAAAAAATCTAAAAACTACTTTCTTCAAACATATTGTACAGCAGTGACTAGAAAGACACTTGCTTATTTTGATGCTTATAAAGAAACTTAGAAATTATCATTAGACATTTTATTTATATAGATCTCATCAAGAATTTTACTTCTTATTAAATGCTACTAACTATCTTCTCTGCCACTCAGTTTCATCTCTTTAATACAGCCTCTGAAGACTCTTTAGTTAATGTGTATTTGAAGTATCATTCTATTCACAATGAACTGTGCAGAAAAGTACCATCAAGACTTCAGCATTGAAAGAAATCAATCTTGTGATGGTAAATGGTCTGTGGTCTCACAGGGATAGACTCATCTGTTAAAACTTTAAAGCCATACAAATCAAATATCCTTTCCTTTTGTAGAGTGCTTTATGTGGAATTAATGTATTTTAACCCAGACGACACTAACATTTTCTATTCTTGTTAGATGAACAGAAAACTGAGATCTTAAAGGTGCTGTAAAAATTTGCCATTTCAGTTCAATTCAGCTTTTTTCACAGATCATCATAGCCAAATTCTGAGGCACTGTTCAAAACCTGAACAGTGCCTCAGTATTTAATCTGTTTCATTATTTTGTTATTGTTGCACAGCCACAATTAACTAGATTGGTCTCAGGACTTTTTTAAAATCTAATAACAAATACATAAAATCTTAAAAGACAGCATTAGAAATGCCTGCAATGACTTCAAAATAGCTGGATCATATCTAAAACTTCCCTACCAACCTAAACAAAAAAGTAAACACATATGAATATACTAAAATATGAGTTTATGAGTTTGACTTATGTGAAAGCTAGAGAGAGAGAGTGAGTGAAAGAGAAATTGAAAATGAGGATCTTATAATGATAGAAGGGAGAACAGAGTACAGGAAGGAGATTGAGGGGCAGGAAGGAGGAGAGGTATGTTGAAGTACTAGGAAACAAAATATACCACATTATGAGATGACCGTGTACAATTGTATCATAATGAATCCAGCTTTTGTATATAATTAAAATTCACTAATTAAAATGAAATAATAAATTAAATAAAAATAATAATAGGAGGAAGATCAGTAAGCAGATCAGGAGAAGGAATGAGGAGAGTGAAAGGGAAAGTACTGTGGAGTGCAATTAAATTATATTAGGTGTATGTACAAATGTGGCATAATTAATCCCACTACTATGTATAATCATAATTTACCAATAAAAATTTTAAAAAATTTAAAAATACTGATTCGGAAGACCAAAAAGCAATTTTGTTGAATCAATTATTACATGCACAGTTGTGGTTACAAGAGCTACAATTCTTTGTTTTTTTGTTTGTTTTTTCTTTTGTTCCACAATAACTTTATTTATTTATTTATTTTTATGTGGTGCCGAGGATTGAATTCAGGGCCTCACAAATACTAGGCAAGCGCTACGCAAGCGTTCTACTACTGAGCTACAGCCCAGCCAGCAACTTCCTGTTTTCAGTATCTGAGATGATGTGGTCTTTTCCACCTTCCTTCTATAGACAGAAAACAATTTTTCATGAAAACCTTAATACAAAACTTTCTGAAGTATATGAATAAATTTATAACATGTCCTAGATAGCTTTTAATCTTAATACGTATAAATAAAAAGATTACTATGAGAGGTTTTGATTTTCAAATAATAGTTAATGACTGAACATTGTAATACAATATTAAAGATTTTGGAGCACAATATCATATGTGACAAAAATTCAATAACACCAAAGTTTTTCCATATGTTCAGCAAACAAGTTTAAAACAAGTGGTGATATGATTAAATTATACTAAGAATTAGGTAAACCAAGGAGAGATTTTTTTTAACCTATTCCCTAAGGAGATTTATTTGGCCAAAAAGTTATGTAATGTATACCATAATAATAAAAAATGTATTAATTTAGCCTCCTCATACACAACTTGAAACAAGAAAAATGAAACTAGATATTCTTCTGGATGTACCAATTTATGGCATATTTTGTTTTTAAGAATTCCTTGAGATAAGTAAAATTTAACTTAGTATGGTTGTTGAATTTCCTAGGCAACAATATGACATTGCAGACAGTCCTTGAGGAGAATCCCTGGAAGTTTTTGCCGTTAATAAGCTTTTCAACAAACCAAAGTAATTCAGTAAAACCATTGTACAAACATGAGAGCCTACACATATTTTCTCTTTCCCTTCTAAGCACAGATAAGTATCAAGACAGCTTTCAATGCAATTCAAACACACTCACATTCCCCTTTTGTAATAATGTTAGCTTTCTCTTAGGCTTTTTTACTGTTGTTTTGTTTTGCCTTTTCAGTTATTCTATAAGGCTTTAAAAGAGTGATAATCTCTCTTTAGGAAACACTAATAACTAAAAAAGTAGTCCTCAAAAACTCAACAAAGAGCTAAATTAAAGTAACTTAGACACTGTAAATCTTGAAACTATGCTCTTCTCACACAGATTTCTTGAAAGCGAGGAATACAATTTGTAGTGTATCTCTAATAGAAGCATCCTTGAATTATCACTCTTCCATTTTTATTTTGTACTATTATAATTCAAGGCTGTGTTCATCACTGACAGCTAATATGATTTGATTCAGGGTACTGTTAATATGAAAAAAAGTTTACACTGAATGAATAGAGATGAACAGCTGAATTTCATTGGTGCATATGTTATGAATTTGAAAATCCAGTTAATTGATTAAGGAATACAGTGGGGATTAATATTAGCTACATCACTCTAATGTAAGGATACACTCTCTTCCCCTAGTTTCAATAGTGAATGTAATAGATGATAAAGAGAAAAAGATAAAGGCATTTATAGTATAGAAAAAGAGAATAAGTTAAATCACAAAACAGTAATAAAAGAAAACATCTGCCTATCACTAATTAAGAAGCATGGTAGCATGTATAATAACAGATGCTATGTGTGCATGTTATGTAAGTTTTAAAATATTTCAACATGAAGATAATCATAATGCCTTATGATAAGTATTTATTTTTCTTCATAAAAATAACAATGTCTATTAGAACTACATTTTATGAGGTTATGATTATTTTATATTGGATTCCTTTTGTATTTTAATGTAAATCAAGAGCACTTACTGTATAGGTCATTCTTTAAAAAGTCTGAATAATAAAAGTAGTGATTCAAAACATCAAACAGCATTTCTAGTTGCACTTTGTAGCTCATGCAGAACATTAGATGCCAGCATGCCAACCAATCACAACTCTGAGCAGCTTTTAAGATCACATGTAATGAATACCACATTGTAGCTTGTGAGTTTATACCTGAGTCCAGAATCTTTGAAACCCTGCTTTAGAGTGCCATTAGGATTTCTCTGTTTAAAAGCTGCAACCATCTCAATGTGGCAATGCCACAGTATAACATAGTATGTGATTGTACAAACTAAGACGAGCTGCTCACAGGATCACAGAGCAATGACAACAGCAGAGCTTACAGCTACCTTCCCATGAATTAATCATTAACATATTCCCAATATCTTTTATTTTTATTAAAAAGTTAGTATAACTAATATACAGTATTTATAACGTATTTCTGCTGCTCAGTATTAGGATTATGGTGTTGTTAATTAAGGATAATTAAAGTATAGGAAAATATGTCTTTAACCCAAAGGAAGATGTTCATTTTTCCAATTGTTCATATTTTAAATTAAAGAAGTTTTAATACCTAGAAGTAGAAATAAAAAAACCAAAGATTTAGTTTCTCAGACAATATAATCCCTATGGATATTAATTAAGTAAGAGTAAAATTTACGTCAAAATAGCCAGGGCTTGAGTGAAAATCCAACAATTAATTAATTCACTAACTTGACAAATTCTATTGAATACCTGTAATTGCAGGAAATATTTAGTTGACAATATAGGAAAAAACATATCAGGTAAAGTCCCTGTTTTCATGATGCAGATACTTTAGTGCTAGAAATCAAAAAGCCTTGCATAATTATTTTTAATTCATATACTTAAATATTTCACAAGTATAAATCTCTCTTGTTGTTTAATCTAAGTTAGAGTTTTATTAAATATGCAACATCATTTTTACAAAGTTAATATTGGCAGTCCCATCACTCAGAAGGAAAAAAACAGAATAAAAATAATAGTCATTAGAAATATAGAAGTTATTCACTAATTAACTGAGGTGTGTTTGATTATAAAAAGATCAATTGAAATAAAATACATTTGGAAACATAATACGTAAAAATATTAATTTCCCAAATAAATTATTTCCATTGGAAACATAATGAAGGAATAAATTAAAAAGAAAAAACACATTTATTTGGAATATTAATTAAAAGGTTTAAAATATTCATATGTTTGAATTTACTAATTCTCATTTGAACATCCTAAAATAAAAACATAATGGATCAAACACTAAATGCCTTATGATAAGTATTTATTTTTCTTCATAAATAGAATAACAATGTCTATAGCCAACATAAGGCAAATAAGTAAGTAAATGATGTTGAAGTTGTTTTAGGAATTATGCTGCCATAAAACGTGGCATTTTCCTACACTTTAATTGTCCTTAATTAACGACACCATAGTCCTTATACTGAGTAGCACAAACACGTTACAAATACTATTATATTAGTTAAACCAACTTTTTAATATAAATTTCTGGCTAATTTCAAACATATAGTATACAAAATGTTCATAAACAAAATGGACAAAGACCATTACAGATTGAACACAATCAGCATAATAAAATAAATAAAAATACAAAAAAAATCCAAAAAAGCACTGCAAATGAAACTGAGCTGAGAAAATACTGCCTCTTTTCATATTTAGGCAAAAAGAGCAAAAGTGATATCATTTCCATTAGATTCTGAAAAATTTTATAGTATTAGTAGGGATACAGAGAAGAGGATCATCTCACACATTGTTAAAAGTGATAAAAAAGCAAAATAAAACAAAATGTAATAAATACACATGGCATAATTTCAACTGAGAATGTAAAAGTAAATTTCTAACAATAACGATATTTGAAATGTAAGAATTTAATATGCTCACAGATACTGTAAGAGACATAAAGTAAAAGATTAATGAGAGTCCAGAAATACATTTTTAATTTTTTAACAACTAAGCCCTGAAACAAAATTTGCATTTCTATTAAAGATGCCCCTGAAAAGAAAGAAGGAGGTATGAAACTAACTAGATTTTTGAAATTTCTGTATTTCTTATTTTCTATGTAGTTAATATTGTGAATTAATTTAATGTGTATGTATATTTTACATACATTTTGTAATTAATGTTATATTAACTGTACTAAGTAAATTATTAAGTTTTAGAAATACATAATGAAAACTTCATTTTTTTAAAAAATGAGTAACATTGTTGGGGATATGACTGAGTGGTATAGTACTTGCTCAACATATGTGAGGTTCTAGGTTCAAACTCCGGCACTTAAAAAAAAGTAACAAAGACACAATTTTGTCATTAAATTTCACCGAAAAGTTTTTTTTCCAAAGAGATGTCAAAGCTCTCAAGAAAAGAATCCTATAATCTTATACATCTTTAAATTTTCACAATGAAAAAGAAAAGAATACATTACATGGGACTACATATTAAAAATGTGAAAAGAGAAACATATTCAAGCATAAGTTGTTAAACACTGTAGTTACCATCCCATATATTGATCAGAGAAAAAAATATTCCTGACTCCTGTTCTTCCACTTTCCTAAGAATTCTATTTTAGTCAGCTTTTTTTTGCTGCTCTGACTAAAAGGACCCAATCAGAACACCTGTATAGGAAAAAAGGTTGATTTAGGGCTCAGAGTTTCAGAAATCTCAATCCATAGACAATGGAGTCCATTCCTTGGTGCTCACAATGAGGAAGGACATCATGGCAGGAAAGTGTGCTGGAGAGAAGCAACTCATATCGTGTTCAGAAAGCAGAGATAGAGAATCCACTCTCCAGATATAAAATTAATCTCATTAGGGATCAATTCACTAATTATTGAGAACTATCCCAATCCAATCATTTCTCTTCTGAATCTTCTTGCGTTGTATATCACACATGACCTTTTGAGAGACACCTCACATCGAAACTATAACAAACTCCTAAATAATCAAAAGAAAATCTGAGTGATTGCTAGAGATGAGGCAATATTGTCTCCATTTATATGCCCTGAACTTCAATTATAAAAAAAGAAAAAGGATGACAAATACTGGTACAGGATTTTGTGGACTGATAATGAAAAATCTTGGGATCTCAGTCATAACTCCACTTGCAACCTATAATTTAGAGAAATAAGACTTTTCAGCATGATCTAAAGTACAAATGGAAGATAGAAAGAGGTTATATGATATTAAATATTTGGGGGTTGTTTCTGTTTTTGTATCTAAAAGCAACGTGCTTACAAACAGATTCAGTAGAAAGTCCATATTCATACTGAAGTTATAGTAAACAGAAACCTTAGGGTTAGGGCATCTTCTTGGCACAGGTGGATTTTGCCAGACTGAGAGAAAGTAACTATTATTATTAAAACACACACACACACACACACACACACACACAAGAAAAAAAAAACATCTGATGCGATTAAGGCAAATTATAAGCAGATAAGGAAATTAAAGGTAGTTGTGTTGAATATGTGCAAGATTAACCCAATTCAGGACCATGCCCTGCCCTTGATTGCTTATAAATTTTACAAGCCCTCATTCCTAGAAAACAAGATATTGACCTATTCTACTCACAAGCAGGTTTTTCTAATTGTTAGTGTAATTCATAGCCAGGGCAATAGATAAATATCAATAGGCATGTAAAACGTTACAATAAGAAATAACTAAATATTTGGTCAAAAGAATACTAAACACAGCACAATGTAGAACCAAGTTCAAAGAGATCAGGGTTACTATTGCAAACAGAAGGAAACTTTAAAAATACTAAAATTAAATCTCAGAATGATGAGAATATTTATTTATGAAACAAATCTAGTCTATTATGGGAAAAGGGCCATTCAGAAACAAATAAAAAACAGAACATGCCCAAAAGATTGATCCCACATTTCTCTCATCTTTGATTTCTTAGTTGATGTTTGTAGTGTCTGCCTCATTGTTCAGCATAAGTCTTATGATTTAGGACAACATTGTTTTGTTTGCTTTACATTTCACATCCAGTCCATCAGAAAAGAGCTGTTGGCTCTATCTCCAAAGCATATCCAAATCCAGTCATTTATCATCATCTCTGTTAGCATAATAGTGTAAGACCCTCTAGCCACTCTCTCTGTTTCCAAACTTGACTACTACATGAGGTTCTCAACATAGCAAGGAAGGGGTTGTTACCCATGGGCTAGATCAAACTACATCACTTCCCATCTTTTTAGTACTTGAACTAAATCCTATTCTTCACCCAGCCCCCTTCCAAGACAATGCTTGTTGTCTGACTGTGTGTCTATCCTTCTCCCCAATATTCCCCGTGCTTCGGTCACCACTGCCTTCTTTCAGCCCTGTGACAAAAGCTTTCAGCTATTCCACATGGACTGCCTGGTCTTCCTGTGAATCTCCATGTGTCTTTTCTGTCGTATCCCTGGAATCTGAGCTGAATGATGCCCTTCTTAGTTCTGAGAGGCTATGCCAGCATCTACTCCTGTCACACCATGACTTCTTCAAAGCTTAAAGAGCTCTTAGAAACACCTTCATTGACAAAATCTATCCTTTTGCTTGGTTCCCTTAGTTTTGAATTTAATTTATGTCAGGAAAACAAGAAGATGTCTGTATTTTATACCACTTAATCCTCAATCTTTAGAATAGAACTTGATATAAAGTGTACAATTTGAAACTTTTTTATTGAAAAGAATAAATACTTTTTTGGAAATTTTACAGGTAAGAAACAGTAATTTGTTTAAATGAGTCATTTATATTAAAAAATTTATAAGTTGAACATTCCTAACCAAAAATTCAAAATCCAAAATGCTCCAGAAAAATTATTTTTAGTGCCAACATTACCCTACCCTTGGAAAATTCCACATCACAAATATGATAGGTCACAGTCAAAATGCACATGCACTAAAAACATTGTATGAAATGGCTTGTCAGCTATGTATAGCATATATAAATCATAAATTAATGTTGTGTTTAGACTTAGGCCTTATTCCTTAGATAATTCATTATGTATATGTAAACATTCTAAAATGCAAAAATTTGAAATCTAAAACATTTCTGGTCCCAAGCATTTCAGAAGGGATATTCAACCCACTTTTACATTTAATTTTTTTAAATTATGTGCTTTGTATAATATTTCACTGAGCATTTGTTTCCTTATTATTGATTTTTATTAACTATTTTATAAGACTTGAATAAACTGGTAAAGAAAAAGTTACTGTCCTTGAGATCAGTATATCAAAGAGACTGCCATGCTCCTGTGTTCATTGCAATAATTCACTATCCATAATAGTGAAGAAACATAAAAAAAACCTAGGTGCACATCAGTTGATGACCTGAAAGAAAATGCGGTACACATACACTATGAAATACTGTTAAGCCATAAAAAAGAATGAAAACCTGTCACTTGTGACAACATGGATCATTATGTTACATGAAATAAGCAAGCCACAGAAAGACAAGTGCACATGATCTCGTTCATATAGGGAATATTATAAAGTTGGTATCACAGAAGTTGAAAGTGGAATAGTGGTTTCTAGCAGCTGGGAACAGTGAGTGGGGACAGGGAAGTAAGGTTGATCAATGGGTATTAAGATGCAGATATGGGCTGGGGATGTGGCTCAAGCGGTAGTGCGCTTGCCTGGCATGCCCAGGGCACTGGGTTCAATCCTCAGCACCACATAAAAATAAAATAAAGATGCTGTGCCAATAAAAAATAAAAAATTTAAAAAAATATTTTAAAAAATTCTCTCTCTCTTAAAAAAAAAGATGCAGATTCAAGCAAGAAGCTCCATGGTAATATTGCACAGTGTATTGCTATCAATAATAATTATGCACTGTAAAATTCACATAGCTAGAAAAAGTGGTTTTCCCCATCAAAAAAAAAAGATGATAAATGAGAAGATAAATATTTTGATCTTATCTAAATGTTATCCAAAGTATACATACATGTCTCAGACTTTTCATGGTAACCTATTACTATGTACAGCATTTTTTGTGTGCATTAGCTATATTTTTTAACATAAAATTTTAAAAATAAATGCTTATTAATTTATTTTACTTCTTTTCACTTGCAAAATATTCCTTGGAGAGAGAAAACCATTTTAAGATTTATTGAGAACAGAAAAGTCTCCATAAGACTGACTGGAGCTGGAAAAAAAATTGTTGTTTGATTTTTTAAAAAGAAATTTATTTATATATTTACTTATATTTCAAAATTCAGAGGTATTTTGTTTGGGTACTTGGGCTTGAATCCAAGGGTGCTACATCCCCATCCCCAGCCTTTTTTTTGTTGTTGTTCATTTTGTTTTTGAGACAGGGTCTTGCTAAGTAGCTGAAGTTCTTACTGAGGCTGAACTCACATTTGTGATCCTCCTGCCTCAACCTCCCATATCACCGGAATTATAGCATTCACCACCATGCCTGGAATCAAAGGGTTTTAATCAATCTCAGGTGATAATTCCAAACTGATAGTTATGAGAACTGAATGATTGATTGCAAGCACCTAGAAAAGAAAGCAGGAATCATTATCATGGGTTGACTAGAACTAAGCTTCATTAGACTAAACTCTTTGTCTTATTATAAGACTAGAAAATCAGAAGAATGCAGCAGACAAGAAATATCCATACTTCAGTAAGGTACTTATAAGTGTCTCATGATATTATTTTGAATAAAAAGGAGAATATGAGTGGAATGATTATACAATTAGGTGGATTTGTATCTGATTCAACAGCTATACCCAGAGGTTTCCAGTTAATGGATCACACCAATTTTGATGGGTATTATCTTTCATCCTGTGCCTTAAGATAGCACTTTATCCAATGGCTTAAATGAGGATCTTAATGAATATTGATGAGATATGTGAATGATATGAAGCTGGGATACAGGGAAAATTAAGCCAGATTCTACCAAAAAATTAAGTCATACAAGTGTACAAAAAAAGCCAGTATATATACATGATTATGAAGATAATATCATCAATGAAATTATATATAATCTCTTGTCATCAGATTTTCTGAATAACTGTGTTAAGTTAGGAGCAGTGAAATTTAAGACAATGTGAATAATGGACAAATGCACGTAATATTAATAATGGCAATAGTAATAAACTAGAGCAGACAAGAGAATGAAGTTGATATTGGCAAATAAAAATGATATCATATAGTGGGTGTAGGCTGAAGGAGAAAAACCAA
The DNA here is from genome assembly GCF_964194105.1 of Spermophilus citellus. Lineage (NCBI taxonomy): Eukaryota > Metazoa > Chordata > Mammalia > Rodentia > Sciuridae > Spermophilus > Spermophilus citellus. Next base: position 198,499,900 of record NC_138182.1, on the reverse strand, counting down.
GTTATCTTAGTTGTTTCACACATCTTTAATGGAAAGAGATAATAGCTATTGTGAACTCTATAAAAGGGAAAATCATAGCGAATGAGTTTAAATGAAAGAGATTTTGTATTTTATATAAATGCCTTTGTAAAGTTTTTAAAGTTCATAATGCTATACAATGGGAGAATACTTTTAGAGAAATTTTCAAAGAAGAGACTTTAAGATCAATATAGAAGAAATGTTATTATGGAATATGGACATCTGTTAGCTTTCTGTCACTGTGACAAAATACCAGAGATAATCAACTTATAAAGAAAAGATTTACTTTGACTCACAGCTCCAGAATTTTTAGTCCATGGCAGTTTGTCAATATTACCTTTGAGCCAATGGAGAGGCAATGCATCATGGCAGAGTATATATGGTGGGAACAATCTGTTCACCTCATGGCAACTGGAAAGAAAAAAAAAAAGGAAGGGGCTGGATTCTCACTATCCCCTTCAAAGACATAATCCCAATATTCTAACATCTCACATTAGGCCCAACTTCTTAAAGGTTCAACCACTTTCTAATAACTCCAAGCTGGGGACCAAGTCTTTAACATATAAACCCTTAATGGAATATTATAGAGCTAAACTATAACAAAGTATTTGTTTAATTTTTAACTATTTATCTGCTTCAAAATTCATTGCTACAATGAGCCAACCACCAAGCCAATCACATGTGCCTTTTTAAAATGTAAAGTTTTATAATACACAGAGTCTACATAGTCTATGATTTATGGATTATCATATTAATTGAATCACATAATATGTAGACTCTTGAGTATAGTTTCTTTTTGTTTTTTATTTGTTCTTTTTTCATTTTTATTTGTTCTTTCTTAAAAATATTTTATTAGATGTTAAAGGACCTTTATTTTTTTTTCCTTTTGTGTAGATATATTTTAAGTATTATTCCTTTAGTTTGTAAGATAAATAGCTTCAAATCTACTTGTTTTCCAGACCACACACAATTAAGTATAACATTCACATGTTACCACAGAATCCGCACTAATTTTCTTTGCTGCAGTTTTATTTCTCTATATTATATGACAACGCATGAACCTATTTCCCCTGCCTGCCTTGCTTAGAGTGACTCAGCTGAGGATGCACAGTCTTTGGTGCCCTGCTCTGTTTTGTTCTCAGGGTAATCTCTGGCTTCATCAAGTACACCATCACCCCTGGTCTTTATGCATTCTCTCCTATGGAAATTCACTGACACTCGGCAAATTTTCTTCAATCCTTATTCTTAGATTATGCTCCTAAGTCCTCTATACCTTACAGTTGGTATGACTTTGGCTCATGATTCCAGGCACCACTTGAGATCTACTTTCAGGAATTACTATTTTTTTTATTGTTGGTCGTTCAAAACATTACATAGTTCTTGATATATCATATTTCACACTCTGATTCAAGTGGGTTATGAACTCCCATTTTTACCCCGTATACAGAGTGCAGAATCACATCAGTCACACTTCCATTGATTTACATATTGCCATACTCGTGTCCTATTCTGCATTGACCTTCTTCCAAGCCTCAGTTCCTGTTCTAGGACCTTTATTTATGTGCAGTGCTGAGAACCGAACTCAGTGCCTCACACATGCTAGGAAAACATTCTACCACAGAGCCACAACTCCAGCTCCTTATTTGTTCTTTTTAGACACATATGACTGTAGAGTGTATTTTGATATATTATACATACATGGAGTATAACTTATTCTGATTCTGATTCCATTCTTGTATATGATGTGGAGTTTCATTGTTTGTGTTATGTCTTCCTCGTGAATGTGCTTTGTTTTATTTTATTTTTGTTACCAGGGATTCAATCCAGGACACTTATCCACTGAGCCACGTTCCCAACCCTTTTTATCTTATTTTATTTTATTTTTTATTTTGAGACAGGGTCTTTCTAAATTTCTAAGGGTCTTGCTAATACTTAGGGCCTTGCTAAGTTGCGGAGGCTGGCTTTGAACTCACAATCCTCCTGCCCTAGGCTCCTGAGCTGCTGGGATTACAGGCATGTGCCATCACTCCTGGCCATGAAGGCAAAAACCCTTGAGGTGATGAAATTTTAGTTTCTTAACTGTAGCAGTGGATGCACAAATCTACTGGAAGAAAAAAATTGTACAGAGCATAAAAACATAGGTACAATAAATCTGTAGTAATATGGATAAAAAAGATTGATTATGCTAACTTTAATATGCAAGGTTTGATATTATATATATATTTTTTTCCAACCATTGGGATAAAGCAAGTATAGAGTTTGGAGGATCCTTCTGAACCATTCTTTACAAGTCATATAATCTACAATTACATATAATCGAAATTATTTCCAATTATAAATAATTCAGTACTATACAGAATAAAATATAAAAATTAAAAATAAAAGTGAATTGTAACAGAGAATATAGCAATGCCTCACTATAAGACTGAAAATTAGGAGGATGTTCTTTAGTCTTCCATGGATGCAAGTTCTTCAGTATCTGTGTATTTCAAAGAAGACATGAAAGGAAGAAACAAACAGGTCTTGTAATGATATCAAATGAAATATTTGTTTTTCTTTTACAAGAGAAGTACTTATAAAACAGATTGTGGCATTTAAAAATCCATCTTATTTCCATGACCTCTTTTGAATCCACCAGTCCAGAGGCTCCATCCCACCTCCAACATACCAAGTTTCTTCCCATCCAATCCTCTTGTCAATCCTCACTCAATTCCTCCTCTATACCTTGTAAACTTGAGTGACTCAGATTTGGATGAAAGAGAGGGGGAAGGTTTCTCAAATTTCAATACAAATAGCACTTTGGCTCACTTTTCATTAATTTATCTAGAAAACAATTACATGACAAAGGTGAGGATTAACCTTTCTTAGAAACAAGCAGTATATTCTCATAAGATGATAGTATTTATCCACTGTAAGTACTGCTAGGACCTTGGCCTTCCATATAAATCCCTAAAGAGTAGTTTGTTCATACCTGAGAACTTCTATGCTACTTGAAGATTTGTTCACTTTCCAGGTAAAAAGGTAATTAGATTACATTATGTTCCATTACCAGAAAACTTCACCCTCACAATATTTCAACACAACATCATATAGATAGGCAGTATTTCTAATTACCTCATTTCTTCTTCAGATTCTCACATTTCCCTCTTCTCTTTCTCCCTTAAACCTCATAAATCCAGTTCTCCATGAGACAGAACCTCCTATTCTCCCCAATACTGACATTTCAGAATTAGGTCTTCTTTCTCCTTCAGGATATTGAAATTTTTACCCACTAGGGTTGGTGTCTGGTAGATATCAGTCCTTCAAATGTAAATATAATTGCTGTGCTTAAACTTCACTAGATCCTCAATGGACACCAGGCAAAGCAAAGCAAATAGTCAAATACTTGAGTGAGTATTCGTTGTTTTTTGTTGTTGTTGTTGTTGTTTGTTTGTTTGTTTTGTTGTTGTTGTTTGGTTTTCCTGTGGTGCTGGAGATAAAACTCAGCCTTAGGCTTGTCAAGCAAGTGCTCTACCACTGAGACACATCCCCAGATCCAGATGTTTTTCTTGATCAACATTAGAACTAATTATATATACCTTTGAATTCAGTCAAACTACAGAATACCAAGTTTCTGAGAATGCATGAATTGGCACTTTGAAATTATTTTAATTTTAATGAAAGAAATAACTACAGCTATGAATATCATATGTAGATAAAGCCTTTTTTCAACTTTCCATTGTTACAATTTAATGAAGATTACAGTTGAATTCAGCTAATAAAAATATAAAGAAAATACAAAGTAAAAGAATATTAGGTGTCTTTGGCATTTTTCATTTCAATTCAAAGGAGATAAATTAGACGTTTTAGGAAGCATCCCCACTGTTCTTCTTTTGAGTAAAACTATTATGTCACATAATAAATTTAAAAGGAGTCTTATTTTAGATACAATTCAGTATACTTGTGGCAAGGGGAAGGTAAAACAAAACCAAAATATTTGCAACAAAGTGTAGTAAATATTACCCCAAGGTAATTTCATTTCTAGTTCTACTATTTTTTAAAGAGTCATTTAGAATAATTTAATCTAGAATTTGTCAATATAACCAACTTTTACAACACCACCAAATAGCCCACTCTAAATTTTCTAAATATATATATATATATATATATATATATATATATATATATATATACACATATTTTTTTTTCGGGGCGGGAGGTGGACAGCCTATACTTTCAGATTAGAAGGGGCAAGTTTGACAGCAAGATCTTTCCATAATATCTCTTCCAAGCTGTTCTCTGAATCAGAGCTGAATACCTTCAATAAAGAGAAATTTTGCATCCTGAGGCAGTGACACAAGTATATGACATTAACAATCATCTATGTGACACAGTCCTGACATTAGCAATTCAGATATAAGATAACTAAAAATTGGTGTCCTTTTAACTTCCACTCATCAAATACTATATCTACCTCTTCAAAACCATTTCTAAAAAACTTAGACTTCCTTCCACATGACACAATGTATCTTTAAAAGATATTATTTCTCATCTGACTCTTCTAGTCATTATGTTAAACTTCAATTGCCCCTTAAAGTGTGTTCCACAGGGTATGAATCCAATGCCTTTAGCCATCATGAGAACATTCTGCTGAGCAGACTTCAGTTTTGCTTTAATTCTTTAAAATTATTATATCCAAATGGAATGCAATATTATAGATACTATCATCACTCTCACAATGAAAATGTTCAGCAAATAAAATCTAAAATTGGTCACCTTTTATTTACAGATGTCACTCAAATTTGTACCAAACCTTTTCTTTATCGACACCCAAATCTACTTAGAACAAATCCTATTAATTTTCCTTTAAGTAAATTCAGAATCCATAATAATTTCCCACTCTGGTTTGTGGTGAGAAATTGAAACTATCATGTTGATTCATGTCACCATAATCTATCACCTAGGCCTTAAAACAACTTCTTGTTTTCTTTATTTCATAGCTTACCAGTCATAGTCTATTCACCATGTAGTGCTCTAATGTTAAAGTAGACACTAAAAAAAAAAAAGGCATATCATGTTCCTACTCTGCTCAAAACCTTCCAATAGCTTTTCCTCCCAGTAAGAGTGTGGTTTTGAATTTACCTTTACCACTAAAGCATAAGGTCCACAAAGGAGGGGATTTTTGTCTGTTCACTGGTGTGTGGCCAGTCCTTATAATAGTGCCAAGTCCTTAATAATATTTAATAAATAATAATTAGTAGTGACTAAACTAATGAAATCATTTTCATAATTGCTACTTACCCATAGTTTTCAACAGCTATATTAGATTTAATTGTAGGACATTGTTGAGTTTCATATTGAATATAGAATTACACCTTAAAAAAATCCAAGACAATCAACTTAAAATGGATTTGGACTAATTAGATAATAAGCCAATTGGATAATACCCAAAACCCAATACACTTTCCTATATTGCAATAAAAATCAATTATGAAATACAATGGAAGAATATGCTCATTCATAATACTAATGGGAAATACAGTCATCCAAGGAAGAAACTTCAAAATGTAAAAAACTTATATCAGTGAAACTAAAAAATCATTCTTAGGCACAAACCAACTTTCATAAATGAAAACATACCCTGGACTAAATGTTCTAAAGATGTCAATTTCTCAATTATTAATAAATCAAATGAATTAAAACTGTTATACCAATAAAATGTCCAAGATATTGTGAAGAGACTAATTTTATTTGGAGGGATTACTTTCCAAAGGATCAGCTTAAGATAAGTTTAGAGAAAATATTTAAAAGTTTAATGAATTAAGCCAAGTAAGACCAGTCTTAACCTACCAGTCAATAAGAATACTTGAATTAAAAAAAATAAAATCTTTACTTTTAGGGTAATCATCACTTTAGTCCATCATTATCTTTTAGTTCTTAAATTTTCAATCAATAAATGAATACATAAATATAATCATATTTGATCAGTATAATCTCTAAGTATTTTAACATTTTAAAATCAATATTTATTTTTGCCTAACATGTTGTAGTCCAAATTATTGATAAAATGTTAATGTTTATGATAATATTTTTAAAGGATCTATATTATAATTTTTTTTCATATTAACAGTTATCTTGCTTATTTCTGAATATTTTCTTTTTCAATTAACCTTCTTTTTTTCTATTGAACTCATGGCCTTGTGCATGCTAGCCAAGCATTCTACCAACTAGGCTATATCCCAAATTCTCAGTTAACATTTTAAAACTTTTTAAACAATATATAGCAGTTACATATCTCTATGGGATATATTTATTTGTGGTGTGATGTTAAACTCAGGATGTTTAGATCATGCATAATCTCATCATTTCTTTGTGATGAGAACTTTTAAAGTCCTCTCTTTTAGCTTTTTTAAATTAGGTGATACACTATTGTTGACAATCATCATTCTTCTATATAATAAAATATGTGAGAATATAATTTAAATCCTAATTTAATTTATCCTTAATTTATCCTTCAGATAGTCCTACCACATTTCCTAGATTGCCTTAAAATATTCTACAAAAATATTCACATCATCTCTTTACTATTGTTCCATATAATTCACAGACATTTTATATAAAGTTTATTCCAAATTCATGATTGAATTTTAAATAACTTTATATATTATTATTTCCTTACCATATTTCTGATCCAATAATATATAAATTGAACAGTATTAATCTGTATAAAATATCGAGGCAGTTAGTCTAAAATGGATTGTTCTTTGTCCATTGACTTGTATCCAAGATTCCACTGATTCATTTTCCAAATTATACTAAAGCATCCTTTAGCCATGCTTTCTACACACTTCTCATATATTGACTTCAAACTCACTAGTCTGTGATTTTTCAGTATTGAATTTAGTTTTTTAATTTAATTTAGTTTATTGCCCATATTTTGGAATTTCTCCTAGTCTCTATATTCCTCTAAAGCCATTGACAACGCTTCACTAATCTTATTCAAAAGTATTCATAATGACCTGAGATATAATTGCCAACTTTATTTGATTAATCTTCATTTTAATTATTTCTTTTTGACTTTCATATTTCTCTTTCATGATTCCTGGATATATGCTATATTTCAAATTTATGTTATTGTCACACCAACTTGATAGATGGTATGAAAATTAACTCCTTTAGGAAGTCCTTTTACAATTTCATAGCAAAATTTTGCAACAATAATTCTATTTTAAAAGTCTTTGGAGAAATTAATCAGCTTACCAGAAAAGGAACTACTTGAGCATCTGTGAATGCCAAATGTATGTGATCCATCTTTTTAAATGATTTTGCCATATCTTTATTTTTTTGCTAAACAGGCACCTCCTATGTGACTTGTGTTATGATCTTGAGAATAAAATAAAAACATAAATTTCCCCTTACACATTCCTATCATGATCCACTATAGCTTTATAAGGTTTTAAATATACATACACAGAACATGGTAAAGGTGTATGTTGTGACTTTCATTCTTCAATACTATAATCCAACCCAATTTTTATTGAAGACATTTCAAGTTTCCATGACACAGGAGAGAAGTGAATCTAATTGAAAAAAAAATAGTAGAAGTCTAACAGACAAATTGATACATGCATATACATATTAAAATGTAATATTTTGCCTCATCAAATTAGCAATAGTGTTTTTCTTATTATCCTTTCTGGGTTTTTTTAATGAGAATTTTAAAATCATGTATATATATTATATAATATGAATTGCTTGGAGGAGAGTTAATGGTTCATTTTTGTGTTTGTGTGAGTGTGGATGTGTGTGACAGAACATAGTTTAATAATATGTAAAAAAAGCTTAAAAATTAATTTAAAGAAATAATTAGGAATACATATTGATTCATGATTACAGCCATTAATCTATTTATTAATCTAAAATTAGCATTAAATAAATACTTAAGAATATGCAATGTCATAAGTTAGTTAATTATAGACATATGTTGAAATAATATACAGATTAATAAATTGGGTGTTACCAATGTTTAAGAATAATAGAGTACATTATGACTTCAGATGAACCAACAAAGAAGAAAATGCTAATTTTTATAAAACATATAGTAAAAAAGGAAGGTGTATAAGCAGGATATATCAAAATCATTACAGTGGTTATCTACAAATAGAAAAACAATGAATAATTTTTATTCTCTTCAATCCTTTATGAATTTTATTCATTTCTGATTTGAGCTTTTTCAATAGTTATATGTGTATTGCATTATTTTTAAAACATTAGGAAAAGAAAACATTTTGTAAAAAAAAAACAGACTGACAATGTTAAATAATAAAATTTCATTTTATACCACATTTAGAGATATAACAATTTTTTTAAGAGAGAGAGAGAGAGAGAGAGAGAATCATTTTTTTTTTTTTTTTGTAGATGGACACAACACAATGCCTTTATTTTTATGTGGTGGTGAGAATCGAACTCGGGTCCCACCCATGCTAAGAGAGCACTCTACCGCTGAGCCACAATCCCAGCCCCAGAGATATAACAGTTTTTATTTTCCACTGAGAACTCTAGTTGTACATATTTCTGTAATCATTTATTGACCAGAAATAATTACAGTGACAAAATGTCATTCATCCAAATTTTAAATCTCTCTTGAATCCTCACTCCACAAAGAAGCCATGACTTCACTCCATCACTCCAATAATGAACTGAGAACATGAAAACACAAGATTGATGTGTTTGTTTAAAGAGAGCCAATATGTCATGCTTGGCTAATGCTGCTCAACTTTATCAGTGATAAGGAGAAGAGAATGCTAGTAATGAAGCATCTACTGCACACACTTCAGTGATAGAAAGTGACATGAGAAGCACAGCATTTGCTATTCTCTCAAGATTCAATCTTCTGAACCATGTTGCTCTGGACAAGTCACTTTTTAATCATTTATAAAGCAACTCAGCAACTTGATGCTTCAATAGTAGAATACATCTCAAAATTTAATTATGGTATTCCAGGTTCAAATAATGAATGGAAATTTAGACCTAATCAAAAAAGAAGGAATGGAGGCAGGGAGAAAGGGATGGACAGAGAGAAGGAAAGAGGAATGAACGTAGGTGATAGGAAGGAGCCTCAGGAAACTACTGAGTAATAGCAGACAGCCCTAAAATATTTTGGCAACAATGTTTATTTTCAGATCTTAATTCTTTCCACTTGTGTTACCTGTCCTTTTCAAATTCCCCCAAATCATAGATATCATAAGAAAAGTTATGATTTAGTCAAATATGTGTTTTACATCCCTGTATGCAATATAATGCTGTGTTCCAATATAAGTTTTGTTGAAACATGATTTTTCCTCTATGGTGCCAACCTCTAATTACTGGGCATCTGTCTTCAAAGTATTTCCAGTTTCCCATAAAAAAAATCTATAAAATTGACTTTTCTCAATTGCATTGAATGTAAAATTCTCACGCATACACTATGAATTTAGAGATAATATTTGTGCTTGTCTTTGTCTTAATGTTACAGCCTCTTCCAAAGCTTACTGAAAAGATCCTATCCTTCCTCAATTATCCAGTCATTAGTTCATTTGTGTTGGTTTGTAGCCTTTTAATGAGACGGTCGGTGGCATATCTAAAATGTGATATATTAGTGTTGATGTGGGCTTGCTTTCCTGAGATGACCTTGCTTGCCTCAATATATTCATTACTCCCTTCTACCAGGGTATGTTGGAATGAGCAATTCAGATACACATCCCAATCACCTTGAATATTCAGTGAACAAAGAGGACTTCAGTTAGTACTGGAGAGTCCCAAGACTGGGTACATGTCACTCATGTATTAAAAATCCATTACATGAATACAAGTTTTTCTTTCCAATTCCTTTCTGAAGTTCAGAATTTAAACAGATGTTCATCTAGCATCAGGGATTATAAAGCTTCACCCTACATAAATTAGGTGGCTCTCTTCACCCTACATAAATTAGGTGGCTTTCCATTCATTCTTTCTACCCCATTTCTCTTTCATTGCTTCCCAGGGTGTTAAGTTAGCTTTCCGTATTGTTGTAATTGCACCCTGCTCACCAATCCAAATGATTTATTTTTTTTTTTATTTTTACTTGTACATATCTTCAATGATTTGCAGAAATGCTTACATGATTTATACAAGCTGGGTCACATCAGAGCTCATCTCCCTCCCAACTGCCAGAGTGCATAGGACTAAAATCTAAATGGGAGAGTGATAGTTTTCAAGTGAGTCATTTTTATGGGCTTTGTTACCTGTTTTTCAGCAGGAGAAGAAAAAAAAGCCTTACCTAAATTTTCCAAGTCATGAACCTGTCTTTTCTTTCCTTAATCGCACAACACAGTAGAATTAGTGTATATCTGAAAGGACTATGAGCAAAGCTGTTATCACAGCACGTTTCCACCAGCACCTCCCTGCAGGTATCCAATGCTTGTTGTGAAGGAAGGAGAGAAGACTCAAGATTAGCCACTGGGAATTCATTATTAACACGTGCATATTCTCCTATTGCAACAGCAAAGAGCTAAGGCATTATATTTATTGTGAAAAAAACTATAAATGCTCTAGAAGAATAAAAGTAGAGCACACAATAAAAACATAATGAAAACCAAGCTTAACTATAAGGCTGGAGACTCTATACTGAAAATACTGTGGAAGAAAATCTTTGTACAATTATAAACAGTTGAAATGCAATATATTCTCTATTGTTAATTTTCATAATGGAAAGTGTACAATAATCCTTTTTAGGTCTCTTTCATTTGGAATCCAAGATAATTTCAAGACAGTGTTTCAATGTTTAATAAAGACATGAAAAATGAAATTGTTTAGAAAATATAAGAAATCTGAATTCCTAATAACAGATGTAAGAAATTGAGGGATTTATACATACAGACACACAGTCTTACATATCACTCTGTATTTATGAGATTTATACCCTTCTCTTTTATCTCACATAATTTATTCAGAAATGCTGTACTTCACTTTGACCATAATATTGGTTTATTGCATCCTACTAGGTTACAGATATTGTGCTTAGTACCTTATTTTAGTTATGTAATCTTTACATCAATCCTATGAAGTAAACATCACTTTTTTATAGATAGTTCATAGAAATTAAGTAATGCTTCCAGAGTCACGCTGTTAGTAAATAGACCTGTTGGCATTTGAATGTGGCCAGTCTACTTCCAGAAGATCACCATTTTATATGACTTCTCCATTACCTTATTACTAAATAATGAACTACATATGCTTATTATTTTACTTTAAAAATAGCAAGGAATCTGTTCGAATTTCAAATATGTAGTAACCACACATACAATAATCTGATTTCACAAGACTCTTGTAACCAACAACCTTGACAAGCTCCTCATCTCCCTAGTTTGAGAAATGGTCACTAAGCATCCAGGTGTAATGGTGGTATCCACGTGGCTTATTTTTTTATGCCTCCTTTATAATCGTTAAGAAAAAAATATATTCCTGAGAGAAAAGTTGAAAGGATTCCTTCACAGTTGTTAAGAAGTCAACTCATTCCCTAAAGGAAAAGTTGAAAGGTTTTCAGCATAAACTAACGTACTTCCAGAATACACTTAAACAGCAAGATCAAAGACAAATACACACCAAGCTCCAGGGGAGTAGTGTTCAGTACAAGCATTTTGAAATGGTGTAGACTAACATACTGGATGGTGGGGTAGATGGATTTATGTGGGGTGGTCAGGTGGCCAACAGTATTGAACAGTGTTGCCACTTAAAAAGCATAAAGGTCAGAAAAAGAAGACTTTTATGCTATCAGTGAGGTTGTAATTACTACCACCACTATGGAAATAAGTATGTGGTTCCTCAAAACATAAGGCGCAGAAAAACATATGACCCAGCTATACCACTCCTCAGTATTTATCCTAAAGAATTAAAGTTATCATAATATAGTGATGCATGCATACCCATATTTATATTAGCACAATTCACAGTGGCCAAACTAAGAAACCAGCCTATGTGTCCATCAACATATGAATGGCAAAGAAAGTGTTGTATATATACACATGGAGTTTTATTAGGCTGTTTAAAAAATGAAATTATGTCATTTGCAGGAAAGTAGATGGAACTTGAGACTATTCGGTTAAGTGAAATAAACCAAACTCAGAAAGTCGAGGGTCATATGTTTTCTCTTATATTTGGAAGCTAGAGAGTAAAAAGGAGAAGAAAATTTGGGGGGCAGGTATCTCATGAGTAGTAGAATAAAGGGATAAGGAAGAGGGAGAATGAGAGGGAGGGAGAAGTGCTAGAAAATGACATTGGTAAAATTAATATTTTTACATTGTATTCATATATGAATATATAACAACAAATCCCATCATTATATACAACTCTAATGCACCAATAAAAAATTAAATGTGGAAAGAAAAAATAATAGCATGAAGGTTGATAATGCCTAGAAGAAGAAAGCCATATGTATATAATTTGTATTTGCTTCCTTCTTTATCACTTTAAAAATTTTTTTCATTATAGATGGACACAATACCTTTATTTTATTTATTTTTATGTGGTTCTGAGGATCAAACCCAGGGCCTTACACATCCTAGGCAAGCACTCTACCACTGAGCCACAACCCCAGCACCTTCTTTATTACTTTTTAGATACTGTTAAATGTGAAAGAAATTATCAGGTTCATAATATGCCTTGAAACATCAGATTTCCACATATATGCATAGATGGATGATAAGAGTACTGATAGATGATGTAAAAATTATAGAGTTACACATATTTATTAGTATGTACACATTTATTATGATCATAGACATATATTTCTGAATTAGCTGTGCAGCTGTGATTGTGACAATGAATAAATCAAATGACTCCATCTCCTAGGTTACCAAATACATGACTCTAACTCCTAACAGTTACAGTATTACTAACTGAATCAAGGAAGGACTACAAAAATTTGGATGTGGGGTAATAGTTGGCTAATAGCCAGTCTCATAAGTAACGACAAAGATAAACACTTATTTTATGGCATGTCATGTTTATTTCTCTTTCTTGTTGCATTTAAGAAGGGAAGAGTTAATTATTATAAAGATAGAGGTCACTACAAAATCATTCAATACTTTCAGGAATATAGAATATGTATTCCAGATGTTGTATAACGATTAAGTTAATCAACCCAGGAGGTTCTATTGTAGCTAATTCACAAGCTCTGGGATGACACATCAGCACTCTAAGTGGCATTTATTAACCCCTTGACCATTGTACTTGACAGGGAATGAGTTGGTAAAAGTAGTTCCTCAGAGTTGGGCATGGTAGTGTATGCCCATAATCCCAGTGATTTAGGAAGTTGAGGTAAGAGGATTGCAAGTTCAAAGCTAGCCTCACAACTTAGTGAGACCCTGTCTCAACATAAAAAAATAAAAAGCAGGCTGGGTATGTGACTCAGTGTTTGAACACCCCTGGGTTAAACCCCTGATACAAAAAAAAAATAAAATAAAATAAAAAATTCTCAGAATATAATGATTCTACTAGCTTTGTAGGTTTACCATAATAAGTTACACAAACTCAGTAGCTTCCAATATCAGAAATTCACTCTCGTAGTTTTAGAGGCACAAAGTCTAAATTTTGAGAGCTCTAGGGAAAACTATCCCCTTTATCTTGCAGTTTCTTGTAGCTGTTGCCATTCCTTGACTTTCTTGATGGTGGCCACATCACTCCAGTCTCCTCTGTCTTACCATCACCTTTTTTTCATTTCTCTCTGGCAAATCTCCTCTGAGTCTCTTAACAAGGTCATATTTCATTGGACTTAGGATCTACTCAAATAATCCAGGATGATCTCTTTTCTTCATTTTTTAAAGCGTACTTACATGAGTTAAAACTCTTTTTCAAATAAGCAGAAATTAACAAGTGCCCCAAATTTGACATGGCACAGCTTTTTGTGGACCACTTTTCAATCCACTCCATTGATTTAGAATATATGAGGGCAGATGGTGATAATATAGAGCACAAGAGGAGTTGGTAGACCCTGAAGAAGAAGACTTGGTATGTGCTGTTGCAATAATGTCAAAAGATATAAAGGTATGCTTCTTGTGGTTATTTGGGGTGCTCTGTCCTTGAAATACTACATAAATTAGAGTAATCCCATTTATCTAATTGAAGAGACTCAAAGCCCTGCAGAAAGTATTCTCCCTACTTTAAAATCCAAACTGTCTGATGATATAATGAAAAACTTGAAAGACAAGAAAAGAGGTTATTCACCTCCTCTTTTTTCTTGCTCAGCTCAAATAGTGCCTTACTCTTCATTTGATTAAACTTACTCTTCTCATGATATTCTTATTTCCTCAGTTTGGTCAGATTCCTCATTTAGTCTGATTTAGTTAATAGTAACACCTCAATTGCTAATATAATGGAAACGCTTAATGAATATATAAACATTATGTAGTTGCTGAAGAATTTTTAGAAGAATTTTATTCCATATTTTAATGAACCTGTCACAATACCTCTTATTCTTCAGATGATGTTAAATGGCTTGCAGTTCAACATATGCAATTAAACTATTAAAAATATCCTATTACCATCATCAAACTTGAAGAATTTGCTGTAAATAGTCATCTATTACTCTTAAAAGATTTTCCTAGATGTCAAATAGTTTAGTGTGTCTGAGTTTTTACAAGGGAAATTCATAAAAGGCACTTCAATAAGCTAATGAATATGTGTATTCAAGGGAGTAAGGAACCATCATATTTATTATGAAATAAACCAGACTTTACCATCATACTAGTGGGGTTGATTAGTATAATTAAATTAAGGAGAATCAGAACATTCCAGTTATCATATTGTTCTAACAGATCATGTATTAAACCAACAAGCTCAAGGTCAGGTGAAACGGCCTCTCACTTTTTCCCTTTAGTAGAGCTTTGCAAAGGTTCTAATCAGACTGATTCTTGACTGGCATAACCCCCAATCTCAATTTCCCAATTAATAATAACAAGCATTGATTCCAAGGTTTTAATTTGTGAGGAAGAAGGTATGTAAAGTGTTATCATTTGGATTTTTTTACAGTTAAGCACCAAAATATAAATCAAGAGCTATACAATCATCAATTGCTCTTTTAGAAATTTTGATTCAGAGAAAGTATATACCCTCTAAAATCACAATGTTCACCATTTTCTGTTTAATTCATATTCAACCTCCTACATTTACTAAGAAACAGAACAGCAGAAATCTCTCTGTCTATATATCTATCTGTCTGTCTATCTATCTATCATCTATCTCTGTTTTCAATTGTAGGATTGAGTTCAGAAGCAGTCTACCATTGAGCTACATCCCCAGAATTTTTATTTATTTTGAGACAGAGAGTTGCTAGATTGCTTAAGCTGCCCTCAAACTTGGTATCCTTCTGGCTTAGCTTCCCAAGTTGCTGGGAATACAGGTGTGTGCTGCCAAGTCTAGCTGTCGTGATATAATTTTAGCATTTCTAAGAAAACCTTTTCAAATGCAAAGATAAAAAAGATGTTATACTAGCATTACGTACTTATTCTTGTGAAGTCAGGAGAATTGAAATATAGTATTTTATATAAAAATGAAGGGTTCTTCATTAAGAAAAGTAACCACACACTTTAAAAAGCAATTAAATTACTCTCTTATGTTAAAACATTTGTAAATTTGGTTCAATTTTCAGTTTGAGCTAGGAGCTAATGCTCTGCCACTGAGCCACATCCCCAGCCCTAAAATTATCTTTAATGGTATCTAAAACGTTGAATTAAAAACTCTGATATGTTGATTACAAATGCACATATCTAACTTCCAGACTGATATCAACACATGTGAAAAAATATAATTTGCTGAAAATAACTACAGGAAGGTACATGAAATAATTACCATGGTGCCTACTTAATAAAATGGACAAACTAACAAACAAATAATGATGTATCTGAAGAGACTAAAGACAATGAATCTATTCATTTACTATTTCGCTAAATTAAGTCTGTAGATTCTTCACCCTGTGGTGAGGGTCTAAATAGTATACATTATGCCTTTATATTATGGACTGTTTTATTTTCTCCACTTAGTCAAAAGAAGATTAAGTACGAAACAAAATATTTTGTCTGAAGAATAATTAATATCATGTATCTATAAAATTTGACCTCTTTTTATAAAAGACATTTTTACAGTAGAATTTAAAACTCTCCCTTACATATATATTTATATTATGATGTACATGTATATATGAACCCTCATTGAAAATTTTGTTGTTAATAGACACATATATTAGGAGTAGATTCCTGTTATCTGGTCTCAGTTAGGCCACAATGCATGTAATCTTAATTGTATCATCTATAAAATGAAGGTGTTTCTGAGAAATTTGATATCCCTTCTGGTGGAGATCTGTATCAAACTATTTACAAACACTACAAAAAATTTATTCACTCTATATATATAGAGTGAATAAATTATATATATTAATATGGTGCTGAGAATTGAACTCAGTGTCTCAAACTTACTAGACAAGCGCTCTACCACTGAGCCACAATCCCAGCCTCTACACTAGTTCTTTTTTTTTTTTTTCCTACACTAGTTCTTGACAGTGGTTTTGTGTCTCCATATAGAGGAGAATTTTTAAAATCTATCAATATGCTTAATCATACATAAAATGTGGTCAAACTGATCAGTTCACTTAAAAGTGATTATGAAAACATAAAATAATGAAAAAAATTATATTCAGCATCTCTAGCAATTAGAGAAATGCAAATTAAAACTACACTAAGATTCTACCTCACTCCAGTCCGAATGGTGATTATCAAGAATACAAGTAACAAAAATGTTGACCAGGATGTGAGAAAAAATGTACACTTATACATTACTGGTGGAACTTTTTTGGAAATCTGTATGGAGATTTCTCAGAAAACTTGGAGTAGAACCACAATTTGACCCAGTTATTCTACACCTCAGCATATATCCAAAGGACTTAAAATCGACATATTACAGTAATGCAACTACATCAATGTGTATAGCAGCTCAGTACACAGTAGCTAAGCTATGGAACCAGCCTAGGTGCCCTTCAAGAGACGAATGGACAAAGAAAATGGATATATAAATTATGACTTTTGCCAGTAAATATATGGAACTGGAGACTATCATGCTAAGTGAAATAAGTAAATCCTATAAAACTAAAGACCAGATGTTCTCTCTAATAGACAGAAGAAACTCACAATAAGGGAAGTGGGGGCGGGAATAGAAGTTCACTGGATTAGACAAAGGGGAATGAAGGGAAGAGAGGAAGGATGGGCATAGGAAAGGCAATGGGATGAATTGTACATAACTTTCCTCTGTTCTTATGTGAATACACAATCAATGAAACTCCACATCGTGTACAACCACAAGAATGGGATCCTAATCAGAATAAGTCATACTCTGTGTATATATAATATGTCAAAACACACTCTACTGTCATGTATAACTAAAAAGAACAAATAAAAATGAAAAAAAAAACTAATGAGAAATTTTAAATAATCGCAGAACTGTAAAGGTCATTGACCTATATGGAATTGGAGATATATCCAAGAATACTTTGATTTTACAGTCAAATGTGTTGATTTGTCTCTCATAATCACAGCCATTGCCTCATGAAGAGACACTAAAGCATCATGATTTTTACCTAGATAGAGCTGTCTCTATATGTTTCTGAGGGTCATTTTTTTCGTACTTTAACATCAAAAGAACAGATATCAATGCTCATCACTCATTAATAAAATTTCTGGTAGTGACAACTCATCTGAAAGCTATGGATAATCAGTAGTTGTGTATTTCAAGCAAAAATATTCTTCAGTATTTCACTGTGAAAATTTTTATTCCCTATATTTAAGAGTTTCCAGAGGGGGCAAATAAGCTGACATTTGAGTAGAAAATGCAGACTCAAATATTAGCATTTTCATTTTTTAGTGGTTTCATCTTTATTTCCTTTCCTCATCCAGATTAGCTTTACTATATTCTACGTAAGATTAAAATGCAGAAATTCCATGCTCTTTGTTGATGAAGAATCTAATCTATAAATAACATATTAAGTAGCTAAAATTCTAAAATCAAGTCATTAAGCATTTTGATCTCTCCACAAGCATGATATTCTGTTCAGAATTTTCACTTTAACTAAGACTAAATTGTGAGAATAAGTAGAGTTTCATATATCTTAGGTATAATGTCACAATCACTCTCCAATCCTGGGCTTGGAAGATGAATTAGCAAAAGTATATTCTATAGAATCAGTGACACCTGGCATATCCAAGCAATGTGAAAATATCATTCTTTTATTTATTTGAAGACAGAAGAAATTAAAATGACACTTTCTATATCAGGAAATGATCATTACTCAGGTATTGAAATAGCAGCATGTAAATGGATGGTATTGGAGAAGATAATGCTAAGTGAAGTTAGCCAATCCTAAAAACACAAGTGCCGAATGTTTTCTCTGATATAAGGAGGCTGACTCATAGTGGGGTACGGAGGGGGAGCATGGGAGGAATAAATGAATTCTAGATAGGAAAGAGAGGTGGGAGGGAAAGAGATGGGGCAGGGGACTAGCAAGGATGGTGGAATGTGATAGACATCATTATCCAAAGTACATGTTTGTAGAAACAAATTGGGTGTATACAACCAGAGATATGAAAAATTGTGCTGTATATGTGTAATAAGAATTGTAATGCATTCCTCTGTCATTTATTTTTTAAATCAATAAAAAAATAAAAGAATCAAACTTGTGATGATGATGATGACAATAATAATAATAATAAATAATAATAATAATAAAAGAAATATCAGCATTGTTTTTATTCTTATTTTATACCACAAGATATTTTCACCCATTTTTGCACTTAAATGAAAGCCCATAAAATCAGCCATGGATGATGTCTGCACTTATGTTCAGTGTGTGTCTGGGAGTAGGGTGACTTTTAACTCAAGGTGGTTGGTGTTTTCGCTCTTGAATGAAAGAGGTAGACCAAATATTGCTTCAGGGCATGTGCATAATGACAAAAGAATATTTGCTTTGCTCAAGTTGTCATTATATAGCATGTGTGCAGACGCATGACCATTTAAAGTCTACATTTTCAGTTTAATTTCCCATCAAAATGAAGAATGAAAATCATTTTTCCATTCCATGAAACATGGTTTCAAGAAATCTAGATTTATAAGAATAATTTCACTAGGATTCATACTTATAAGTTCAGGTTAATAATGGAATGTCTAATAGATTTTTATGTCTTCAGTTCTACGCACAGCTCTCAAAGAGATCAAAAGATCCTACTCAACTTAAGAGGAGCAATGCCCTGTAATAAGTGAGCCAATTTTTTCAGGTGAAAATGAATTCCTGATCCTCATAAACTACTTAAGGATTTCTCAGAAATAAACTATATGTTGAATGTAAATTATTTTATTCAAATTTCTACTCTACAAATACTACTAAAATGCACGTGTATAAAATAAAACATACCTTAAGACTGCCCGTTTTCAAGGGGATTCCTACTCAGAAAAATAGAACTAGATTTATTTTGCAATAGAATAAATATTCATTGAGTGCTTCCTACAGATCAAAACAGAACAACAGGCTATACATACTCCGTCATATTTAACCCTTGCACAGAAAATCTATGTGGTAGGGTCTGTGCTTATTTCTATTTTGTCATGAATGAAACAGGCATAGAGTCCAGTCACTGTCTCATTATCTTTCTCATGCTAAGTAGTGGTACAAGGATTAGAATGGTAACATTTTGGCATCACACCCTGAAATATTCGTCTTTATGTAGTCTTCTTAATAAAGATAATGTCTTCTCTCAGACCCTTTTAATATATTAAAGATAATTTCATCTATAACATGATATTTTATTTTTATTTTTGCTATTTTCGATAAAATATAAATAAAAGGAATCTGAGACTTTAAAAATCAAGTTTAGCCACTTCTGATAACCAGACTTATGATATTTGGTAAGTTGTTATCATTTTCCTTGTTTGTTTATTTGTTTTTCAGTGATAGGCATCAATCCCAGGGCCTCACAAACGCTAGGCAAGCCATCTACCAATGAGCTATATCCCCAGTCCTTTTTCATTTATATTGATATAATATGAAAAAATAGGATTTTGGATTTTCATTTAATTCCTATAGTTCATATTGACCCTAAAACCCAATGATTTAAAACATTTACTAATATTTTCTTCAGTAAAGTATGTTACAAAAATAGACTCTGATTACTAAATATGAACATATCATTTGGTGTGCACAGATATATAATTAATATTATTATTTTTTATTTCAATCACCAAATTAGTCAAGATTAGTTATAAATGTCACTTTCAATTAAACAAATTAATATTAATTTTAAAATTTCAATTTTATATCAATTAACAAATTCTAGACATTGTTAAAATAACAGATAACTATTCATGCAATATCTTCCAAAAAACCCTTGTTAATGAGAGACCTCCTAACTAAATTGTAAATGAATTCAAAGAGAAATGATATATAATTATATTTATCTATTTCAAGGTGATACAGAGTGTGAATTACTTATGTGTTTGGTTCTAAATAGGAATCAACCTGGAGAAGTAGAATTGTACAGAAATCCATCAAATGACCAACTCATTTTGATTGTGAGCATATAGTGATTTTTAGTTTTTATTTCTCTGTGATTTACCTATTCTAATAACAGCAGAGGGGAGAAAATAATATTTAGGGGCTAGTTTTCCACCATATTCTAATAAGTAATGAAAAACCCAAAACACATCAGTCCTAGGTAATGACTTTGGGGAATTGCTAGCTCATAAAGGCTTATGAATTTATCTTGAGAAAAGCTTGAGAGGTCAGCTTGTCCCTTTCCACTTATAATGAGACCAGCAACTAAACTGTCTAAATTGCTGGTATCTTATCCTATTGTAAATGACCTTGAAACAAGATTATTCCATTTCTTTTTTGATAATCCAATATAATAAAAATCTAGTCATGGCTGGAGCTACATAAATCTACCCTCCTTCAGCAATGACAGAGGTTATTGCTACGTAGAAGGAAAAAATGAGGCAAATTTTCAATAGTGCTTAATTTATTATTAGGAGATAATTTTGAAACTTTTTAAAGGCCAAAGAGAGACTGTTTTTACTAAAAGCTTTGAATATAAATAGAACTATAAATGATGTAAGCCTTCAGCTATTTTATTTGCTTTTATTTTCCTTCTCTTCACTCTGAGATGCTCTTCACAAATGTCCCAATTCATTGCACATCTCTCCAAAGTCAGCTCTACATAATAACCTGCCTCAAAATTGTGTATCTTTCAACTTAACAGCACCCTAACATTAAAGACATGATAATTCCTCATTTTTAAATAAAAAGTTTTAAATTTCAGTTTAAATGTAATTTCAGTTTAAATGTAAGTGACAAGAGTATGTTAAACCAAACTTACCATCCACTCCATTAAACCTCTTTCCTCTTCATCACTTTCTTGCTTACTCTCATTACCTGGTTTAAAGCATTTGAGAATCAGTTGTCTAGCTTCTCACTTTCACATGTAATTAGTTGACAAGTTCAAGTCCTTCTGACTCCAGGCTTATTTCTGTAACAAGATTCACATATTTGTATGAGGACATATGTTCTCCGGAATCAATGTCAAAGCATTCAACAAATTCTCATAGGGGGATTCTGGACTAACAAGCAAACCAAAGTGCAAAACATCTCGTCTATTTCTACAATTAGTTATCTAATTCTGTTTTCTTGGCCATCAGTCCATCATTCCTTCAATTTATAAAACATCCAACTGACAAAACCATCCTCTGTGATTATTTATTTGCCCACTAAAGCAAAACAAGGATGCAACCACAACATCAATAGCATCTTAAAAAAACTGGTTCAGCACAGAAACAAAAGAACCAGGTACATACTAATATATTTTCATAGTTAAAAACTCATGCAAATATTATTTACTTGGTTGATAAATAAGAGACTATGTTTTTCATAGTATCCTGAATGGCCAAGATATGATCACTTTCTGCACAGAGTCATTTCCCTAGGCTTTCTTGCATCTAAGACAATGTATAGTTACAGCACCCACCTACCAGAGGCCTATGGAAGAATATTCTCCAATAACTCAAATGAAAATTAAAGATGAAAAGAAGAAGCAGAATATGGACAGACTCAATTCTGGCATAAATTGTAGAAGTGACAGTAACTATATCACATGCAATTTCCAGAGGCATACGTGGCTGCAATTTGTGATGGAGCATTGTGTCAATGGTGCTGGAGATGCACACTATATTGTCTATAGTCAGAGGCAGTTTCTCTGTTTCATAGAATCAGATCCACAGAGAGATCTGAAGCACAGCTTCTGGCAGTGTAGCTTCCATGTTCAGTTTTCCAAAACTCTCAAATATTCTGTGAGCTTCATGATATCATTTTAAGAAATTATTTTTTTTTACATACACTATCTAGGGATGATTTCTGTTGTTTGCAAATTATGCCCTGAAAGATACAGTTACTAATTAAGATTATGTGCAAATAAATTCAATTATGTATCCTTTAAAAAGCAAGAAAGAAGTGCACTTGACATAACACCTCATCATACAACAAAATGACTCTTCCAGAATGAACTTGAGTTTTACCTATCAGGAAAAACTAAAATGGATGAGTGACTTGAAAGAATATTTTTTTTCTAACATGAATTATGTCTACATTTACTTTTCTGGCTTCAAATTATTTTACCTGTTTATTTATTTCTATTGTTATTTTTCTCTTAATCACTCTAATTTTTAATCAATCAGATTTATTTTAGGCTCACAGGAAAAATTAATAAAAGTATAAAGCTTCCTGGGCTGGGGATGTGGCTCAAGCGGTAGCGCGCTCGCCTGGCATGCGTGCGGCCCGGGTTCGATCCTCAGCACCACATACCAACAAAGATGTTGTGTCCGCCGAGAACTAAAAAAAAATTAAAAAAAAAAAGCTTCCAAATAAGTCCTGTCCCCATATATGTGTAACCCCCCACCATCCCCATCCCAAATCTTGGTGGATTCTAGTTTTTGTATTTGTTTTTAATTTCAAATTCCACTTGTTCATTGCAGGCATATTGGATTTTATAGCTAAAGTATCCTATGTTTGTGTGACATGCAAAATCTATTTCTAATAGATTTAATATCCTGACATTAATTTTTAATTCTTGCTAATTCAAACATATAGTTTAGCATTACTTCTGGTTAAGAATATAGAATTTTCATTTACTCATTCAAGACCAAAAACACATAGCATACCTTCTTGTGCTCATCAGTATAGAGCATATGCAGTCAAAAGGAAGACAAACTCCTAGCTTTGAGAATGTTTTCTACCTAGCTAAGAAGACAGACATGAAAAGAGTTCACATGAAGCAGCCTGCCAGAAGACATTATCTAAAGAAAGATACTGGAACTTGCTTGTATAACTGGCAAACATTTTCCAGCAGTTGTTTTCTAAGCTCTTATTCAAGTCAAAAATAAAACTTTCTATCCATCCTCTACAGTTTAGGAGTTCACAAAGAATTTCTAAATGAATCAAAAAGGAATTTCAAAAGTAATAATCTTTCCTTGAATATAGTCAAAAAGATATGGTGATTAGCCAGGTTTTGTTTATGATCATGATCTTTCAGTCCATGTCTGTGGGATCTTGTGATACATGGATACTGGTGTAAAAAGTTAGCACTCTTTTTTATGATTTTGTTAAAGCAAATAGCTTTAAGAGAAAGCCATCTTCACTTCTCAACTAAGACAAGGAATTTTTAAGATACAAATATTAGTAACTGAAAAGTTAGTAAAGGTTTATTTTATGTGAGTGTCCCCAATAAACACAAAGCAATCCTACACAAAGGGAATATTTTTAACTGTAAGACTCTCCCACACCCTGCCCTGAAAGGGAGCTTTTATTTCTTCTAGTTTTGCCACCTTCATTCATTTAGCAGTGTCACCATCTCCAACAGATTGCCAGATGCCTATGACAATATTTCTGTGTGTACACATTAAGCAAGATTGTTGTTGTTATTCTTTATTTTTTATTTATGTTAATGAGGCAGAATCCATATAGCAGAGAGCGAGGAATTTTCCATCCTGATGGATAAATAACATCTGTGGAAATTTTAAACATTCAAAATGTGTCTGTCTGGAGCAGCATGAGCCACCAAATTTTAATGACAGACATACAAACACATTCATCCAGAACTACCTGACTGGATTAAAAATCCCTACCCTATTAAAATAACATGCAAGGCTCTCTGTGTAGTAGTAATTGGTATTGATGAAGGAGATGAAGTATCAGTGTAATATTCCACAATTAGTTGTGCAGATCTGTTCAGTCGCCCTTACAAGCTCAATGCTATGAATAGATTCAGTGAGCTAAATCTCAAAAGCCATTCAGATGGGAGACAGCATTATTCTTTAATCATTATTAAAACTGAAGTCTATAGTGGGAGGAGGAAGTGAAGAATAAAACCAATGCTGAACTCATCATACTCTTATTCAAGTCTCTCAGGGAATCTTAAGGCAAGAATGTGCTCTTCCAGGGCACCCCTTTCTCTCTCCCATCCCCACTGCCCTTCCCTAACAACCAAAAGACAGTTACCCCAGAATTATGTTTTTCACAAAG
The DNA here is from genome assembly GCF_964194105.1 of Spermophilus citellus. Classification (NCBI taxonomy): domain Eukaryota; kingdom Metazoa; phylum Chordata; class Mammalia; order Rodentia; family Sciuridae; genus Spermophilus; species Spermophilus citellus. The sequence continues at coordinate 198,475,284 of NC_138182.1, read as the reverse complement.
TGTTTCCTTCTTTATTTATCTTTTTTCTTGCTTAATGTTATCAATTTAAAATATTATATTCCTCTTAGATTTTCATTTTAATCCAGTCTGTGGAATAAGTTACAACATTTGTATTTTTAATTAATAAGGTCACTGTTATTTCTGTCTAACATAAATGAGTATAAGATTTGTGGGAGAAGAAGAGACAAGGAGAGAAGGCAAATTGTTAGTTTATTAGGAAATATTTTGCTTGAGATTAAAATATACAAAAAAGCTAATAATTTTTCCAATCCAGGATAATAACCTTGGATTACTGTATTTACATATTAAAAGAGGAAATAAAAAACAATATTTAAAACATAAAAAGGATAAGAAAGTATATGAAGTTTTGAAAACTGTATTTTTGATGCTGGGGATGGAACCCTGGGACTCACACATGCTGAGCAAGTACTTCATAACTGGCTGACAACTCCAGTTCCCAAATTAATTTTTTCTTAATGGAGATTTGCACAGTTAGGCATAACTTCAAATATTTCACAGAATATTGCTACATAATCTTTGCTTAGGGAAAAAAAAGAAGAGAGCATAGAAATATTTTCTAAGCTATCATCATCACCTATCTAGTTGGGAAAATATTACTTCACCATTAAGTTCCCTCTGATAAAAATCAAATAAATTCAACTATTTCCAATTGCTGATGTGAATAATATATGCTATAAGGAAAACTGAACCAATTTGCCAAGCATTAAAAATAGTTCATGTCTGTCTTTTGCTTTACACATAGTATCTAATCCCAAAGGCTGTAGCATAAGAGGTACTTCCCTAACTACCTACCACTTCCCTTTCACCTCACCCTGTGCTAAGCAACTGCCCTCTGCATGTACAGAACAGCATTTAATTTGTTATATTGCAACACTTAATTTGTAGAAAGCTAGATTTTAAGTTCTCTTGGTGACGTAAGATACAATAGATTAAAATATATATACCAAGGAGACATAAGGAAGGACAAAAAAATAATTTTTTTTAAATTTTTTATTGGTTTTACTTTTTAAATATATGACAGTGGAATTCATCACAATTCTTGTTACACATATAGAACATTTTTCATACCTCTGTTTGTATATAAAGTATGTTGACACCAATTCTTGTCTTCATACATGTACTTTGGATAATGATGTCTATCACATTCCACAATCCTTCCTAATCCCTGCCCCCTTCCTTTCCCTCTCACCCCTCTTCCCTATCTAAAATTCATCTATCTATTCCTCTCCTTATATCAGAGAAAACATTCGGCATTTGTTTTTTTTTTTTTTGTTTTGTTTTTTTGGAGGGGGGGTATTGGCTAACTTCACTTAGAATTATCTTCTCCAACATCATCCATTTACATGCAAATGCCATGATTTTATTCTCTTTTATTGCTGAGTAAAATTCCATTGTGTATATATGCCACATTTTTTTTTATCCATTCATCCACTGAAGGGCATCTAGGTTGGCTCCACAGTTTAGCTATTGTGAATTGTGCTGCTATAAACATTGATGTGGCTGTGTTCCTGTAGTATGCTGTTTTTCAGTCCTTTGGGTATAGTCAGAGGAGAGGGATAGCTGGATCAAATGGTGGTTCCATTCCCAGATTTCCAAGGAATCTCCATACTGCTTTCCATACTGGCTGCACCAATTTACAGTCCCACCAGCAGTGTATGAGTGTATCTTTTCCCCCACATCCTCACCAACACTTATTGTTGTTTGTCTTCATAATAGCTGCCATTCTGACTGGAGTGAGATGGTATCTTAGAGTAGTTTTGATTTACAGTTCTCTAATTGCTAGAGATGTTGAACATTTTATCATATATTTTTTGATTGATTGAATATTCTCTTCTGAGAAGTGTCTGTTCGTGTCCTTGGCCCATTTATTGATAGGGTTATTTGTTTTTGGTGTTTAGCTTTTTGAGTTCTTTATATACCCTCTAAAAACTGAAATAAGACAGAGATGCCCTCTTTCATCACTTCTATTTAACATAGTCCTTGAAACACTGGCCAGAGCAATTAGATGAAAGAAATTAAAGGAATACATATAGGAAAAAAAGAACTTAAATTAGCACTATTTGCTGACAATATGATTCTATACCTAGAAGACCCAAAAAGCTCCACCAGAAAACTTCTAGAACTGGTAAACAAATTCAGCAAAGTAGCAGGAGATAAAATCAAAACCCATAAATCAAAGGCATTTCTGAATATCAGTGACAAATCCTCTGAGAAGGAAATGAGAAAAACTACCCCATTTACAATAGCCTCAAAAAACAAAACAAAACAAAACAAAAATCCCTTGGGAATAAACTTAACAAAAGAAGTGAAAAATCTATACAATGAAAACTAAAGAAATAAATCAAAGAAGACCTTAGAAGATGGAAAGATCTACCTTGCTCTTGGATAGGCAGAATTAATATTATCAAAATGACCACACTTCAAAAAGCACTATACAGATTTAATGCAATTCCAATCAAAATCCTAATGGCATTCCTCACAGAAATAGAAAAAGCAATCATGAAATTCATCTGGAAAAATAAGAGCCCCAGAATAGCTAAAGCAATCCTTAGCAGGAAGAGTGAAGCAGGTGGCATCACTATACCAGACCTTAAACTATACTACAAAGCAATAGTAACAAAAACAGCATGGTATTGCCACCAAAACAGACTGGTATACCAATGGTACAGGATAGAGGACACAGAGACTAACCCACAAAATTAGAATTATCTTATATTAGACAAAGGTACCAAAAACATGCATGGGAGAAAAGAGCCTGTTCAACAAATGGTACTGGAAAAACTGGAATGATATTACACAAAATGAAATTAAACCCCTATCACCATGCACAAAACTCAACTCAAAATGAATCAAAGATTTAGGAATACAACCAGAGACCCTGTGTCTAATAGTAGAAAAAGTAGGCCCTAATCTCCGTCATGTGGGATTAGGTCTCAACTTCCTTAACAGGACTCCTTTAGCACAAGAATTAAAACCAAGAATCAATAAATGGGATGGACTCAAACTAAAAGGCTTCTTCTCAGCAAAAGAAACAATCTGTGAGGTGAATAGAGAGCCTACATCTTGTGAGAAAATTTTTACCCCTCACACATCAGAGAGAGCACTAATCTCTAGGACAAGAAAATAAAATTTTAATCCCAGAAGTTCCATACATTTCCAGGCCTGTCCCTCCCCAAACAAGTCTCTTTCTCAAATCTATTACTTCCAAATTCCTGAGAAATCTGCAAATCACCTGTGCATTGTTAATTATTCCTTCAATAAATAGATTAAATAAAGATACTCTATTTTGACAAACCTAAATTTTAAGGGACATCCCAGTGCTATCAGTGATGGTTGCTCCTAACCAGATAATGAAGATCATATCAACTGGAGAATCCTAAGATCAACCAGATTACCATGAACTGTCTTGATATCAACAGATAGACTCATTTCTATGTACCTCTATAACCAGTCCCCACCCAATTTCCTTCAAAAGTGCCAGGAACCCTAAAAGAATCTCTCAGTCTCAAGATGCCCAGCATTCTCCTTTGAACGTACATTCCTTGCTTTACAACAAAAGGCATCTCTCTTGTGATTGTGCATATTCTCACTTGAATATGCTTTTTAAAATACGCCTGCCTATACTTCTGACAGTCTATGTCTTGCGAGTGTTGACATTCTTTTCCACCTTGCAAGCCAAAAACCCTGCTGTTCCTGAGTCGAGTTCCCCCTCTTCTCTGGGAATTCCTCAGATTTTTCTCCAGACATACCTCTTCTCTCATGGCATTACTTATTCCTTAGACTGTATGCTATAAGAGGGCTTCCATTGTGCCTACCTTATTCAGATTTTGCTTTAGCACCAAGCAGAGTGAATGGCACATGGTATTTCTATAATAACTATTTTTATATTGTTTATATTTTTATATTGTTGCTAACATATATGGAAACACAGAGAAAATAAGTGAATTACTTATTAAAGTGATTACTTTAAAAGAGTCACATGGTCAGAAAGCTCCAAAAATCAGAGCCAGAACCCAAACCCAGACTGGTATGGATTTGCAGAAACCAAACATGGTCTCACTCTCTGTGTTGTGGATAGAAACAATAACTGAATTGAACAGTCAGCTATGATGCAAAATCTTAAGAAATCTACTCCTTCTTCTCAAGGCATTTCATTCTCAGAAAAAAAAAATTAAAAAGATTACTTTAAAAAATAAAAAGTGGCCAAGTTGATAGTTTAAGGAAGAATATAAACAAAAACATAATGCTGCTGATATGACAATTTTTATCACCCTGTTATTGCTATTTTCCTTCTTTCTTCTTCTTCTTCTTTTTTTTTTTTTTTTTTTGTTACAGATTCTTCAGGTACTTATAAGCATGCTTTGAATTTAACTTCCACATAATGTAAGCTCTTTTAGGAAATGAATATTCATCAACAATTAGTATTTCTAAGGATGCATAGTTGCCTGTGTCGCCTTGTGATTTACTTTTATAAATAAGAGTGTTATCATTTAACAGTATTTATGTTGCCTCAAATATGAATTTCTATACATATAAAAGAAGTTTCCCTGAGAGCACTGCCTCAGCAGAGGTCTGCAGGCCCCTGGAGCAGGGCAGATTGCCCTTAATTACCTGAGGGTCTGTAAACAAACTCCCATAGGTATGGTTGATTTTCTTTCAATTTCTGAGACTACTGGAATTAATTGAAACTCTCAGAGTTTATGTCCAGGCCATTTGTGAAGCAATGCCATGCACATTTTTTAAATGCCTCATTGATTGAAAAGCATATCATTAAACTGTTTTTCCTCCACATATTCTGCAGCTGTGCATTCATGATGTTTTGTTTAAGGGGAAAAAAAGTCTTCTGAGAAATTAATTGATACAAGCCAGAACTTGGCCATTATAAGCACTTATCTTTCATTGTCTGTAAGTCCCACTTAATGAATAACTAGCTCTATTAGCCTCAAACCCTAGCGATTCAGCATGTGAATACCACATGAAATGTGACATTTTCTTATCCTGTAATACCTACTTGAAAATGAATGAGTGCTAAATTTTGTTTTGCCTAGGTTTTAAATGCTAATTTAAAACTGACTGTTTTAATGCAGATTCCAGATAAGGTTCTGATATGACTAATCAAAAGGAGTTAACCCCTGTTGTTGTACCTTTATTTCTGAAACTCAGCTAGAGTGCAACTCTTTTTCTAATTTGCTTTGAGTCCCTAAAATATGCATGAGTTTAAAAGGAAGATTTTATTTGTATACTACTTAAGTTTTATAATTCTACCCAAGAGAGTCTATTATTTTCTATATGAAAAAAAATAGACTTGGGAATTTTTTTATATTAAAGAGAAGAAAATGAATTCAAGGATATTTAATTACCATCTGATCTTTCCAAATGAGATTATGTTTGTTATGGTTTGGATGTAAGGTGTCTCCCAAAAGTATATGTGAGACAATGCAAGAAAGTTCAGAGAAGAAATTTTTGGGTTGTGAAAGCCTAAACCCAATCAGTGAATTATCCCCTAGGTGGGAGTAACTGAGTGGTAACTGGAAGAGGGCGGGGTATATATTTTTATCTGATGAGTAGAATTGTTCTCTCTGATTTCTGATCATCATGTGAGATGCTTCTCTCTGACAAATTTTCCATGTTGTTCTGCCCTACCTAGAGACCTGAGGAATAAAGCCAGCTGTTAATGGACTGAGACCTCTGAAACTGTGAGCCCTCAAATAAGCTTTCCCTAAGGCAGAGAAATGAATTACAGTAGATGGGGAGGAGGGAGAAGATGGGAGGGGAGGAGAGAGGAGGGGGGATAGTAGAGGATGGGAAGGGAGAAAAATAAATAGATAAATAAAGTTGTTCTGGTCTTTAAGTCACAGCAGTGATAAAGTTGACTAAAACAATGTCCTTCTGACCCCAAAGTCAAAGCTCTTTTTTTACATTATAATGAGCATGGTGAAGTGTGATAATATGACTACAGTTTTAGCATAAGGAATTGTATAAGTGGTCAGATCCAGAGTTTTGTTTCAGTACAAATCGACCTTACAAGTATCAGATACAAGAAAATAAAGAAAGTCATCCAGATATGCTTTCTTCAAAGAGCTTAAAATCTAACTGAGAAAACCTGAATCAAATCATGATAAAACAAATCCAGAGATGAAAAGAGAACGTGGGCAATGTTCTTTCATAATAAAAATGCAAAAAAAAAAAAAAACATTACTTCAATCAGAGAATACTACAAATGAATTTTGATTCACAGATGAGTAGTTTTCACAGCAGAAAATAGAAAGATAAAGAATGAAGAGACATAAATGGGGAAGTGAGAAACCCTGAGGAAAAGCAAAGGATGGATGAGAACATGACAGGTACATTTTGGAAAAAAAATACCTTATTAGCTTCAACTTCAATCTGATGAAAAAGAGTGGGAGGCACCTGTGGGAATCCCACCATTGGCTGGAAAATTTGTCCTTCCTCCTTCTTTACTGGACAAAATCCTACCCTTCCACTTTTTAAATCATCCAACATAGATTCCTATTCTTCCTCCTGGATATCCAGGTACCAGAGGTATTTTAGCAATCTATAATTGAATAACAAAGTATCCCCAAAATAGAGCCACATACAACAATAATACTTTATTATCTCCTAGTTTCTATGAGCTGGGATCTTGGAAGATGATTACTGAGTGGTACTGGTTTCAGTTCTTCACGGGATTTCAGGTAAGCTCTCAGCCAGAGAATCCACTTTCAGAGTTATCCATGTAGTTTTGACTGGCCTCAGTTCCTTGATAGCTGCAGGACTGAGAACATAACTCCTTGCCACATCGTCTTTTCATATTCATCTTCAGGCTTCTCATTACCTAACAGCTGATTTTCCCCAAAGTGAGTGATCCAAGACAGTAACCACAAGTTAGAAAGACAGCATCCAAGATGGAAGCCATAGTCTTTATAACCTAAATTTAGAAATCATGTCTCATCACACTGGGGGTGTGGCTCAGTGGCACAGAATGTGCCTAGCACATGTGAGGCTATGGGTTTGATTCCCAGCACTACCAGAAAGAAAAGAAGAGGAGGAGGAGGAGGAGAAATTATATTCTATCACTTCTTCCATATGTTTTTCATCAGTGAGACCCATCTTGGTAGAGAAGGAATGGATTACACTAGGATTTATATATCATAAAAAAGAGATCATTGTGAAACATCTTGGAAGAGGCTACTAATGTGGATTAAACAGTGTGTTCCCATTCAATGTTCAGATTTTGAGCTAAGATGGCCAGTGAGCTGTTGTGTTCTTACAAAATCAGTCCAGTGCTGTGAAACTTTCCGTTTATTGATTTCATTACTTGCTATTCAGAACACCAATCATTATTGTACATCTTTAACCTCCTTTACAAGAAAAAAAAAAGTTATATAATACTATCTGCAGGTTTCTGGAACCCCCAGATAATTTTATTCTCTTTCTAGGATTTATGTTAAAATTGTATGCGTTAGAATCTTCTTCCCCTATATAGTTTTAGGGGGGCTTGATAACTGCTAATTCACGCTAGCATTGATGAGAATTTTTTTCTCTAACGCTATCCATTATTCAACAAAATCAGCATCAATGTGATTCATTAAGCAGTAATCCCGTCTATTTAAATCCTTTCTCTCCACAAGATCTTCCTAGACTTATTGGAAGGGATAAGCTTTCTAAAAGCTATTGCATCATAAAAGCACAATTGATTTCTATGTAACATACACACTTAAAGTTATTATATTTTAAGATTGAATCAGTTGGTTTGAAGACAAGAACGGGAGCTAATGACATTATGTTTACAATTATAGATTTAGAATACAGTAAATTTCATTTTTTTCTTATAGGCAAGAATTTTTCACCAAGAGCAAGGGGCAAGAAGGCCAAACCTGGAGGAAGTCAATTAGTAAATAAGTATATAAAACTATTAAAACTCCTGACAGAGTAGTGTCAGGGTATACAATACCTGGACTTAGTCAGAACACTTGGATTTGTATTTGGGTTTGCTACTTAGTAAACCTATGACATTGAGTAATGTACTTGCCACTTCTGATGTTAAACTTTCTAATCTAAATAATGAGTATAACAAGTATCTATCAGTTGATAAATTTAAATAGCCAATGTAAATGTACCTTAATTATATGGAAATTACCATAAATCAAAGTATGTATAAATGTTGAGTTTATATTAAACCCTCAAAGACATAGCTGAATAGTTTTAAACCAATGTCAGACTCATATACAAGTAATAAATGATATATATTGCATAATAATTTGTATTAAAATATGCACTAACTACTTAACTATGTTTAATTATCATATGACTTGCCAAAGCTTAAATATTCCTGGGGAGCAGAGAATGCAGCATTTTTATTCAGTAATCTATACCTAACACTTTGCACATTGGTACATTATGATTCATATTAATCATAAAATTATCTACCTATTTAATTGTATGAAGAAGCAATTATATTATAAATATTATAATAAAATCTCATATTTTTATAATATTATAATAATCATTACATTTTTTTTGACTCAAATGCCTGATATTGCCCAAAGGTCTTAGAAAATATAAATCACTCTTTAATATAGAAACCAATGTCAAATAGTTATGCACTAAGATACATTTTGACATTATTACATTTTGGCAAGAGTTTAAATGTTCAACAGAAGAAAAATTATTAAGAAATTGTATGCATTCAAGAATACATTTTATAGGGATTTTAAATGATGGTTATAAACTTTATGCAGCAACTATGAAAATATTGTTTTAAAAGTGATACACAAAATTACATATACAATATGACAAGCATGTAGAAATATTAAACTTCACATGATGTATTATACTGATTTCTAAAAACTTAAAGAAATGGAACATTTTTAACTTTCTGCTAGTTTTCAAATTATTGAAAACATTAGGCTAATTTTACCATGAAGAAATAATAAAATATAAAATTCAATTTAAGTAATATATATTTTCTCTTTTAACCAGTAATTAGATTATGAAATAGTTACAATATTTAGTAACTTGATGTAAATAGGCATCAAAATCAGCATGTTTACAAGAAATTAGGAAATAACAGTAAGGCTTTACTATTGAACAATATTCTAAATAATACTGTTCTATAGTACTGCTTGTCATTTTATTGTAAATAAACTTTAAAATGTATGTAGAAACTTGCATTCATTTTCTATTATTGCTATAATAAATTACTAGAAAGTTGAGGTTGTAAAACAGCAAAAATTTATTCTCTTGGAGGTGTGAAGGTTGAAGTTCTGAAATGGGTGCTGTAGAGCTAAAAGCAAGGTGTTAGAGATGCTGCATTCTTTGGACATTCTAGGGGAGATTCTTTCTAGCTTCTAGAGGACAACAGCATTCTTTGCCTTGTAGCCCCTCCCTCTGTCTTCAAATCAACATTAAAACTTCCATTTCCATCATCATCTGAATCCTCTGACTTTGAACTTCTTGCCTAACCTCTCTCAAGAATCTTCCTGTTTACACTGAACGAACCTGCAAATTCCAAGAAAATCCTTCATCTAAGGATCCTTTACCAAATCACATGAGGAGAATTTCTTTTCCCATCTAAGATAACATATTCACATGTTCTGGAGATCTGGATGTGGATATCTTTGTGTCATTATTCTGTCTGCCACAAGACACAGATGGGAATTCATTATGGAATGAAAAGCTCCACATAGAGAAAAGGTATTTCTATGAATGTTCTATTTTAAATTTAATATTTACATGTAATAAAGAGAGTGATTTGATCATTAGAATCATAGGGATTTTAAAAAAGATTGTCACTGGAAACTCAAATTGTGTCCGTAGAGAATGTATTAATGCAAGCATCATGAAACAAGCATAAATGTCTCTCTCTTAAAATCAAATCAGCATTCATTCTGTTTTTGTAATTTCTCCTCTATTGCTGCCACTCTTTAAAAACAATAAGAGCAAATACCCTTTTAAACTTTAAGTATTATTTTATTGGCTATATCTAACTTTATACTTTAATCAGGAATAATGGTGATTGTATTAGCAGTTTGTGCTTATAGTATATTGCTATAATTAAAAAGACATTAAAATATTCCAACTTAATATTTCTACCATAGTTATTTTATGCATTACCTTAAAATTCATTTTCTGTAATACAAAGTCATTTGTACAAATGCATTCAATTGATTCAATTAAAATAATTATAAGCCAACTGATAAAATATATATGCACCTTGAGATGGAGTTACAATTTGTGTTTAGGAAATAGCAAATCTATGTTTGCAAATAAAATTTTTTATATCAGATTTAGTGATGTGCTTGCATAATTATGTTTATGCCTGGTAATCAGATATTTTTAAAACTTTATCTGACTTTAAAAATTCAAATAAAGTCATTTATATGATATATTGTCATCTGATGATCCTGAGTAATAGATCATTTGGGAATCAAATCACATTATTATTAATGGTGATTCAGATATAATCAACAAAAAGGAGGCTTTGTCCACACAAATAATTAAATCATTCTCATTAAGTAAATAATAGGTTACAATATGTTAAAAAGGGTAATCTCTCTTTAAAATTCTACACAAATTTCACACAAAGCCATGATTCTCCACACAGGCCATATAATTAGATCTTCTATCTTTCCAAAGCTTTTTGGGAGCATCATCAGATTAATTGGGTGGTATGGGAAGCCCTTGGCATTATTATATTTTTAAAGGCATCAAATAATATCATGTGCAATCCAGATCAAGAACCATTACATACACTGAACAAATATTGATGAATGACAACATGAAACAGTACTGCTTAGTCATTTTTAGTTACCAACACTTTGGAACTAAGTATGTTTTCAATTCGTTAATAATTATTTGTATACACAGTGTCTATGTGTATATATATGTACATATATACATTTTGTTACTTACATGCTATATATATATATATATATATGTTATAAACATATTATAAAATTATAAATACTGAAAATATTTTTTCCTTTTGAGTCTATTTATTAATTTTTTTACTACAATTTTTCAAATTAGATTAGATTTTTAGTCTAATGCAAATAAAGTGAAATCTAAACCCATTAGTGACAGACACAGGAATAGTTTCCAAATCCTTGTTTTGCATGATAATCAGTATCATCTTAATTTCTGCAAAATTATAAATGTTCTAAAGAAATAAAAATTTAAAGATTTTTTTTTATTGTTTGCATATGGTTGAAAGAAGTTGCCATTAAATAAACAAACATGGGGCTGGGGATGTGGCTCAAGCGGTGGCGCACTCGCCTGGCATGCATGCGGCCCGGGTTCGATCCTCAGCACCACATACCAACAAAGATGTTGTGTCCGCCGAGAACTAAAAAATAAATATTAAAATTTCTCTCTCTCTCTCTCTCTCTCTCTCTCTCTCTCTCTCTCTCTCTCTCTCTCCTCTCTCACTCTCTCTTTAAAAAAAAAATAAAATAAATAAATAAATAAACAAACATTTTGTATCTGTAGTTCGGATAATTACTGTGGCTAACTTAATCTTGAAAACTACCTTTGAGGTAAATTGTTGCTGTTTTAAATTTGTTTATAGCAAATTTAATTTTGCCCTGATACATAGTTACTTTCATTAAAATAATTCAAATAAGTTCAGATATTCATACAATATACATACACATATTTCTGTAAAGAAAATATTTTTATGGTTTTCTATTACTATAATGATATATATCTACTTTCTTTCTTTCAATCTGTTTTTGCTTTTGTTATTGTTGTTGGGACACTCTCTTATTATGTTGTCCACACTGGCCTCAAACTCTTGATTCTCCTGCTTCAGTCTCCCAAGCAGCCTGACTAAAGCATGCAACATTTTCTTTCATTCTCTTGATCCCTCCTCCACCTACCTCTCTCTCTCTCTCTCTCTCTCTCTCTCTCTCTCTCTCTCTCTCCCTCTCTATCTCTCTCTCCACACACACACACACTCACACACACACACACACACCTATTGTTCATTTATTCTGTCTAAAAACATGTGCTTTGGATATTCATCTTGATTAGTATATAAGAATCTTCATCAGTCTTAATTTGTGCATTGTAATCCATACAATGGATAAACAATTTATTTAACCATTCCCATATTGATGTCTTTTAAGTTGTTTCCAGTTTTTGCTATGAAACTTCTTGTGGAAACCATATTTCAATGAAGAGCCTTCTTGTGGAAATTGATAGGTGTTTCTGTAAGGTAGATTCTGAGAAGTGGAATCACTACATCATGGAATGCATGTGATTTTTATGTTAAGGGGTAAAGATGGCTGGAAGTACAGCATAGTGACAAAGTACATGATTTATATGCATGAGATCCTAGGTTCAACCCCCAGCATCCCTGCACAACCCAAAATAAAAAGTGATAATAATGAATTGTCTTACATATATGCTATTTGTTCCTGTTAACCATCAATGATCATGTGTTTTACCATTTTCATAACAGATCTTGATATCATTAAACTTTGATTTTTGCTGTGTGAAAAATCAGCATCTCCCTTGTTATAATTTTAGGTCCATAATTATTAGTGAGATTGAACATTCTTGCATTAAACCAATGGCTAATAAACTTTTAGCTATTTATTTTCCGTTTTTTATGAATTACCCAATTGTATCACCTACCTCTTTTCTATTTACATTACTAATCTTTTCTTCATAATATTAGTTATTTGGATATTACTTTATGTATATTACTTTATGTATATTTTCTTCCATTCAGTCACATGACTTTTAACAAGAGTTAGGGTGGACAAGAAAAGAAAACTAGAGTGCGCTGCGTCACTGTGCGGGAGAAAGACGAGGTGAAACGGATGAAGGCTACCTTGGTGGGAATCCCCAGTGAAATTGAGGTGCTCCAGAATCTAGAGGACAGAGTTCCAGCGCGCGGGATTCAGCTGCAGGGGCTTGGTCGCGGGTGATTTCTCCGCACGGAGGGAAGCAGTACCTGGTCGGCGGACCGCCCCGTGGATGGAGTCTGGGACGCTCCCGGGATTGCAGCGAGGCGGATTCTAGAGGCTCCTGCCAGTGGCGCACTGGCCGCGCTGAGTGCTGAGTTCCAGATTTGAAACAGAGGAGAGAACCGGTCCAGTTCGAATCCCGACGCCGGTCGGAACACGGAGGAGGACAGCGGCCGCCATCATGGAGAGCTGATGCAATCATCCCTGTTTTCTGCTGATCTCAGCTCATTCAGCTACGGAGCAGGTGATTCCAGGCTGGTATTTGCCTGCGCCGCGCGGATGGATCGCTCTGGCTCGGGACTGGAAAGCCTGAGGAGAATACTCTTCGGGCCTCACCCCTGGCAAGGCGGGCGCCGGACTTTGAGCGGCCAGACTCTGGTTCCCCGGGTTGCTTTGGCCCAGGGCGGGAGATCATTCGGGGACTCCGGGCGGAGGCCAGTTACAAGTGCATTGTGCCCTGAGGGGTGGCGTGGCTCTAACTCCCGGAACAGTTTTGGCTCGGGGCCAGGGAACCCGCGGGGACGGCGTCTTTGACCCTGCCCCTGGCTGAGCATACGCTGAGCTGGGAGAGGTTGGAGCTGCTAGGCTCGGGCTCCCGGGGCTGTTTGGGCCTGAGGCTGGGGTACCTCTGTGGAGCCGGCTCCTAGCAGAGTGTGGCAGGGATCGGAGAGGCTGGGTTCTGGCTCCCGTGGCTGCTTGAGCCCAGGGCCGCGGAGCCTGCGGGGACCGCGAGCTGAGGCCAGCCACAAGTGAGGCTTGCTACGAGGGGCAGCGGGACTCTGTCTCCCGGAACAGTTTTGGCCCGGAGCTGGGGAGCCCGCGGGAAGTGCGTCTTAGTCTCTGCTCCCAGCGGAGCGGGCACCGAGCAGGGAGAATCTGGTGCAGCCAGGCTTGGGCACCGAGCAGGGAGAGTCTGGTGCAGCCAGGCTGGGGCTCCCAGGGCTGCTTTGGCCTGGGATTGGGGAACCCGAGGCGGTTGCTCTGAGGAGCCTGATCCTAGCAGAACGAGGCGGGGATCAGAGAGACCGGCTCCTGGCTCCCGAAGCGGCTCTGGCTCAGGGTTGGGGATCCTGCGGGGACTGCTTCTTGGTCCGGGTCCTGCTGGGTGCTGCGGGGGCCGGGGGGGCAGAGTGGAGCTGCCTCCTGCGCCCAGAGCAGGCTAAGGGTCCCGCCGGTGTGGTATCGCGACACCCCAGCTGCAGCTGGGGCCGAGGAGAGTAGCCGCCCACGCCTGGAACAGGACCAGCGACCCGACGGCAGGGTAGCCAAGTCAACCCACTTGGAGTGGAGGCAATGAAGAGCCGCCGTCTGATCCTGCAAGGTAGGCAGTCCTGCATCCCACTGGCAGGACAGGCTCGGCAGCCTGCCAGTGTGGTGGACGAGTAGCATCGAGGCAGTCACGTCACACTGGTTGGAGTGGGGGTTGAACAGAGCCGCCGCCAGCGTCTGGAAGGAGTCCAGAGACCCGTTGGAGAGGCAGTTAGGTACCCCCACTGGGAGTGGGGGTTGAGCAGAACTGCCGCCCAGGCCCGCAGGGTGGGCAGATCTGAGACCCACTGGCTGAACAGGCTTGGAGGCCGACCAGCGTGGTAGACACGTCACATCATCTGGAGTAGGGGTGGAGAAGAGCTGCCGCCCACATCCGGATCAGGACCAACGATCAGAGGACGTGGTAGGAACGTCACCGCAATTGGAGTGGGGGCAGAGTAGAGCAGCCACCTGTGCCCGCAGGGTGGGCAGACCTACGACCAACCAGCGTAGTGGATAGATCACCCTGATTAGAGGAGGAGCACAGCCACTACCCGCCCTACAAGAGAGATATCCCAACTATACAAGAGAAATATAAATAAACAGGGGGAAAAACTTCAAAAACACAACAGTTTCACCAAGCAGAAAGAAACGCAAGCAATATGAAAAGACAAGGAAAGAAAGGACCACAAGCAATGCAGGTCAACTCAACTCTAGAAGAGGTAATAGCTGCAACAGATGGAATGTCAGATAAAGAGTTCAGGATATACATGCTTCAGATGATCTGGACTCTCAAGGAAGACATGAGACAGCAAAATCAGACAATGAAAGATCACATTGACAAGGAACCACAGAAACAAATCCAGGAAGTAAAAGATCAATTTCACAGGGAGTTAGAAGTAATAAAAAACAAACAAATAGAAATCCTAGAAATGCAGGAAGCAATAAACCAACTTAAAACCTCAATTGACAATACTACCAGCAGAATAGATCACTTAGAAGATAGAACATCAGACAATGAAGACTAAGTATTTCAACTTGAGAAGAACATAGACAGTTCAGCAAGACTGCTAAGAAACCATGAACAGAACATTCAAGAATTATGGGACAACATTAAAAGACCAAACTTAAGAGTCATTGGGATACAGGAGGGCACAGAGCTCCAAACCAGAGGAATGAACAATCTATTCAATGAAATAATACAAGAAAACTTCCCAGACTTGAAGAATGAAACAGAATCCCATATCCTAGAAGCCTACAGGACACCGAAAGTGCAAAATCATAAGAGATCCACACCTAGACACATCATAATGAAGATGCCCAACATACAGAATAAGGAGAGAATTTTAAAAGCTACAAGAGAAAGAAAGCAGATTACATTTAGGGGCAAACCAATCAGGATAACAGCTGATCTCTCAACACAGACTCTGAAAGCTAGAAGATCCTGGAATAACATTTTTCAAACACTGAAAGAAAATGGGCTCCAACCAAGAATCGTGTATCTGGCGAAATTAAGCTTCAGGATGGAAGATGAAATTAAAACCTTTCACGATAAACAAAAGTTAAAAGAATTCGCAGCTAGAAAACCATCTCTTCAAAAAATCCTTGGCAAAACATTACAGGAAGAGGAAACTGAAAATAACATTGAAAACCATCAGTGGGAGGTAGGACAGTAAAGGGGGGAAAGTAACCAAAGAGGAAAACTAATCAGGTTTAGTAACATAAATAAACAAATATGACTGGAGGAACAAACCAAATCTCAATAATAACCCTAAATGTTAATGGCTTAAACTCACCAATTAAGAGACACAGGCTAGTCGAATGGATCACAAAACAAGATCCAACAATATGTTGCCTACAGGAGACGCATTTGATAGGAAAAGATATACATAGACTGAAGGTGAAAGGCTGGGAAAAATCATTCCACTCATATGGACTGCGGAAACAAGCAGGAGTGTCCATACTCATATCAAACAAAATAGATTTCAAGCCAAAGTTAATCAAAAAGGATAAAGAGGGACACTACATACTGCTCAAGGAAACCATACACCAACAAGACATAACAATCATAAATATATATGCCCCAAACAATGGTGCAGCTACGTTCATCAAGCAAACTCTTCTCAAGTACAAGAGTCTAATAGACCACCATACAATAATCATGGGAGACTTCAACACACCTCTCTCACCACTGGACAGATCTTCCAAACAAAAGTTAAATAAGGAAACTATAGAACTCAACAACACAATTAACAACCTAGACTTAATTGACATATATAGAATATACCACCCAACATCAAGTAGTTACACTTTTTTCTCAGCAGCACATGGATCCTTCACAAAAATAGATCATATATTATGTCACAGGGCAACTCTTAGACAATATAAAGGAGTAGAAATAATACCATGCATCTTATCTGATCATAATGGAATGAAACTGAAAATCAACGATAAAAGAAGGAAGGAAAAATCATGCATCACTTGGAGAATGAACAATAGGTTACTGAATGATCAATGGGTTATAGAAGACATTAAGGAGGAAATTAAAAACTTCTTAGAGTTAAATGAAATCACAGACACAACATATCGGAATCTATGGGACACATTGAAAGCAGTTCTAAGAGGAAAATTCATTGCTTGGAGCGCATTCCTTAAAAAAAGAAAAAACCAACAAATAAACGACCTCATATATCATCTCAAAATCCTAGAAAAAGAAGAGCAAAACAACAGCAAAAGAAGTAGAAGGCAAGAAATAATTAAAATCAGAGCTGAAATTAATGAAATTGAAACAAAAGAAACAATTGAAAAAATTCACAAAACCAAAAGTTGGTTCTTTGAAAAAATAAATAAAATCGACAGACCCTTAGCCATGCTAACGAAGAGAAGAAGAGAGAGAACCCAAATTACTAGCATACGGGATGAAAAAGGCAATATCACAACAGACACTTCAGAAATACAGAAGATAATCAGAAATTACTTTGAATCCTTATACTCCAATAAAATAGAAGATAGTGAAGGCATCGATAAATTTCTTAAGTCATATGATCTGCCCAGATTGAGTCAGGAAGATATAGACAACCTAAACAGACCAATAACAATAGAAGAAATAGAAGAAACCATCAAAAGACTACCAACTAAGAAAAGCCCAGGACCGGACGGGTATACAGCAGAGTTTTACAAAACCTTTAAAGAGGAACTAACACCAATACTTTTCAAGCTATTTCAGGAAATAGAAAAAGAAGGAGAACTTCCAAAGACATTCTACGATGCCAACATCACCCTGATACCTAAACCAGACAGAGATACTTCAAAGAAAGAAAACTACAGACCAATATCTCTAATGAACCTAGATGCAAAAATCCTCAATAAAATTCTGGCGAATCGGATTCAAGATCGTATCAAAAAAATTATACACCATGATCAAGTAGGATTCATCCCTGGGATGCAAGGCTGGTTCACTATACGGAAATCAATAAATGTTATTCACCACATCAATAGACTTAAAAATAAGAACCATATGACCATCTCGATAGATGCAGAAAAAGCATTCAACAAAGTACAGCATCCCTTTATGTTCAAAACTCTAGAAAAATTAGGGATAACAGGATCATACCTCAACATTGTTAAAGCAATCTATGATAAGCCACAGGCCAGCATCATTCTGAATGGAGAAAAATTGAAGGCATTCCCTCTTAGATCTGGTACAAGACAGGGATGCCCTCTCTCACCACTTCTGTTCAACATAGTTCTCGAAACACTGGCCAGAGCAATCAGACAGACGAAAGAAATTAAAGGCATAAAAATAGGAAAAGAAGAACTTGAATTATCACTATTTGCAGACAATATGATTCTATACCTAACAGACCCAAAAGGGTCTACAAAGAAACTATTAGAGTTAATAAATGAATTCAGCAAAGTGGCAGGATATAAAATCAACACACATAAATCAAATGCATTCCTGTATATCAGCGACAAATCCTCTGAAACGGAAATGAGGACAACTACTCCATTCACAATATCCCACCCAAAAATAAAATACCTGGGAATCAACCTAACAAAAGAGGTGAAAGACCTATACAATGAAAACTACAGAACCCTAAAAAGAGACATAGAAGAAGACCTCAGAAGATGGAAAAATATACCCTGTTCATGGATAGGCAGAACTAACATCATCAAAATGGCGATATTACCAAAAGTTCTCTATAAGTTCAATGCTATCCCAATCAAAATCCCAACAGCATTTCTTGTAGAAATAGATAAAACAATCAGGAAATTCATATGGAATAATAAAAGACCCAGAATAGCAAAAACAATGCTAAGCAGGAAGTGTGAATCAGGCGGTATAGCGATACCAGACTTCAAACTATACTACAGAGCAATAGTAACAAAAACAGCATGGTACTGGTACCAAAACAGGTGAGTGGACCAATGGTACAGAATAGAAGACACAGTAACCAATCCACAAAACTACAACTATCTTATATTTGATAAAGGGGCTAAAAGCATGCAATGGAGGAAGGATAGCATCTTCAACAAATGGTGCTGGGAAAACTGGAAATCCATTTGCATCAAAATGAAATTGAATCCCTTTCTCTCGCCATGCACAAAAGTTAACTCAAAATGGATCAAGGAGCTCGATATTAAATCAGAGACACGGCGTCTGATAGAAGAAAAAGTCGGCTATGATCTACATACTGTGGGGTCAGGCCCCAAATTCCTCAATAGGACACCCATAGCGCAAGAGTTAACAACCAGAATCAACAAATGGGACTTACTCAAACTAAAAAGTTTTCTCTCAAAAAAAGAAACAATAAGAGAGATAAACAGGGAGCCTACATCCTGGGAACAAATCTTTACCCCACACACTTCAGATAGAGCCCTAATATCCAGAGTATACAAAGAACTCAAAAAATTAGATAATAAGATAACAAATAACCCAATCAACAAATGGGCCAAGGACCTGAACAGACACTTCTCAGAGGAGGACATACAATCAATCAACAAGTACATGAAAAAATGCTCAACATCGCTAGCAGTCAGAGAAATGCAAATCAAAACCACCCTAAGATACCATCTCACTCCAGTAAGATTGGCAGCCATTAAGAAGTCCAACAACAACAAGTGCTGGCGAGGTCTATTCCCTAAAGACCCCTTCTCGGTCTATTCCCTAAAGACCTAACAAGAGCATGCTACAGGGACACTGCTACATCGATGTTCATAGCAGCACAATTCACGATAGCAAGATTGTGGAACCAACCTAGAAGCCCTTCAATAGATGAATGGATTAAAAAATGTGGCATTTATACACAATGGAGTATTACTCTGCATTAAGAAATGACAAAATCATAGAATTTGGAGGGAAATGGATGGCATTAGAGCAGATTATGCTAAGTGAAGCTAGCCAATCCTTAAAAAACAAATGCCAAATGTCTTCTTTGATATAAGGGGAGTAACCAAGGACAGGGTAGAGACGAAGAGCTGGAGAAGAAGATTAACATTTAACAGGGATGATAGGCGGGAGGGAAAGGGAGAGTTAAGGGAAATTGCATGGAATTGGAAGGTGAGCCTCAGGGTTATACACAATTACACATAAGAGGAAAGGAGGAGTAGGATAGAAATTATACAAGTGTAAGAAACGATTTACAGTAGAGGGGGTGGAGAGAGAGAAGGGGAGGGGAGGGGAG
Source organism: Spermophilus citellus (assembly GCF_964194105.1). Lineage (NCBI taxonomy): Eukaryota > Metazoa > Chordata > Mammalia > Rodentia > Sciuridae > Spermophilus > Spermophilus citellus. The sequence continues at coordinate 198,455,357 of NC_138182.1, read as the reverse complement.
GGGAGGGGAGGGGGGATAGTGGAGAATGGGATAGACAGCAGAATACATCAGTCACTAGAAAGGCAATTTGTAAATCAATGGAAATGTAACTGATGTGACACAGCAACCTGTATACGGGGTAAAGGTGGGAGTTCATAACCCACTTGAATCATTCTGTGAAATATGGTATATTAAGAACTATGTAATGTTTTGAACAACCAACAATAAAATAATAAAAAATAAATAAATAAAAAAAATAAAAAAAAAAAGAAAAGAAAACTATTGGCCAAGATGCCTGATACACACAGATGCAAAAATATGAAACAAAATAATAGCAATCTTCAACAGTATATGCAAATGATCATTCACCAAAATCAAGTGGGGGTTCATCCCAGAGATGAAAAGGATGCTTCCATATATCTAAATTAATAAATATGATACTCCATATTAACAAAACAAAAGTCAAAAGCTATATAATCATCTCAACAGGTGTAAAAAGAGCATTTGACAAAATTCAACATGTGTTTATACTAAATACTCTCAAAAAATGAGTATTGGAGGAATGTACCTCAATATAATAGAGGCCATATGTGAAAAATTCACAGATAGCATCATACTCAAGGAAAAATTAAAGGCTTTACTCTAAGGTCAGGAAAGAGACAAAGATACCCCCTCTCACCACTTCTATTCAACACAGTTCTAGAAGTTCTATCCTCAGCAATCGTGCAAGAAAGCAATAAAAAAGCATCAATACAGGAAAGAAAGAAATAAAATTCTCTGTTTGCTGATGACATGATCTTATAGAAAAACTTGTAAACTCCACCAAAAAATTGTTAAAATGACCAAATTCAACAAAATAGCAAATTAAAAAATATACAAAGATCAATAGCATTTCTATACACCAACAATGAACTATCCAATTGAAAGATATTAATAATTTCATTTACAATAGCATCAAAAAGAATAAAATACTTAACATTCAATTTAACCAATGATATGAAATATTGGTACACTAAAAACCATAAAATACTGATGACATGTTTTAAGAAAATATAACAAATGGAAAGATAACTCATTAATGGATTGGAAGAATATTATTAAAACGTTCATATTATCCAAGGCAATCTCCAGATTCAATGGGATCACCATCAAAATTCCACTCTCATTCTTCATATAAATATAAAAAAATCATTCTAAAATTTTTAGGGACTCAGAAAAGATCTCAAACAACCAAAGCAATCTTGAGTAAAAAGAACATAGCTGGAGGCATTGCACTCCCTTATTTAAAAATGTAGTGCAAGGATTTAGGGATGAAAACAGCATGACACTAGCATAAAAACAGAAACACCATCCAATGGAATAGGGTAGAATCCTCATAAATAAAACCACATTATCTATAGTCAATTAAGTTTTAACAAAATTTCTAAGACCATGCAATGGTGAAAGAGCAGTCTCTTCAATAAATGATGTCAGACAAGGTAAATATACACATGTATTGGTTGGATTGTTATCTCATCCCATAGATAAAAATTAACTCAAAGTGGATGAAAGATTAAATCTGAATTTATAAATCTACTAGAAGAAGATACAGGAGGGAAGCTCCATGCCATTTATCTGGCTAGGAATTAAAAGCATAAGCAACAAAAGCAAGCATAGATAAACAGGATTATATCAAACTAAAATTTATTTGCACAACCATGGAAATAATTAACAAAGTAAGGAGACAACCCAGAAATTGGGAAAAATATTTATAAACCATGCATCTTATAAGGGGCACGTTTATGTATTCAAGATAAATAAAGAACTCAAATAACACAATGGCAAGAAAGTAAACAACCCAATTACAAAATGGCAAAGAATTTAAACAGATAATTCTTTGTTCAGGAAATGAAAAAAATATGAGTGATCAACAGATATTTTAAAAAAACTGCTCATCTCCAATCATCAAAGAAATGCAAATAAATTCATAATGAGATATCATTCACACCTCTTAGAATGGTTATTATCAAAAAAATGAATAATAACACATGTTGGCAAGAACATGGAGAAAATAGAAATTTTATGCATTGTGGGTAGAAATACAAATTAGTAAAAAATTTTAGAAAACCCTAAAGTTGTTCTACAATATAATCTAACAATCCTAGTCCTAGGTATGTTTGCAAAGGAATTCAAACCAATATGTCAAAGAAATATCTCCACTACCATGTTCATTTAGCCAATATTCACAATAGCTATTAAAGCAACCTAAGTGACCATCAGTGAATAAAAGGAGGAGACATAAAGAAAATGTGAAACACACATACATATAAACACACACACACACACACACACACACACACACACACACACAAATACAGTAAATACTATTCAACCGTAAAAAGAAGGAAACCCTGTCATTTGTGACAACATGGATGAAAATGGAAGACATTATTCTAAGTGAAATAAGCCAGATACCGTAATACAAATACTTACTATGAAATCTAAAAATGCTGAATATAAAGAAGCAGAGAGAAAAATGATGACCAGAGGCTAGGGTGGTAGGGGACAGGAGAAGTGGGAGCTTCTAGGCAAAGAATGTAGAACTTCAGGTAGATGAGAAGAGCAAGTTCAGGAGATCTATTGTACAATATGGTGACTGTGGTTAATAACTATGTATCCTGGAAATTTATTAAGAGGGTAGATTTTAAGTATTTTCACCACCAAAAAATGATAAATTAGTGAGGTGATAGATATGTTAGCATGATTAAATCTTTCTGTAGTATATACATGAATAAATACCACATTATAACCCATAAATACACATGATTACTATCTGTCATTTAAAAATTAACATTTAATTTTTAAAAAAGAAGTCATACACACAAAAGCCTGGATGCAGAATTGCATATATGCATAAGCTCAATGATAGAAATATATTATGAATAGAAAAGAAGCAGCTAGCAATATTTATGCATAGATGAATTATTGAATAAATTTTAATTTGTATGAATGTTTTCTCTATATTATATATATGTATTTTTCAATGAGCATTTATCAAAAGGAAAAATAAAAATGTAAACTTTTGTCTCCTCAAAAAAAAAAAGAGTTAGGGTGATGTTTCTGGTAAATTAGTTGCTAATTTTTATGCAGTCCCAATTATCATTATTATCAGTTTCCTTTGTTTTTTCTTTCTTCTCTTATTTATGTTGTTAGGCTTTTTGACTGTTGTATGTTATTTAAACACAGCTTTCTTCTACACTCAAATCCATCAACATAATATTTTCAACTATTTTAATACTTTATATTTTGCCTTTTTATGTCACATTTCTCATTTCTTTGAAAGTTATTTCATGAATTGTGTGGAATAGGGGTAGATTTAGTTTTTCTAATGGAAAATAAATTATTCAGATAACATCTATTAAATGTATCACTTTTCTCCTACTGATTTGAGATCCTGTATTTATTATAAAGTTTCCATATTTATAATTTTAAATATGAATACTGTATTCTGTTCTGGTGATCTAGTGTCTATTCTTGTGCTCATACTGTATGGTTTTAAAATGGATATTGTTATAATATTATAAATCTTGACCTATATAGTAGGATGGTTCCCACTTGCTGGTTCTTTTTCAGGACAGTGTTAACTATTGGCTCTTTCGCATATGGATTTGGAACAGACTGTCACATTCTATCAAACAGCTGTTAGAGTTTTGACTGGAATTTATATTGGTTTATGAACTAGAGAAATTATTGGATTTTTTAATGGTATTAGACCTTTCTCTCTATAAACATGTCATTTCTTCCCACTAATACAGATCATTTTTATTCATGAACAAATATGTATTGTTAAAAGAGAAAAGGATCTTCTAGTTTGTTGTTGTTGTTGTTGTTGTTGTTATACATGACAGTAGAATGCATTTTGACACATCATACATAAATGGAGTATAATTTCTCATTTTTCTGCTTGTACATGATGTAGAATCACACTGGTTGTGTAATCATATATGTGCATAGGGTAACAATGTCTGATTCATAATACTACCCTTCCTATCCCCTTACCCCCTCCTGTCCCTTCACTCCCCTTTACCTAATCCAAAGTTTCTCTATTTCTCCTTAGCCCCCATGCTTATTGTGAATTAGTATCCACATATGAGAGAACATTCAGCCTTTCGTTTGGAGGGATTGGCTTATTTCACTTAGCAGGATATTTACTAGCTCCATCCATTTACTTGCAAATGCCAGAATTTCATTCTTTTTTTAAGGCTGAGTAATAGCCAATTATGTATATATACCACATTTTCTTTATCCATTCATCTATTGAAGGGAATCTACATTGGTTCCATAGTTTGGTTATTGTGAGTTCAACTGCTATAAATGTAATCAGCATCACCATAGTATGCTGGTTTTCAGTCCTTTGGATATAAACTGAGGAGTAGGATAACTGGGTTGAATAGTGGTTTCATTCCAAGTTTTCTGAGAAATATGAAATGATTATTGGGAGGAAATCTATAATTTTGATGCTATGATGAAGCAATACTTATGTCATTTTATGATTGTTTTATAGAAAATATATTTTCTCAGTAGGAAATAAGGAGCTTAATTTTCTCATCTGTTTCTATGAAATAACAGGTTATGAGTTATATTGTCATTCTTGCCAATCTGTGAATCCGGGCAAGCCCCATGAGTAGTGATAGAAGTCAAATTCCAATCCTTGCTGGTTAATTCTCTTGAATACCTAAATAGTTGCCCAGAAATAATATCATCTGAAAATATTGACACAACTATTTTTCCATTTTCTTTTTTTTAATCTTACCTATTTTTGTTGACTTGGTATATTTTCTAGAAGCCTCAGATGTATGTTAAATACTAAGGTTTTAGTGGAAATTTCTATTTTTCCTTAATATTCATAAGAATGCTTTTATGTATCACTTTTTTTAAGTTGAAAGAAAAATTATTGTAAAAGCTAAGGAAATAATCTTCCTTCAACTGATTTTTGATACTTTTACTTCATTTATTTTGAAAGAGAACAAACTAGCACTGGTTACATATATAAATAAATATCAGTAGGTTCTTAGAAATCTTTCTAAAATAATTATGATAGTAATAAGAGTCACAAATTATTGTATGCCTCAAATGGATGTGACATATAGATATTTTATGTACATCTATATTTTAGAAAGTACAATAGTCTGATATTCATTCTTATGGATTATAGGATGTTATAGTTAACATAAGTGGTGTCCCCCAAAAGTTCAAGTGTAAGAAAATGCAAGAAAGTTTACAGGTGAAATAATTTGGTTATTAGACCCTTAAACCTAATCAGTACATTAACCCACTTGAATGGATTAACTTGGTCATAACTAAAGGCAAGAAGAGTATGGCTGGATGAGGTACATCTCTAGAAAGTATGTGTTTGGTGTTTATTTTTTTTGTTCCGAGCAAGTGGATCTCTGTGTCTGCTTCCTTGTTGCCATGCCCTGAGCTGCTTTCCTTCTCCTCACCTTTCCACCTTGGTGTTCTGCCTCACCTGGTGCACAAAGCAGTAGAGTTGGACATCCATCTGTGGAATGAGACCTCTACAACCATGAGTCCCAAATGAACTTTTCCTCCTCTATTTTATTCTTGTCACATCTTTAGTCACAATGGTGAGAAAGCTGACTAAACCATAGGGTTTTAGGAGAATAAAAAAATAGATTTAGCAAAAATATGTTGAACCTCACCCATATGTGTTAGAACACTTCTACATAAACAAAATCTGGCCCTTGATTGCTTCTTCCTGTACTCTAGATTCCAAAGGAGCATTGAAGGAAAACATGAATATATTAAAATAGGTCAGACATCATTTCTCAGTCTCTTTGTACAATTGTGGAATGTGGAAATATTAAAGTATGTTTTATTTTAAATTTTATATTTGTGAAACAGATTTAATCTTATATACTAAATTGTCAATTTTATATTTTATCAAATGTGAATATATTAAAATGTCAGAGTTTCAGTTTCTCAGTTGTGTGGTAATCTATTGGCTCTGCCTGGTTGATATTGAGGACACATTAGTAAATTAAAAAATTAAATGAAATTTTTAGTTTGTTTGATATAGTTTAGAGAAAGTGGAAAGTCTGAATTCACATGAGAGCAACTTAATACACGTGGAATTAGACCTTTGAAGTTTGTAGGTACAGGATTCAACTAGGAACTACCACATCATTCATAGAACTAAAGAGCTTATTTTTGGTTTTTTGTTTCTTTGTGTTTTTTTTTTTTTTACTTATCATAAAGTTTCAAACTGGAGACAAAATCTCTGCAATAGTTCTATAATACTTCACCCTTGAAGCTGAAACAGAATTGTGAATTGAAAATATTTTATTCTCAAGGATTTGTGTTTCCTTGTGGATAAAATGTGTGGAGAGTGTTTTTAAAATGTTACTTGACAGCTGGAAATGGAAAATAGTATAAGTTTTTACCTTGAAGTTTATCGATACACTTTCTTGCCACTAGATAACATACTTAGTTTATTCCATCTGGAGTTTTCCATCCTCTTTCATATAATACAGCCTCTATTTTAAGCACATCATGTTACATTAAGTATTACAAAACAGAATGCATCAAGATTTCATGAAAATCTATCTTAAAGTCTTATTAATTTAAAATTCTAAATATACTACTTCTTTAAAAAATGAGCTATCCCATTAAATTATATAAATTATTTGTGTATTTAATTCCTAGACATCAACTACAACTTGCATATTGTAAGCAAATTGAAAAAGAAGCTTAAGACTTACACATTAAAAATATGGGAGTTATATATATGTGAACCAATTTTTAACTCTAATTCATTTTATTACATATTTTAACCCACTTCCTAAATAATAATAACTATATGCACAGCATAAGATTTATTGAAGTTGTATGAAGACCAAAAGGAATATGTCAAATAATATAGAAAACCAGAGATCTGGCTTATAGATTATAAGGCAAGATAAAATTTTATGAAATTAGTTATTAAGAGAAATTTAAGACAATGTAATTTAGCTGTGCAAGTTAGCTAGCAAATATAATTGCTGTCCCTTCTATAATGTTTATCATAAGTTGAGTCTTATTCTATTATCTTGCCATATAATAACTCAATGGTGCTTTCCAAAAACTTTATGACAAATTCACATATTTATAATTCCTTTTCTTTCAATAAGCAAACAGAGACTTAGTGAAATTATAAAAGTAATAAATAACATGATGACTATTAAGTCAGGCAATCTGGCTCCAAGATCCATGATCCATTATGCTAATGATTCAAAGTAGAGTGATTCTAAAATCAAATAACTATTAGAAGAAAGATACCTCAAGTTACCTAAATTGAAAGCACATGTTTCTCCAAGAACTATCTTGATTACTGGCAAATATTACTGGATAATTATAAAAATGAATCTAATAGTAAAGTTAGTTTAGATATCCCCAAACCCACCTGCAACAAAGTAGAGTCCTTTACATAGCACTTATATATTTAATCTCATATTCTTTCCTCTGCACTTATTTCTCCAAGTTGTGGCTTGTGAACCACATGGGTTCTTGGTTGCAGTAATAGAATGAAGACTGGCTAACTAAAACATGAAGGGAATTTAATTTGTGACATCTGAGGCAAATAACAGATGAATTGTGAAAACTGGAGAAGTAGGCTTAGAAAACGAGCAAAAGTCAAAGAAAATTGGATGCCAAAAATATAGCAAAGGCATTTAAAGGAATGTTCTACCTTAGACATTGCTTCTGGTATATCTCTACCCTTGATTCCACCACTGCCTCCATGAATAGTCTTGCTTGTCCCAGTAGTGCTAGTTACTCCCTGAAGACTGAAAGCCCTCAGAAATATCTGTTTGGTGATATTTATTCCCTTCAAGACTCAGACAATGGAAACCCTCTTCTCGACAACAAAAAATTAATACCAGCTGATCTGAACACAATAAAACCTTTAGCATCCAGGATTCAAATGCACCTATCTTAGATATATGTCATTTGCAATATTCTATAGCAGAGAAATTCTTAGCAAACTGTAGGTGATAGATTACATATTCCACCACAGCATTTATTTAACACATTGTACTATTTACCATGATCCAAGATTTTTTTTTAGTTTCATAGAAAATGGTATTTAATAAAAAGCTCTTTGGCCCAAGTATGATGTAAATACTGATATTACTCATGAAGGAATTGAGAAGTGGCTATATACACCTTTTTAAAAGTCATGCTGTAGACAATGACACAGGTTATATTTTACCAAGACAGTTGGGTTTCATAACCTGTACTTTAAACCATTATTCTGGGCTGCCTCTCACTGCAAGCTAAGGCCTTTCATATGTCAATTCATTGATATTAACAGCATTTTCATTGTTTGCACCCCCCAAGTAGTACAGAAAACCAACTGAAGATTTATTCATCTTTCCAAGAAAATATGCTATACAAATACCTATAATTGTCCAAACAGTTGTAGCAGATAGCAAGCACTACCATTGTTCCATCTATAAAGCTTCTCCCACTCATATTATTTCTATGGGTCCCCTCTTTTGGTACTCTGGAAAACGTGTAGTTTTTTTGCACCTATACTTCTCCTTCGAGACTTTCAGTGAACTACTGAAACTATTTTGCTTAAATAAGCAGACAGATACCTGAAGATATACACACACCTGAGATGAGTGTTTTCTGATACAAACTTGCACAGAAGTAGGAAACACAGGATATTGGCTTCAAAAGAACAATCTCTCAGGTGTAAATTACAGATTTCCCCTGGTGACTAAGCCAAACTTAAACTCCATAGAACTTTTCCTGAAAGTATTTCCATAATTCTTCATCCTATACCATATTCTAGTCAACATGTCCCTAAAACTTAAAGCAGAGCCTTTAAATCTTAGGTATAGAAACCCTCAACTTAGTGTCTACTCCTGGAGAACTTGACCAATGACAAGGACCTGGTGACAATCATACTGTAACTCAGTAACATAAGCAGAAAAATCAACACATTTGGGATGTATTGGACAGTTCATGAAACCAGTTGGAAAGTTAAAAGCTGGCAGAGAGAATTGCTAAGACACAAAGTGACTAGAAATCCAACAACATAAGCAATGTCACATTACAAATATATAGCTCTATAGTTCATACACACTGACATCACTAAAAACTGCTCATCACTACCATTACCAGGCATTGCCCCTTCCAGCAGAATCTCAACCCTGACATTCCTAAAATAAACTGTGCCTAATCCCTTAAAAAGGATGAAAAGGAAATGTCATCTTACTCTGCAGTTTTGTGGTGGGGTGGGGGCAGGGTACTGGAGATTGAACACAGGGTCACTCTTACAGTTATACTCCTGGCCCTTTTTTATTTATTTATTTATTTTTTTTAAAGAGAGAGTGAGAGAGGAAAGAGAGAGAGAGAGAGAGAATTTTTAATATTTATTTTTTTTTAGTTCTCGGCGGACACAACATCTTTGTTGGTATGTGGTGCTGAGGATCGAACCCGGGCCTCACACATGCCAGGCAAGCGCGCTACCGCTTGAGCCACATCCCCAGCCCCTCTTTTTTATTTTTTGAGAAAGGGTTACACGGAATTGCTTGGAGTCTAAGTTGCTGAGGCTGGTCTCATTTTCACAATCCTCTTACTTGAGCCTCTCAAATTGCTGGAATTATGGGAGTGTGCCACCATAAATAGATAGTCTGCTCTACTTTAATATTGGTCCCATGTAATGGGTGGAAGACCACAAATATCCACATTCAAATCTTTCTGGTTTTTAATTTTTAAATACTCCAATTTTGTTTTATAATTGTGGTAATTAATTTCTCAAAAATTGAATATCCTTTTGCCCAGTTATCATGCATTTTTTATCTTGAAAAATTTAGTTAAAAACTAGTTATAACTTTGTCCATTACCTTTTCCTGCTAAAAATGATCACTCCATACTCTGGACACTATTTAGTTCTTTATCAGTATCTTAGTGTTTACATCCTATAAGAGACTGATTTCTTTCCAGGCATTTAACATGGCTTAACACAATACCTTGATGACAATTACTATAATAAAATTTGTCAAATAAATTAGAGCTAGAGCTGTGGAAATATTAGGAGAGGGATTTGGTAGACTCAACAGGATTTAGTGACTGATTAAATTTGGAGTGTTTGAAAAGGAAAGTTGCTATGTTTATTTTTCAGAATTCAAGCTTTCATGTCTAGGTTGAAGATGATGTCATTAAGATACTTTTAAAATTAGAAATAACAGTATGGATAATTAGAATGTCAATCAATAATTTACTTGTGGCATAATTAATTTAGATTTCTTAACACTTTTTTGGGTTGATAAGTCTAGTACAGACTCAGAAAGTATATCTTAAACTCAAGGGAGATGTCTAAAAATTTATATTCAAGGATGTTCAGAATAAAAATGATAATAGAAGTTGCAGTAGTAGATAAGACCACTCAGGAGAAAAAAAAATCCATAAAATCAGACAGAAAAAGAATGAAGGAATACTGATAAGGAACCAAATAAAATGCCAACATTTGGGAAGCAAGAAAACACACACATGTACACACACATACACATGCACATGCAACAGGCAAGGAGAGGAAAAGAAGGGTAGGATAAAGATTAGGAAACCAGTGAGCTCCAAAGTGTGCATAGAAGGAAGATAGAAGAAATCACACACTGGCTGTGTGGCCCAGTGCTTCATCCATCCTTGCTATGTTGCTCTTTGCTTTGCGACTTTACATTTCCTGGTACAAGGAGCAGAGTGTATTTTCCAACCTCTTGACATACAGATCAGCCATGGGACTTATTTTAGCCAATTAAATATGAACATATGTGAAAGTGATCAAATTTGAATCTAATCATTAAGAGGATATACATGTATCCCTTTGTGCTGCTAGATTCTTGCCATTATCATGTACCAAACATGCCCTGATCAACCCAATAGTCTATGTAAAAGAACAGCATATTGAGCTTACTTGAACTCACTCATACCTGCACTTAGAAATGCCCTCCCTTCATAACCCAAAATGTTAGGATCCCAGATGTGTGAGAAACAAATGCATATATATTTAAACTTCACTGAGGAGCATGGTTGTACTGACAAAACATTGTTGACTTTGGTAAAATCATTAGCCAAATGCTAATGGAGCCATAAATCAGGCATCAATGTCTAGACAACGAGTTAGAAGGAACAAAGTTCATTGAGTAAGAAGTTGGTCATTAGAGAACTCCCACTAATTGATATACTAAATATAGGATAATGGAAAAAGGGTGGGTGCATGATTCCATAATCTTATTTTGAATGCTTCATTCAGGAAATGGGCCTCCACATATGCACTTTGATAGTTAAACTATGAAAGATTAGTAGTGAAAATATCAGCCAGCGAGGAAAAGTGTTAAATAAGTTTTTGAGATGACTGCTCAAATGATTCTGTATAAAAAAGATAGTCACTATTGTGAAATAATAAATTATTCAATAAATTTCCATTCGGCAGAAGAAAACTACCTTAATAATAACAACTTTAAAATTGAAAATAACATCTAAATAAATAAAACAAGATGATTCATATGAAAGCTTGAAAGATCATTAAAGAATTTCCAATTTGGCAAATTAGCCTGTATGCAAATTAGTAATGTTTTAAATAAAGAAAACATATCAAAGGGCATGCTTTTTCATTTATTTTGACATTTGATAATTTAGCTAATTATTTGTGAAAGTGTAACCCATTAAGCTGGCCTTTGGTATAGTTTGTGAAAAATAATGACATTTTAGTCAAAGAAGGACTTGCTTTCACTTTTCTTAGTACATTCAGGCAAGATACTAAGTGGAGTAATTAATTCAAAACTAAATGTCAAGTCTTACCCATATCTCTGCATTAGCCAGAGATACATAAAGACTAGAAACTAGAGAATTCAAAATGGATTTTCAGTTAAATCCATGCATTTCCAGAGACAAATCTGTATAATTAATTCTCTGAGAAGTGAATGAATTACATATTACTAATAATAATTAGCATTAGACATCACCTTCATTCAGACTAACATGTATGATTTTGCCATTTTACCAGTTTATCCAAACTTTGGATGATCTTACATTTCAGTGTGTTGCAACAATCTTCATCATAACCCCAAGAGTAATGACGCAGGAGACTTTTAGCTCTATTTTAGCTCATTCTTACTCTAATATCATACTTTGCAGGTGATTATTTTGAGAACAAGTAATTATAGATCTTTCTTTAAACTGAACTGGTTTATTTTTATCTAATTTATTTCATAAGAAATAATTTCTAGTTTTATCAAGGCTGCAAGCATATTTTGCTCACTGCCAATTATTGGGACCACATACAAGTGCAACCTAGCAACATTTCCTCCAATTTAGTTTTTTTAAGTAAACAAAGCCTGCAGCACAGTCTTCTGTTAATGAGGGATGAATCTGAGTCTTTTCTGATAAATCAAAGGCTGTGCTTATTAAACAAAGATGATGTTATTGATTCAAAGGGCATGCTCTTTAAGCAGTTTTGTCTAATTGTTCTGCTGATCCATCCACATTTTACATTTTGCTTCCCATTTTAGCCACAAACATTTTATAAAATGCCCAGCCAGGCTTAGAGGCTTATTATAGGCATAACATGGTACAATACTCACTGACCAATAAATAGTAGACCGTATGACCTTGACATTATTAATGGCAATTTGGGCTAACTGCCTGATAGGAACATTAATTCTAGTGTCAACATCAAGCAAAATTTCTGTAGGAGGTAATATAAATTATATATGCACAACTAAAAGAAGAAACAAGCAATATAAATACTCAGAAGTAAACTTTGCTAAGTTAAAAAGAAAACACATGTTTTCATCTTGCAACTGTGAAAATAACATTTTTGAAATAAAAGTAATAATTCTGATCTTGACTGGCCCAAACAGGAGCCCATGGACTATAGCACTCTTTAAGTGAATCAGCAATATTAACGCATAGGATAGAAAAGTGCTATAGAATTTTGTTCATTTCCCTTGCATAAAATGTAGTTAATAGAAATTCTGCTAGAATACCTAGTAGATTGAGCATGAAACACTTCCTTCTTTGGATGTAAAATTTTACTATAAAAAGATCATCTCTTGTCATTTCAGTAGTTGCTCCGTGTACACCTAAAATAATTTGAATTTTACCAGTATTAAATGTAGTGCACAAGATGTGGCAATTTGATCAGGTGTGTTAATTGCATTGTTCTTATTTTCTGTATGCTCATTGATTTGTTTTAATTGCAGGTATTATCAACACCTGAAGTTTTATGAATGGTAACTTTATATGTATGTTAAAATCATATATCGATAACATAGAGATTTAGAAAGGTCATGTATTTTCACTGAGTATCTCCCCTTTATCATGAAATGTCATTCTTCATCAGGAGCAGTACTTTTGTCTTAAAATTCTTTGAAACTAATAAAGTCATGAAAACATATCTTTCTTTCTATTTGCATGGCATATCTTTTATTTCAATCTTTGGATTTCAGTCATTCTGTAGTCTTATAATAAGATATTTCTGATAAGAAAAGCAAGCAGTTGAGTAATTTTATTTCCCCTAATACAATCTAATAGTCTTATTCCTTACTTGAAGTATTTTGCTCATTTATATTAAATGTAATTAAAGATATATTTGACTTCATACCTGCCATCTAATTCCTGTTGGCCAACCTACCTTAAACTCTCATGTTCTTCCTTCTTGTTTTATGTTAGCTTAATGTATTTTTTACCATTGTATTTTTCTGTGTGTTAATTTGTCATAGTTTCCTTTTTCATTCTGTGAAATAGGTTACAATATCTGTTAAAGCTAATATAAATGATCACTTCAGTGCTTCTTCTACAATAAAAGGGAAATAGAATCTTTGCTCCATTTTCACCCTCCCACTTCTTCCCACTACTATTCTCTCACACATTTTAACCATATATGTATACAAAACACTATGATTGTTATTGCTATTATTTTATTCAGTCACTATTTGTTTTTGCTTTGTTAATCATTCATTTCCATATTTACATCTTCTCAGATCATTTTCCCTCCACATAAGAATTTTCCTCTATATTTATTTAGAGCAAATTTATTGAAAATAAATTCTGCATATTTTTGTCTGGAATATAACCTTCTTTCATCTGTTTTTTGTTTGTTTGATTGATTTTTTTCTTTGGAATTTTTCATTATTTCACAAAATACAAAGCTCAGACAACTGTGTACATTCACAACAAAACAGAATGAAAAGAGTGGTTGGCACACAAACATAATGATCTGTTTCATTTTTTAAAATTAACAATGTTCAAAGTTTTGCAAGTTTCTTCTCAAATGTGCTTTTTTAAGGCTTTGTGTTGTAGATCCTTCATTAATGGTATTTGTCATCAGGATACCCTGCCCACCAACCAGGAAAACCAATGTGGATACATTCCTGATGGTGACACCCAGATCTATGGTGGTTAAAACCTAAATGAGCCATCAACATCCTCCAATCTCTTTTTTAAAGACACTTTTATTGGCAAAAAAATAATCTTAATTAATGTGGTTACCACTATTACTGTTTTTTTCTATCTTTGAAAATGATGCTCTTATCCCATCTGGCTACTTTGGATTTCCTCACTGCTTAGGTATTTCTACTGTTTTATTATGATGTACCTAGGTGTTTATCTTGCGTGGTTTTCATATAAATTCTCAAATTTGTATCCTTTTTCAGTTTTGAAAAATTTCTGCTATCCCACCTCCCTCCTGGAACTTTAATTCTACATAATTCCATAATAAGCTATTCCATCTTAAGATTTTAAAAAAGAGAACAATTTTTGTCCTCATTTCACATTTCTGAGTTTATCTTCCTAGACAAATAAAAGATTTATTTAAGTTGTTTTTATTATTTTCTGTTTACTGTTTTTTTGCAACTAGATAGTTCTGTTAGTAATATTTAAATTCATAATGATAAAGGTCTCTAATTTTTGGAATAATATTTAAATTCATAATGATAAAGGTCTCTAATTTTTGGAATAATCTAGAAACTGAAATTCAGTTCTATCACATGACACCTTTTCATTATATTTTATACCTCCTATGCTGTTTATGGTTTTTTTGCATGCACCCACACCCATATCTCAGTTTGGATATCTGCTATTGGTATGTGTTCCGGTTCACTAATACCATTTTATTCAGGTGTCTAATCTTCTTTTAAACACCAGGAAACTCTTATTTTGAGACACTTCAATGTTCAGTTCTAGAACTGAAATTTAAAATCATTTATAGGTGCCATTCCTCTGGGTTGAATTCTCTGATTTGTCTATTTTCTATGTTTTTATTTTCTTTAACCTGTTATAAAAGTTATTTTAATGTATTTTTATTAACTCTAATACTTGATCAAATATATCTTTTTAAATTGGTTTTCTTTTGGGTGTTGGCACCTCTAATCACATTTTAAATTAAATGCTGGACATTGTGTGTTTTAAAATCTGTGGTGTTATCTTTCTTTAGGAATAGTTTACTCCTCTCTTTGCTAGAAGACAGAATAGTGGCAAATGTTATAATCCAGTCAAGAGTACAGCTGAGTTGAGGCTGGATAGGAATTTTTATAAGGTAGTGGTGTCTCTGTTTCACACTTATTTCTAAAGTGAAGACCTCCAGGATTTTCAGTGGAAAGCTTATCAGGTAACCTCCATCCCCCGAATAATTTTAAGAACAGGCAAATGAAACTGCAGCAAACTGTTCTTCTCAAAATCTTTCTGCTTAGCTATCAGCCCCCTCACATTAAGACGCTTCAAAATTAGGTAAACAATTTGAAGGGAATTCTGACTGTGTCTAGTTCAGTTCCACGTCTATCTTTTCTCACAGAAATCGTGGTCCTTCATATCTCCAACTTCTCTCCCCAGTTATTAGATGTTGCTAAATATTCTATTGGTGCTGTTGGTCCCAAAAAATTGCCCTTTGTTCAGGCAAATCCTGAATTCTTCAAATGATGTTCTAAGCCTGGTATTATCAAATGACTTCAGAGAAATGCAGAAAGCCCCTATTTCACTTCCATTGTCCACATTCCAGAATCTTTCCCTTTTAGTTCATATTAATTCAACAGTTTTTGAATGTCTGTCAATAAATGATTTTAAAATGCTCTTTTGTGTTTTTTCTAGATATTTTCAGGATAAACTTGGTCCATAATAAGCTATTCCATCTTAAGATTTTAAAAAAGAGAACAATTTTTGTCCTCATTTCACATTTCTGAGTTTATCTTCCTAGATAAATAAAAGATTTCTTTAAGTTGTTTTGATTATTTTCTGTTTACTGGTTTTTGCAACTAGATAGTTCTGTTAGTAATATTTAAATTCATAATGATAAAGGTCTCTAATTTTTGGAATAATCTAGAAACTGAAATTCAGTTCTATCAAATGTCAGAATTATAGATTTAACTTGTATACCTGCTTTACAGGCATACTTACAGAATTATCAGAATAAATAAAAAAGTGCAACTAGACAAATTACTTAATTATCAATTATTCTGATCAAATACCATGTCATGCCTGATTTGTTGTAAAGCATAGTCCTGAAGAAAGTCATGTTTTAGCATGTGGGAATATTAGAAATTATTCAGCAATTTAACAAGTTGCATTATTTTCTGTGCACTCAAAGACACCTGCCTAAACCGACTACAGATTTAACTCAAAAAAGACATTGTCTTTCACAAGTAGTATAGAAATTCAGTATTCTGTCACTCGAATGAGGTATTAAGCCTCCCTAAATATTAATATGATTGAACTCAAAATCCTTTTGTTTGGTTTTAATTTTATTCTGTCCCTTTACTTTTTACTGGGCTAAATTTTCAAAATTACCACAATTTGGATTTTTATTTGCAAAATAGTCAACCAAAAATTTATCTTAAATTAGATATACAAGGAGTACATAAGTTATATATTTTCTTAACGTTTAAAATAATTTATTCTCATCTGTTTTCTCATCTACCACTTTCAGATTGTGTTTGTATTTATAAATCTACATATGAATGAGTATACTTCAAAAGTAAGAGAAAGACAAAGAAAATGACATTTTAAATTATTCTCATTTGAAGGAGGAAAAAATGGTTAAATGAATATTTAAACCTAGTTTCCAGTGTTACATGTTCTACTATATAAAGCAAACAGAAACTTTTGTGTAACACCCTATGAGTCACAATATGTTTAATAAGCAACTATGTTAAATATCATATTTTCTTCTCTGAACAACCTATGTGTATTCTCAAATAAAAGTAAATATTCGAATAATGACTATTTCAATGATGGATCCATTATTAAGAAATTAATTAACCAACTTTTAATTCCACATTTTTATACTTAATAGTAGGTCTGTTACAGAATGTCAAAATTAAAGTATCTAATGAGGATCCTACAGAGAAACTTATCCTGCCTTTTTATGAAGCCTCTGTGATTTTTCTATGAATATTCAGTTCAGCTAATAGTTTTTCAATTACCTGAGTTTTATTGTACTTATTAAGTCACCAAATAGCATTTGCAATCCAAAATGACAACTGAAGTTCCTAGGTTGATTTTGTATGAGTACCTAAATCTCTTTCTGTTCCTGCTTCCTGTCTGAAAAGCTCCAGTGAGATAAGAGACTTCTCTACTCTGTTCTCTACTTTCATCATCTCTGTGTATTTTGGAAATATGAAGAGTAAAAGATAGGCTGAGATCCAAGAGGGCAGGCTAGAGGGAGGCAGCATTCTGTGTAGCTCCATGACCTGGGACTCAAGTTGTGAGAATACTGCTTCTCTGTGAGAGATATATCTGCTCCCACATGGAATCAGAGCCTCTATGCCTGTCCAGGGCTCCAGGCCTCAGCATCAGAGTAAGTCTCACAACAACTCACCCACACAGAACTATTGGGGACCCCAGTAGGCACCAACACCCCAAAGAACTTTCAGCCACCCACCCAAGCAGAAACCATCGCTGCTATTCCCACACAAGACATCTGGCAGCTTCCCACATGCAGGAACTCTGGTCGCCACTCCCGTGTGGACACTCATCTATCAATGTGGGGCCCCCCTGGTCTTCACCATCATGGGACTCTGCAGCAGTGGAGACAGTCCTCTATGCTCAGTAGGCTGCCTGCACTCAAGAACACCACGCAGGCTCTGAAGTCAGCCAACAGCCACACACTGCAGGAGCTCATCTCTAAACTCATCCTCCAACACCATCACTCAGCTCCCCCCACCCAACCTAACTGCCTACAGCTGAAAAGAAGGCATCTACATCTTGGGCCACCTTCATCACCATCTTCAGTGGAGGGCAGCTCCCAGTTTTGAAACTCCGGCTGGCCAGGTACCCAGTTTCTAACTCCTCCCTCTCCCTAGCAGCAGCTAGCCCAGCACAGTGACACCCTGGTTAACTTCACAACCCAGAGGGCAGAGATACCAGCTAACAACAGACAATCCCACCTATTGGATGAGAAGGGAAACAGGAAAGACATGGATTTCCAACCAAAACAAACCTGTTTCTTCATTCAGGATTTTTTTTTCTTCCCCTCTCCCTCTCTATTCTCCTGCCTTCACATCCCCAACATATGTGAAACCAAGTACTACACATGAATTAGGATTTTGAGGACTGGGACGTCTGAATAGTATATTACAGCTGTGTTGTATATATGTATATATTTTTTCTTTTATCCCACAAATTTCTACTATTTTAACATTTTTCCCTCAATATATATGTGTTTGTTTTATGTACTCTACTGTCTTCCCACTTACTTGACTACCCACAATTACTTCCTCTCCCTTCTTCTGCTACTAATCTTCCTCTTTAGATTTTTCTTTCACACTTCCTAAGATATAATGACTCTATATCCTCAACTCTTACCTCCTCAGCATATCATCTTTCTCTTCACTCCAAGTGCTTTGTTCACCATCAGACTCTAAACTCGTTTACTGACCTAATGAGTATATTATAAATAATAATTGATTCACCATTTCTGTACATTGTGACCAAACTGTAAAAGTCGTAATAGCAAACATTTGTTTTTAGGATGTATACTCTTTATATTGGGATCTCATAACATTGTCCTTCACTGCAAAGAAGAGGTATTGGATGCCTGCCTGCAGGGGCACTATAAGCCTATAGGATAAAAATAGTTATACCTCAGTTTCACAGTGCTAGAAGGGAAGACACACAAGCAATATGAAAAGACAAGAGAAGAAATTGCCCCAAATATATCAAGATACCACATTATTAGAATCCATGGCAAGTGCAGCAGAAGAAAAACAGATAAGGAGTTCAGGATGTACAGGACTAAAATGTTCTGTGAATTAAAGGATATAAGAGAGCAAATACAAGAAGCAAAATATTATTCTGATAAAAAGCTACATAAACAAACACAGGAAGCAAAAGATTACTTCAATAAGGAGATAGAGGTTAAAAAAACAGAAATCCTTGAAATAAAAAAACAATAAACCAAATTAAAAGTTCAATTGAAAGCATCACCAACAGATTAGACCACTTAGAAGACAGGGCCTTAGAAAATGAAGAAAAAAATATATAATCTTGAAAAAAAATGTAGACAACACAGTGAAAATGGTAAGAAACCATCAACAGAACATTCAAGAAATATGGGATAACATAAAAAGACCAAATTTAAGAGTTATTAGGATAGAGGAGGGAACAGAGTTTCAAACCAAAGGAATGAACAATCTATTCAATGAAATAATATCAGAAAATTTTCCAAACATGCAGAATAAATTGCAAAACCAAATTCAAGAGGCTCACAGGATGCCAAATATACAAAATCACAACAAATCCACACCAAGTCACATTAAAATAAAAATGCCTAACATACAGAATAAGGAGAGAATATTAAAAGCCATGAGAGAAAGGATTTGGATTACATATAGAGGAAAACCAACTAGGTTATGTGCAGATTTTTCAACCCAGACTCTGAAAGACAGATTATCCTGGAACAACATACATCAAGCTCTGAAAGAAAATGGATGCCTAACAAAAATGTTATATCCAACAAAATTAAGCTTTAGATTTGAAGATGAAATAAAAAACCTTCCATGATAAACAAAAGTTAAAAGAATTTATGACTAGAAAGCCTGCACTATAGAATATCCTCTGGAAAATATTTCTTGAAGAGGAATTGAAAAACAACAATGATACTCAGCTAGGGGAAGTATTTCATTAAGGGAAAAACTAATCAAAGGAGAAACCAAGTCAAGTTAAATACCAAAAATAAACAAAAGTGTCTGGAAATACAAATCATGTCTCAATAATAACCTTGAATATTAATGGCCTAAATTCACCAATCAAAACACATAGACTGGCTGATTAGATTAAAAAAGACCTAACAATATGATGTATCCAAGAGACTCATCTCATAGGAAAAGATATCCACAGAATAAATGTGGCAGATTGGGAAAAATCAAAACACTCACATGGACTGTGGAGGTAAGAAGGGGTTTCCATAATCATATCAAATAAAGTAGACTTCAAGCTAATGTTAATCAAAAGGGATGAAGAAGGATATTTCATACTGCTTAAGGGAATAATTCATCAAGAAGACATAACAATAATAAATTTATATGCCACAAACATATACATTCATCAAACAAACTCTTCTCAGTTTCAATAGTCAAATATACCACAACACAATAATTCTGGGTGACTATAACACACCTTTTTCATTATTGGATAGATCTTCCAAACAAAAGCTGAACAAAGAAACTAGAACTCAATAATACATTTGATAACTGACAGATATAGAATATTTCATCCTTCAATGAGTGAATACACTTGCTTCTCAGCAGTACATGGATCCTTCTCTAAAACAGACCATATATAATGCACAAAGCAACTCTTAGCAAATATTTAAAAAGTAGACATACTACCCTGCATTCTTTCAGATCATAATGGAATGAAACTAGAACTCAATGATAGAATAAGAAATAAAAGCTACACCAACACCTGGAGAATAAATAATATGCTATTGAGTGAATAATGAGTAGCAAAAGACATCAATGAGGAGATTAAAAATTCTTAGAGGTGAATAAGGACACAGACACAACACATCAAAATCTCTGGGACACTATGAAGGCAGTACTGAGACGAAAGTTCATGGCATGGAGTTCATTCATTAAAAGAAGAAAAAGTCAACAAATAAATGCCTTAACACTACATCTCAAAACCATAGAAAAAGAAGAACAAATCAACACCAAAAGCAGTAGGAGATAGGAAATAATTAAAATCAGAGCTGAAATCAATGAAATTGAAACAAAAGAAACAATTGAAAAATTGACAAAAAAAGTTGGTTCTTTGAAAAAATAAATAGAATTGACAGACTTTTGCCATGATAATGAAGAGAAGGAGAGAGAAAACTCAAATTACTAACATATGTGATGAAAAAGGAAATGTCACAACCGACACTTCAGAAATACAGAAGATAATTAGAAATTATTTTGAATACTTCTACTCCAATAAAATAGATAAATTCAAATGCATTGACAATTTCTAGAGTAATATAATTTGCCCAAATTAAATCAGGATGCTATACACAATTTATACAGATCAATTTTAAGCAATGAAATAGAAGACTCCATCAGAAGCCTATCAAACAAGAAAAGCCCAGGACCAGATGGATACACAGCCAAGTTGTACAAGACCTTTAAAGAATGACTAATACCAATACTCTTTAATTATTTCAAGAAAGAAAAAAGAGGGAGAAATTCAAAACTCATTCTATGAGGCCAATATCACCCTGATTTCAAAACCAGACAAAGACACATTAAAAATAGAAAACTTCAGACCAGTATCTCTATTGAACATAGATGCAAAAATTCTCAATAAAATTCTGGTAAGTTGAATACAAAAACATACTACAAAGATAGTGCACCCACAATCAAGTGGGGTTCATTCCAGGGATGCCAGGTTGGTCCAACATACAGAAATTAACAAATGCAATTCATCATATCAATAGACTTAAAGATAAGAACCATATGATCATCTCAATAGATGCAGAAAAATCATTCAACAAAATATAGCACCCCTTCATGTTAACACTAGAAAAACTAGGGATAACAGTAACATATTTCAACATCATAAAAGCTAACTATGTTAGGCCCCAGACCAACATCATTCTAAATGGAGAAAAATTGAAAGCTTTCCCTCTAAAAACTAGAACAAGACAGGGACGCCCTCTTCCACCACTTCTATTTAACATAGTTCTTGAAACACTTGCCAAAGCAATTAGACAGACAAAAGAAATTAAAGGGATACAGATAGGTAAAGAAATCTAATTACCACTATTTGCTGACAATATGATCTATACCTAGAAGACCCCAAAAAATTCCACCAGAAAACTTCTAGAACTAGTAAATGAATTCAGAAAAGTAGCAGGATACAAAATCAACACCCATAAATCAAAGGCATTTCTGTATATCAGTGAAAAATCCTCTGAGATGGAAAAGAGGAAGACTACCCCATTTACAATAGCCTCAAAAATAAATAAATAGATAAAATACTTGGGAATCAACCTAACAAAAGAGATGAGAGACCTCTACAACAAAAGCTACAGAACACTAAAGAAATAAATCAAAGAAGATCTCAGAAGATGGAAAGATCTACCTTGTTCTTGGATAGGCAGAATTAATATTCTCAAAATGAACATACTACCAAAAGCATTATACAGATTTAATGCTATTCTAATCAAAATCTCAATTACATTTCTCATAGAAAAAGCAGTCATGAAATTCATCTGGAAAAAAAGAGATCCAGAATAGCGAAAGCAATCCTTATCAAGCAGAGTGAAGCAGGTGGCATCACTATACCAGACCTTAATCTATACTACAGATCAATAGTAACAAAAACAGCACAGTATTGTCAACAAAATAAATAGGTAGACCAATGGTACAGAAGAGAGTACATAGAGACTAACCCACATAATTACAGTTATCTTATATTAGACAAAGGGGTTAAAAACATACTTGGAGAAAGGATGCCCTATTCAACAAATGTTGCTTGGAAAACTGAAAATCCATATGCAACAAAATGAAATTGAACTCCTATCTCTCACCATGTCAAAACTCAACTCAAAGTGAATCAAGGTCCTAGGAATTAGACCAAAGACCCTGCATCTAATAGAAAAAAAAGTAGGCCAAATCTCCATCAATATCAGATTAGGCCCTTACTTTCTGAACAAAACTCCTAAACTCAAGAATTAATAAATGTGATGGATTCAAACTAAAAAGCTTCTTCTCAGCAAAACAAACAATCAGTGAGGTAAACAGAGAGCCTAGAGCTTGTGGAGCAAAGTTTTACTACATGCACATCAGATAAAGCACTAATCTCTAGGGTATATAACGAACCCATAAGATAAACTCCAAAAGAACAAATAACAAAATCAATAAATGGGCCAAGGAATTGAACAGACTCTTCTCAGGAGGTGGTATACAATCAATCAAAAATA
Organism: Spermophilus citellus; assembly: GCF_964194105.1. NCBI lineage: Eukaryota > Metazoa > Chordata > Mammalia > Rodentia > Sciuridae > Spermophilus > Spermophilus citellus. Next base: position 198,431,941 of record NC_138182.1, on the reverse strand, counting down.
TATGAAAAAAATGTTCAACTTCTCTAGCAATTAGAGTAATGAAATTAAAACTACTCTAAGATTTCATCTCAGTCCAATCACAATGGTAGCTATTATGCATACATGTTTGCAATTAAGTGTTAGCGAGGATATGGGGACAAAAGTACATTCATACATTATTGGTGGAACTGCAAATTGGTGCAGCAAATATGGAAAGCAGTAAGGAGATTCCTTTGAAAACTCAGACTGGAACCACAATTTGACCCAGCTATCCTACTCCTTGGGCTATATAGAAAGCACTTAAAAACAGCATACTACAGGGACACAGCCACATCAATGTTTATAGCAGCACAATTAACAATATCTAAACTGTGGAACCAACCTAGATGTCCTTCAGTAGATGAATGGATAAAGAATATGTGGTATATACACAATGGAATATTTTTCAGCAATAAAAGAGAATAAAATCATGGCATTTGCAGATAAATGAATGGATCTGGAGATTATAATGCTATGTGAAATTAGACAATCCCCAAAAAACAAATGCCAAATTATTTCTCTGATTTAAGGATGCTGATTCATAATATACTGGGAGGCTGGGACGGAATATGGGAGGATTAAATGAACTCTAGATAGGGAAAAGGGGAAAAAGGGAGGGGGCACAGGAGTAGGAAGATGGTGGAATGCGATGGTCATCATTACTATAAGCATATTTATGAAGACACAAAGGATGTGACTCCACTTTGTGTACAACCAGAGATATGAAAAATTGTGCTGTAATATGAATTATAATGCATTCTTTTGTCATATATTAAAATTGTTCATTTCATCATGCTTTTTTTTTAGAGAGAGAGAGAGAGAGAGAGAGAGAGAGAGAGAGAGAGAATTTTTCAATATTTATTTTTTAGTTATCGGCGGACACAACATCTTTGTTGGTATGTGGTGCTGAGGATCGAACCCGGGCCGCACGCATGCCAGACGAGCGCGCTACCGCTTGAGCCACATCCCCAGCCCATTTCATCATGCTTTTATATTTCATTGTCAAAAAAAGAACAAAAATAAGCAGTGGTGAGATTATTATAAAAAAATACATCTTTGTGTTATTTAGTATAAAATGAAAGATTTTGCCTTGAGTATTTAGCAAAAGAAATGAATTATAGTCGCTTTAAGCACGTCTCTTTCTGAACAATTATGTATCTATAAACGAAAATACAAGTGATGAATACAAACTGGATCTTAATGAGCAGCAAGAATTCAAGAGATGTAAAAACAAATGAAAGGCCAAGAGAACCACTAATGATGTTACAATTGCCACTATGAGCTTTTCACATTTGGATAACAACCGCATGATTCATGAACTAACTAACCAAGTTTCATTTTTTTTCCATCATCAAATTAAAGCTTTTTTTTGCTAATTTTTATGACTTCAAACCATTAATTTTGTTTTGATTCTTTATTTCCAATCTCTACCAAATCAAGATGCTCAAGTTAAAAATGAGTCAGACTTCCACTTCTTGCCTGGAAGCTAACACATTCTTCTAATGGATAATTTATTACAAAACAACACATAAGGTTTTATGGCTTTAAAGCTAAATCAAAAGTGGAAAAACTGTGGTCTCTTCGTTAAATACTTAGCATTGTTAAGAGCGATGACTCTTCATGTGTAGATTTTTACTAAGAATTTGTAATTCTGCTGTCTCTATTATAATAGGGAAGTAAAGCCAATGAGTTATATTTGAGCATGGCAATTTCTGGAATATATTTAAGGATAATTTTCAAGAAATATTCGTATATTAAAGATCAGTGTTTCATTGAAAAATTCACAGATAAACCTGGTTTTGGGGGGTTGCCTCATGTATAGAAGCAAAATTTTATGTTGAAATATGATTTATAAACTGTTTACGTCTTGCTAATACCCACAATTTCAATTTTATTAGAATATACAAATTTTTATTATGGATAACATCTCCAGTACTGAGCCATTTGTAGGTGGGAAAAACCTCAGGTAAATATGCTCCTGGGGGAAAAATTTATTTGATTTTTGTTGTGGTGGTGGTTGTTTTCTAGTCCCACTTTTAGAACATGGCCTTTCAGTTTATGACCATCATCTGAGCACCCCTCTCCCTCCTCAAAACAGTGACAACATTCTAAATTTTTAAAAAAGTTTGTACCCCAGCTCTCTATGCCCAGGTAAGAAAGAGAAACTTGTTGAATACACAAAAATCATAGGAAGAAAGTCATTGTAGCATAAAAATTATTTTATATGGCTAGAATAAATAATATAACAAAGCAAAATCTAAGCATTATGAATACTGAAAGGAAGACTAACTGAAAGTAATAATAATTTAAATAAAAGAGAAGTCAAAATCCTAGAATCTGAATCAAAATTGAGAGACATCTAAAGACTTGCAAATATAAGTCCAATAATTTCTATATACATGAAAATTTAATAGATGCAGCTTAATTTCTCTACTTTCCCAAGAATTTATTTATTTTTCCTGCCTATTCAGTTCCAACATTATTCATGGAATAACAGATATTTTCCCTAATTATTGCTTTGCTGCTTCTGTCATTTATTCAATCTTAATTCATATTAACACTAACTACCTGCACAATGGAACTATTTCTGTGTTCACTTTCCAGTGTTTTCTTTCTAAATGACTATAGAATGTTTCACTGGGAGTTTGGATTAGTCAACTTGGCTTAGCTTTTATTCCTCCAGAAAGTTTCTAAATTGTTCTTATTATTTTATCTTTGTTTATAAACTTCAAATGTTGTTGACGTTTCAAAATATCTTTATAGCTTTTTTAGGATTGTATTAATGTTTAGAATTACTTGGAGAAAATTTTGTACATTTTTGCTTTGTCTTTTTTTTTGTTTTTGTTTTTCAAAGCCAAAGAATGCTTTCCCATATATTGAAATTTTCTTTTGTGTCTCTTACAAATATTTCAAAGTTGTGTGTGTGTTTATGTGTGTGTAAAACCTTCATTTCATATTTAATATAATTTATTAAAAATGTTATGTTTTTTTTTACTATTACAAGTAGAAAGTTTTGATAATTTTTATTGTATTTTCCTGCCATATACTTTATATTCCATTCTGAAAATTTATACTGCACTGTTTTCAAAAATAAAGATGTGTTATTTCACCTTATTATTGATGTTTTTCTACTCTCTTGTTCATAAATACTAGTTACCTAGATCATGACTCCTTTTTTCTTTCTTTTAAATTATTTGTTTATTCAACTTTTGTTTGGAGGATCTGTCCAATGGTGAGAGAGGTGTGTTGAAGTCACCCATAATTATTGTGTTGTGGTCTATTTGATTCTTGAACTTGAGGAGAATTTGTTTTATGAATGTCGCAGCACCATTATTTGGTGCATAAATATTGAAAATTGTTATGTCTTGTTGGTGAATGGTTCCTTTTAACAGTATATAATGTCCTTCCTTATCCCTTTTGATTAACTTAGTCTTGAAGTCGATTGTATTAGATATGAGGATGGCCACCCCTGCTTGCTTACGAGGACCGGGTGTGTGGTATATTTTTTCCCATCCTTTCACCTTCAGCCTGTGTATGTCTTTTCCAATCAGATGTGTCTCCTGGAGGCAGCATATTGTTGGATTTGGTTTTTTAATCCATGATACCAGCCTATGTCACTTTTTTGGACAGTTTAAGCCATTAACGTTTAGAGTTACTATTGATATATGGTTTCTACTTCCAGCCATGTTTGATTATTTATCCTTTTTTTAAAAAAATTTAGTTTGTTTCTCCATGATTATCTTTCCCCTTGCCCTCTGTCTTTACCGAGGCACTTCCCATTGATGGTTTGGTTATTGTTTTTCATTTCTTCCTCGTGTAGTGTTTTGCTCAAAATGCTTTGCAATGCTGGTTTTCTGGCTGCAAATTCTCTTAACTTTTGTTTATCATGAAAGATTTTTATTTCATTGTCATACCTGAAGCTTAATTTTGCTGGATACAGAATTCTTGGTTGGCATCCATTGTCTTTCAGTGTTTGAAATACATTGTTCCATGACCTTCTTGCTTTCAGCATCTATGATGAAAAATCCATTGTTAACCTTATTGGTTTACCCCTGAATATAATCTGTCTCCTTTCTCTTGTAGCTTTTAATATTTTCTCTTTGTTCTGTATATTGGATATCTTCATAACAATGTGTCTTGGCGTTGGTCTACTGTGATTTTGTGTGCTCGGTGTCCTGTATGCATCTTCAATTTATATATCTGTTTCATTTTTTATTTCTGGAAAGTTTTCTGTAATTATTTCATTCAGCAGGTTACTCATTCCCTTGGTTTGAATCTCTGTACCTTCTTCTATCCCAATGACTCGTAAGTTTGTTTTTTTTATGTTATACCATAACTCTTGGATGTTTTTCTCGTGATTTTTTACCAGCCTTTCTGAGTTGGCTAGATAACCTAGACTTAACTGACATATATAGAATATATCAACCACCATCAAATGGATATACTTTTTATCAGCAGCACATGGATCCTTCTTAAAAATAGACCATATATTATGCCATAGGGCAACCCTCAGTAAATATAAAGGGGTGGAGATAATACCATGCATTTTATCTGATCATAATGGAGTGAAACTGGAAATCAATGATAAAAGAAGGAAGGAAAAATCCTACATCACATGGAAAATGAACAATATGTTACTGAATGATCAATGGGTTACAGAAGACATAAAGGAGGAAATCAAAAAATTCTTAGAGAAAAATGAAAATACAGGCACAACATATCGGAATCTATGGGACACAATGAAAGCAGTTTTAAGAGGGAAATTCATTGCCTGGAGGTAATTCCTCAGAAAAAGAAAAAAACAACAAATAAATTAGCTCACACTTCATCTGAAAGCCCTAGAAAAGGAAGAGCAAAACAACAGCAAATGTAGCAGAAGGCAAGAAATAATTAAAATCAGAGCAGAAATCAATGAAATTGAAACAAAAGAAACTATTGAAAAAATCGACAAAACTAAAAGTTGGTTCTTCGAAAAAATAAATAAGATAGACAGACCTTTAGCCATGCTAACAAAGAGAAGAAGAGAGAGAACTCAAATTACTATCATACGGGATGAAAAAGGCAATATCACAACAGATGCTACAGAAATACAGAAGACAATTAGAAATTATTTTGAAAACCTATATTCCAATAAAATAGAAGATAGTGAAGACATCGATAAATTTCTTAAGTCATATGAATTGCCCAGACTGAGTCAAGAGGATACACAGAATTTGAACAGACCGATATCAATGCATAAAATTGAAGAAGCAATCAAAAGACTACCAACCAAGGAAAGCCCAGGACCGGATGGGTATACAGCGGAGTTTTACAAAACCTTTAAAGAAGAATTAATACAATACTTTTCAAGTTATTTCAGGAAATAGAAAAAGAGGGAGCCCTTCCAAATTCATTCTATGAGGCCAACATCACCCTGATTCCAAAACCAAAGACACCTCAAAGAAAGAAAACTACAGACCAATATCTCTAATGAACCTAGATGCAAAAATCCTCAATAAAATTCTGGCGAATCGAATACAAAAACACATCAAAAAAATTGTGCACCATGATCAAGTAGGATTCATCCCTGGGATGCAAGGCTGTTTCAATATAAGGAAATCAATAAATGTTATTCACCACATCAATAGACTTAAAGATAAGAACCATATGATCATCTCGATAGACGCAGAGAAAGCATTCGACAAAGTACAGCATCCCTTTATGTTCAAAACATTAGAAAAACTAGGGATAACAGGAACTTAGCTTGACATTGTAAAAGCTATCTATGCTAAGCCTCAGGCTAGCATCATTCTGAATGTAGAAAAGTTGAAGACATTCCCTCTAAAATCTGGAACAAGACAGGGATGCCCTCTCTCACCACTTCTATTTAATTTAGTCCTTGAAATACTAGCCAGAGCAATTAGACAGACAAAAGAAATTAAAGGCATAAAAATAGGAAAAAAAGAACTTAAATTATCACTATTTACGGACGACATGATTCTATACCTAGAAGACCCAAAAGGGTCTACAAAGAAACTGCTAGAACTAATAAATGCATTCAGCAAAGTAGCAGGATATAAAATCAACACGCATAAATCAAAGGCATTTCTGTATATCAGCGACAAAACTTCTGAAATGGAAATGAGGAAAAAACACTCCATTCACAATATCCTCAAAAAAAAAAATAAAATAAAATACTTGGGAATCAACCTAACAAAAGAGGTGAAAGATTTATACAATGAAAACTACAGAACCCTAAAGAGAGAAGTAGAAGATCTTAGAAGATGGAAAAATATACCCTGTTCATGGATAGGCAGAACTAACATTATCAAAATGGCAATATTACCAAAAGTTCTCTATAGGTTTAATGCAATGCCAATCAAAATCCCAACGGCATTTCTTGTAGAAATAGATAAAGCAATCATGAAATTCATATGCAAAAATAAAAGACCCAGAATAGCAAAAGCAATTCTAAGCAGGAAGTGTGAATCAGGCGGTATAGCAATACCAGATTTCAAACTATATTACAGAGCAATAGTGACAAAAACAGCATGGTACTGGTACCAAAACAGGCGGGTGGACCAATGGTATAGAATAGAGGACACAGAGACTAATCCACAAAGTTACAACTATCTTATATTTGATAAAGGGGCTAAAAGCATGCAATGGTGGAAGGATAGCATTTTCAACAAATGGTGTTGAGAAAACTGGAAATCCATATGCAACAAAGTGAAAATGAATCCCTTTCTCTCGCCATGCACAAAAGTTAACTCAAAATGGATCAAGGAGCTTGATATCAAATCAGAGACTCTGCGTCTGATAGAAGAAAAAGTTGGCTCCGATCTACAGATTGTGGGGTCGGGCTCCAAATTCCTTAATAGGACACCCATAGCACAAGAGTTAATAACAAGAATCAACAAATGGGACTTAATTAAACTAAAAAGTTTTTTCTCAGCAAGAGAAACAATAAGAGAGGTAAACAGGGAGCCTACATCCTAGGAACAAATTTTTACTCCTCACACTTCAGAAAGAGCCCTAATATCCAGAGTATACAAAGAACTCAAAAAATTAGACAATAAGATAACAAATAACCCAATCAACAAATGGGCCAAGACCTGAACAGACACTTCTCTGAAGAGGATATACAATCAATCAACAAGTACATGAAAAAATGCTCACCATCACTAGCAGTCAGAGAAATGCAAATCAAAACCACCCTAAGATACCATCTCACTCCAGTAAGATTGGCAGCCACTATGAAGTCAAATAACAACAAGTGCTGGCGAGGATGCGGAGAAAAGGGTACACTTGTACATTGCTGGTGGGACTGCAAATTGGTGCAGCCAATTTGGAAAGCAGTATGGAGATTCCTGGGAAAGCTGGGAATGGAACCACCATTTGACCCTGCTATTGCCCTTCTTAGACTATTCCCTGAAGAACTTAAAAGAGCATGCTACAGGGATACTGCTACATCGATGTTCATAGCAGCACAATTCACAATAGCTAGACTGTGGAACCAACCCAGATGCCCTTCAATAGATGAATGGATAAAAAATGTGGCATTTATACACCATGGAATATTACGCAGCACTAAAAAATGACAAAATCATGGAATTTGCAGGGAAATGGATGGCACTAGAGCATATTATGCTTAGTGAAGCTAGCCAATCCCTAAAAAACAAATACCAAATGTCTTCTTTGATATAATGAGAGCAACTATGAACAAAACAGGGAGGAAGAGCAGGAAGAAAAGATTGACATTAAACAGAGACATGAGATGGGAGGGAAAGGGAGAGAAAATGGAAATTGCATGGAAGTGAAGGGAGACCCTCATTGCTATACAAAATTACATATAAGAGGTTGTGAGGGGAATGGGAAAATAAACAAGGAGAGAAATGAATTACAGTAGATGGGGTAGAGAGAGAAGATGGTAGGGAAGGGGAGGGGGGATAATAGGCGATAGGAAAGGTAGCAGAATACAACAATTACTAATAGGGCATTAAGTAAAATTGTGGATGTGTAACCGATGTGATTCTGCAATCTGCATTTGGGGTAAAATTGGGGGTTCATAACCCACTTCAATCTAATGTATGAAATATGATATGTCAAGAGCTTTGTAATGTTGTGAAAAACCAATAAAAAAAGAAAATAACAGTGAAAAAAATAAAATAAATTATTTGTTTGTTTGTTTGTTTGTTGTGGTGGTGCTGTGGATCAAAATCAGGGCCTTCTGCATATGAATCAAGTACTCTGCAACTGAACTATACCTTCAGTCCTGTGCGTTAATACTTAAATTCTTAGACTTAAGTCATGCAGTAATTTTTATATGTGTTAATGTGTATACTATTCTAACCATAATTTTCTCAAGTCTTTGCTCTATTGATTTCTGTTATTCTTTCTGCTGTTGTTTTAAGCATTGTAATGCTATTTTTCTCAATTGCATTTCATATATCTATAGAGTCTCTTGATATTGTTTCATCCCATCTATAATTCTATATTTAGCTTAATTACCTTCAGAGTGAAATACATCTAAGTGTTCCTCTGTACCCTGAAATCAGTTTTATTCCAATGCATGTTAATCATGTGTCTTTTGAAGATATCATTATTTTATCACTTTTGGAATGCAAACTCCATAAATTGCATTTGTCTGAATGTTGTTGTTCCTGTTATGTTTGCTTGTTTATCTTTCAATATATTCTTTCTTATTTTCTCTTCAACAGGAAAGGTAGATTCTGCTTGGCACCTCTTTTTGTTTATCTAAACATTTTTAAAATATTTTGTTTAGAACATAAGATTAGATATTAAATATTGATTCTTCATATCAGTTAGTTACAACATTTTGAGGTTTAAGGGAGGAAAAGAAAGACATGGGCTTATTTAAGAGATATTGTTCCCATGTGGTTTCTCTCTGAATAAGTTGCAAATTTATAGGTGTCTCAGTAGAATGATAGTGTAAATTGTGCCACTGGGGGGTGAAATTTTGGGGGGATCATTTCAGTAATTCAATGAGATAATGAGTGAATGGTAACTTCTATAATTCTCAGACTTTGTTGGGGATGTGAAGACCCACCTGCTACTTGCAACCATTGATTTTAATGGTTGCTGCACAAGTTTTCCTCATGAGACCTTCACTCTAAGGTGGGGTAAAAAGTTTTCCACACTTATCATGACACATCTCTGGTTCCATTGATTTTTGCTAAATTGGTTTCTGTTTTAAAGATGGTTTAATCACAATTTTTTCCAATTATTTTCTCCATATAACATACTCTCTCAAAATTGGAAGCTGTGAATTTATTCCAATATCTCCTTCCAAATTGGTCTCAGTTTTATTACATTTGACCACAATTTTTAAGTATGGTATATGGTATTAGTTTGGGATTTTTCCAAATTTCATTAATGGCATAACATTGCATGGAACAAAGAGTAATTCCATTGATGAAGAACCAATTCTAAATTTAAATATAAATTGCACATTTTTTGCACTGAAAGTACTTAACAGTGTCTTATAACAGAAGAAATACAGACACGTTGTAATAAGAAAATCTGACATAACTATTTTAATCTCTGAGCAAGAAAGCAAATTATAGGTAGAATTTAGATCATCATTTGAAGCTTATAAATATATCTCAAACTTCATATACCATTATCTGCAAACACCTCATTTTTGAAGTGTTTCATATGTTTATAAAAAATTATAGCACACTGTCTTTTCAGACCATCCCCTAAATGAATAAATGGATTTTGGAAGAACAAAAAAGGGATTGGATTTTGTGCATAACATGTGATTTTCAGCAGAAGAATCATTTAAAAAGGTCTATAACTTACAGACAAATTGGCCCAATGTAGCTCATTAGAAGAGATACCTACCTAGATACCATTTTTTCACTTTTATATTGAGTAACAACAATTGAAGAGGCATAAGCTCAAAGATCATGAGGGATCATTTATCACTTATTTATAGATTTTTTTAAAAGCTTATTATGAATAATTTTTAGTATTTTAATTTTAAGATATAGGTGAATAATTCAATATTTTGCTACAAAAGATTGATGCTGCAGTTTTTGTTTCTCATTAATTTCTGTTTAACAATTAAGCATTGGTACTTTTTAAAAAATCAAGAAAGTAATCTCACTTAAATAAGTCACAAAAAATTTTACCTAGAAATAAACTTAACCAAAGGGGCAAAAGATCTCTAAAATGAAAATTATAAAACATGGATGAAAGAAATTGAAGAAGTTGCTAAAATATGGAATATCCTAGTGTCATGGAATGGAAAAATCATATTGTTAAAATGTTTATATTATCCAAAGCAGTCTACAGATTCCATGCAGTCCCTAGCAAAATACCAATCACAATCCTTACAGAAATAGAAAAAAAATTGAAATTTATATAGAACAAGAAAAATCCTTGAATAGACAAAGCAGTCTTAAGAAAAAAGGACAAAGCAGGAAACATTACAAATAACTGTCTTCAAAATATATTCCAAAACTACGGTCATCAAATAGTTGATATTTGGGGGCTGGGGGTTGTAGCTCAGTGGTAGAATGGTTGCCTAGCATGTATGAGGTACTGTGTTTGATCCTCAGCACCACATTCAAATATGCAAAATAAAGGCCCATTGACAACTAAAAAAATGTTTTTTTTTAAGTTGGTATTTGCATAAAAACAGACATGCAGACCAATGGAACAGAATAAAGAACAAAAAAATTACCAACAATCAGGAGAAAATACTTACTATGACAAGGGGTTAATATCCAGAAGATAGAACAATCTCAAACAGCTTAATATTAAAAAAATAACAATTATCTTATAGATAAAAGAAGGACAATAGATCTAAATAGACATTTATCTAAAGGAGACATCCAAATGGCCAAGAGATATATAAGAAAAAAAAATGTCTGACATCAATAGTCATGGAGGAATGCAAGTTGAAATAAAAATGAGATTTTCAGAATCTCACTCTGGTAAGAATGGTTATTATCAAAAAACACAGAATAACAAGTACTGGTGAGAGAAAAAAGAAACCTTGCATAGTATTAATGACAACATAAATTAGTATAACCAGTACAGAGAATATTATGGGAGTTTCTTAAAAACTTAAAAATAGAGCTACCATCTGATTCAGCAATTCCACTATTAGGTATATACTCAAAGGAAGTGAAATTAGCTTGCTGAAGAAACATCTACCATCCTATATTCATTGCAGTGTTATTCAGAATAGCTAAGAGATGGAGTCAATGTGAGTATGAAGTAGTGAATGGATAAAGAAACTGTGGTGTATGTATCACAATGGAATACTATTTCGCCAGAATAAAGAATGAAATTCAGTCATTTATGACAACATAGATGGAACTGGAGATCATTATTTTAAGTGAAATCAGCTACACACAGAAAGACAAGTTCCACATGAATTTACTCATATATGAAATCTCAAAACACTGATCTAGCAGTAGTTGACAGTAGAATGGTGGTTAGCAGAGAGTAATGAATTAGGGAATGTGGGTGGGAAGAGGTAAGGTTGATTAATGGGTACTGAGTTACAGTTGCATAAGAGTAAGAAGTTCTCATGAGCTATCAAACAGTAGGGTAAAGAAATGCAAATAATATATATTTCAAAAAAACAGAAGAAAGAATTTAAAGCACTTTTACCACAAAGAAATGATAAATGCTTAAGGATATAATTGTGTTAACCTTATTTGAACATTACACAATCAAAACATCATTTTAAACAAGTATGCATGATTAATTGTCAATTAATATATGTAGTTTAAAATGGCCCTTATTTAAAAATATTTACCAATTAGTAGTCCATTCATTCAGTAAATGATTATTTAATGCCTATTGCAAGAGATAGTGGTTGTGTTTTGTATGTTTTTTCTCCTTTCATCCTTATAACCATCCTATTAAGTAGATTCTATTAACATCCTAATTTTAATACCAAAGAAACTAAGACTGAGTAACTTATCAACTACAATGTCTAGAATGATAACTTAAATCAATTTCACTCTGAAAGTTATGGTCTTCCTTCTGGCTTCTATAATCAACGTCTAAATTGCCATGATAAAACTTTGTCAGGTATCAGTATATTAAAAAAAAAACTCATATGCCTCAACAGCTTCCTATAACTAAAAATTCTGAATCACAAGGAGTAGAGTAAGGTATTCTTAAAATGAAATTATAACAACAAAAATATCACACATGTGCAGGTATTTATACACACACACACACACACACACACATACACAAAACATCTGTCTTGCTAATCTGCCTCCAGTGTTGAGACCTCAGCTTAAAAATCTATGTAACCATTGCATTAATATTGCTACACCAAAATGCATCTTTCATTAATTTTAATAATATTTAACCAATTTATATTGTTGTGTTTTTTTTTTCAAAAGATTGCAAAAATTTTGGCCCAGGGTAACTGCAGATAATTTACCTCATCACTTCCAATTTTTGCATATGATATATAGAGTTAATAATTTGTAAAGATTCAGTGTTTCAGTTTAGATTTTCACCAGCCTCAGACTGTCTTAACACTCCAAAATTCACATCCAACATAATCCTTCTGCTCTTTTTGCACTTTTTTCTCAGCACATGAACACTTTGGCACCTTTCCAGACATATCTGCCCACTGACTCCTATACAATTTGCTGCAATAGAATTGGGTAGGAGAAGATCCGGTATATGAGGTTGGTTCAGCACGAAAGTGCCACTTTCCTTACATATTTGTCAAGCTTTGCCTGGTTCTTCTACTCCTCAAATTTGTTCACCTCAACTTGGGAGGTCAACTACTAATTTTGGTCACAGCCTTGCCATGATACTCTAGTAAATGTGTTAACTTAAATAACAGAGACTTGCAGAATTTAATTTCCACATCTATACAAAATCAGCCTGAGCTTACACCACTTTGACTTTGCCTCAGTTCTGATGCATGATTTCAGCCTTTTCTCACTTGGTGTCATCTATCACTATGTGTAACTGTTTCACATGTTTGATCATCCTATATGTGTTTAATAGCCCAGATATATGAAATCTAAGGAATAACATTACCATGTTTTCTTATAGTTTATACATAGGTTGATTTAATTGTATACTGAAGAACTGCAAGCTCACACAGCAAAGCCTGGATATTGGAATTCAATGGACAAAGAAAAAAGAATGCCTGCCCCCCTCTGTCTGTCAATCTTGTTAACAAGATACAATACTCCGATTTTCCAGCTGACTTCCTTTTCAATGGATTTGCTGGTGATGGGTGTAATGCTAGCAATACCTCTGGGACCCAATCTTTACTGTTGCTTGGCTCCAATTGCAGCTGCTTCCTTAGGAACAGCCTTGAATTAAATATGTTCTTAAAAAATCATCATAAAAAGCAACATGAGTCATTCAACAGGCTTACCCTCACCATATCACAATAATTTCTAAATATCTCTTCTCTAAAACCAGAAATCAGAAATGATGAAATCATGCCATTGGTTCAGACCCCCAACATTGTTATTTTTTCATAAAAATATTATTTTAAAAAGTTTGCTATATCAAAGATCAAAATTTCTCCCTGATTCTTCAAAAATCACTTTCAAGTTATAAATATGTTTGACATTTTTTTCTTCCTTTTACTGAAGGCAAGGTAATGCCAAACAGAGTTTAGAGAAATCACTTTTGCATGGGTTAGTTTTTAATTATGGTTTATGGTCTCAATGACCTAAATTATAATTATATTTATTACTTTAGGCAAAGGTTTGGCTTAGCCTATTTAAAGTGGTATCATACTGGTTGTGTCTATGAAGAAAATTAAGTCACCTTAATGATCTTCTGAAGTGTTATCATTCAGCAGATAGAACAAATGAAGAAGGGTGTAAAGTCTACAACGTGCACAAATCATTGTGAAAATTTTTATACTTCATATACATAATTTACATATTATACATTATATATTTACATTTATATGTATTTATGTAAACATAGCACATATAGTTTACATATTTTTATTTTTACCTTCCCTTGTTAAAACTAATCTCTAAAAAAATCTGTACAATATTTCTCACTTCAGATCATGGTTAATAGTCTTTCTGCCTGTGAAGGTATCTGACTGTGCTTTTGACCAAGATAAGTGACAAATATCATTCCATTCTCTACATGCCTTTTCATCTCAAACAATCTTATCATCCCTATCTAAATAAATATATCCAAATACCAAATTATGTGCTAGAATATAATAACACCTGAGAAAGTGTAATAAAAATAATTTTAAAAAGCTTTGTGGGTTTTTTCATATATGCCTAATGAATGTAAGCAATATTTGCAAGGCATATTTCACTAGTGATTAAATATGTGATGAGACTGTGATCACTGGGTTTAACATTTAGAAGCAAGATACATATAATTCTTGTACAATAGCCTCATGCCTTTACGTTGCAATTTTTTTACACAAGATTATTAATCTATCATTCCCATAGTTTTAAAATTATATATATGAACTTGAAATTAATTCCAGATATTCTTCCTATCATGTACTGAACAGAAGCTAATAAAGCTAGTGAAAAGCTGGTCAAAGGCTTTCTATATAGAAACTCAAAGAAAGTCTGCAAGCAGATAAGGAGACATGAGGTTGCTTTATAGGATTGATGACCACTGGGTCAGTAACAGAATCAATGAAGAAGTTCAATAATGAGAAAATCATGGACTTTGGCATTAGGCATATGTAGTGTTTAAATTCTGACTTTACAATTTATATCCTGAGGAAAATTAGGAAAGTGCATTAATTTTTTGTTGTGCCTAATTTTTTCTCATCTGTAAAATGGATATAAAAATTCTACTACATATTAAGTAAATAGTTAAACAAATAAAAACTCAGTGATTACTATATGCTATCATGCTTAAAAACTCAATAACAACTTGCTTCCATTATTTTTAAAATTTTCCTTAGTGTGTTAGAATTGCTTGTCTTTGTAGCCTGGGCACTTTGAAGGCTGTCTTGTGTTTGATAAGTCTCACATACAATGTGTGTGGAATTTCTCTTTAATTCCTGGAATTTAGACATTGCTCATACGGGCAGTCACTATATCCTGCTCTAGCTGTTGGCACTGTATTAACTTAGAGGGAGTCCACCAAATAGACATGTAACAGAAATTCACTCTATTGTGGCAGCTTCCTAGCAATTGGATCCCTGCACAGCAGTGTGTCCAACTGTGCATTCATGCCTTTGTTGTTGTTGCTGTTATGCAGCAGAAACTGAATCCAAAGTTTAGGTGCCATGCTCTTCATCTTCCTATGCCACAATGCCTCTTTGTGGTTCAAAAGCGCAAGGGAATATTTTTCTGCCCATTATTATTGCAGGTTCATATCTCATTTGCTCTGCACTATCACCCAGAGATTTATTTTGCCTCTAACTGTTTTCTTGGGTCTTTCTCACCCTCTGAGTAGCTGCATTAGGTTATTTCCTCCCCTTGTGTAATGATTTGCATTTTTACAGCTTAAATCTTGGTTTTATCATTTCCTTACCATACTTCTAATGCCTCTAGGTTCTTTATTAAAATTATTTCCCTCTCCTCCCCTGTGTATGCAACATCATCCAAGTTAGTACCATCCACAAATAAAAATGTGTTGCTTATTATCTTTTCCTCAGCGGTCACAAAATATTGAATATAAATGAATTTAAGCATTACAACTTTGAAATATCCATATTTGTTTGTTCCTAAGAACCCAAACATTTTTTCTATACCTTTATTTATTTATTTTTATGCAGTATTGAGGATTGAACCCAGTGCCTCACATGTGCTAGACAGTGCTCTACCACTGAGCCACAACCCCAACCCAAACTTAAACATTTGTTTTTATTTGTTGAACACCATAAAACCAATGTAAACATATGTAATATATGATACATAGGCTAATTGAAATATGTTACATCAAATTGTCTTGTGCATAAGGTTAAATGCCTTAAGACACAACAGATATTCTTGCCTTTTTCTTTTATTTTTCCTCTTAAACTCTATGCATCATTTTATTGGCCTTACTGAACCTAAACTTATCTAATTCTATTTTTTTTTGCAAAGAGAGAGTGTGAGAAAGAGAGAGAGAGAGAGAGAGAGAGAGAGAGAGAGAGAGAGAGAATTTTTAATATTTATTTTTTAGTTCTTGACGGACACAACATGTTTGTTGGTATGTGGTGCTGAGGATCGAATCCGGGGCCGCATGCATGCCAGGCGAGCGTGCTACCGCTTGAGCCACACCACCAGCCCAAAACTTATCTAATTCTAATTGATTCACTTTTATTTTTTTCTAAAGTAAGCATAGGGTTTAAGAAAATCATCCTGGAAGGTTGATTGGCTCTTCTGGGTCATGGTATTGACTTTTAATAACTTGTACAAGATGCTTCTCTGAGGAAATTTTAACTAAAGTATATTCAAAAGCAATTTATGTGTGAGTCAGGATTCAGTTATGGGTAGTAAAACAAATTGTCCTTCATAAACTACAATTAACTATCACTATGCCAGCAGTAAAAGTGCATTGGTTGAAATACTTAAAAACTAATCTTAGGTGTCAGTTTTCCTCAGGGGTCTGCAGGAAATGATGTGGAGGTGAAGAGAGCACATTTTGAGGTCTAATCTGTGTGGAATTACCTGTCTCCTGAGAACAACCTCAGTCAGTCTCTGTAAATGAAAATCCACAAAAGGGAGTACACATCATGAATGTTGGAAGTGACTTCAAAATCATCTAGTTCAACCCTTCATTTCACAGATGAAGGAAAAGATGCCCCAGAGAGATTAATGTAGGGGACAAGGTCACACAACTGAGGAAACCAACCGTCTGTTTCACATTACCAGTATGGACACCCTCTGAATACTTCTGGGCTAGTTTTTTCCCTTAGGCCCAAGGCACACGCTTCCAGAATTTTATTAGAAAGGGATTACTTTAGGCTATATGTCCTTGAATTTGTTGAATTAAAACCAATTTAATGCTAGGTGCCTGGAAAGATCATTTCTATCTTTATGAAAAAATTAGATCATTTCACCTAAAATAGAGTAGATAATAACCTAATTTTATTACTTGAATTTCAAAATAGTACATTCTAAAATTCCACCTAAATGGCTTCAAAGCTTTGTTATTTGGCACAAGGCCAACTAGAAACCTCTAGAAATTAATATTGGTATTGTCTGTTTTATATATTTCTATATCCCATTTCTTTATGAATGTCTCATATAGAAAGTGAATGAGAAAAAAATAAAAAGTTAATGAGGAATTTAACTGTGAGGAAAAATGATTGACTCCCCAGAATCTTCATAAACATTGCTATCAAGAAAGGTTTTGAGATGGTACATTGGGTTCTGTTCCCTATGAAGGAAATATGTTCAAATAGAATTGGTTACAACATGAGAGCAAGAGACTCACACATTCTCAGAAGTATGGTCAGCAACTTCACTACTCTGGAAGACAGAAGAACAGAAAAAATATTTTCCCAAAATGAATGTTCTGAAAAGAAAACCATATTTAGCTTCATAAATTGTCCATTTATATTGCTTGACAAAGACAAACACAAGAGAGATCTCACAACCCTGAAGAATTTAGATTTTACTCTTTCTAGTTTTTCTACTCATTATTGTTACGTCAATATTTTTA
Organism: Spermophilus citellus; assembly: GCF_964194105.1. Taxonomy (NCBI): domain Eukaryota; kingdom Metazoa; phylum Chordata; class Mammalia; order Rodentia; family Sciuridae; genus Spermophilus; species Spermophilus citellus. The sequence continues at coordinate 198,414,325 of NC_138182.1, read as the reverse complement.
GATGATTATCTACAAGTCTATCTAGAAACCCAAAGGCTTGGAGGTCATATTAAGCACATATATTAATGACATACAAAATTTTAAAATATTTGGCATTAAGCATGTGCAACTACTTGGAACTAAGATATCTATAACCTAGAGCTGAATAAATCTTACTAATTAAAGCTCTTAATTACCAAAACAGCTTCAATTCTTTTAATCTAGCATAACTAATATTTTTTACCAGCTAATCAAGCAATGTTGCTTAAACAAGAGCAACATTGTTGAACCTAAACATTCCCCTTTGCATTCAGTGCAAGATACTGTGTTTAAATTTCAATGTCAATCAGTTGGTAATATGAATATGTATTTTTCAAGATTAGAAAAATTACGGTACAAAATTGTTGATAGAAATGTTGTTAAGCCACATATAACAAGTGCAATATATTAATTCTCATAGACCTTTTGCAAATGACCTTGATGATAATTATGCTTGTGGAATTAGGAATGTCTTTTTTTCTGATTTGTACATAACAAATAAATATTCAACTCAGTAAAAATATTTGAGCAATAAGTTTCTTTAAGGAATTATGATAGACTAAAATGTAGTGCCTGCCATAAAGGGGCCTGCATTCTAAATAAGAAAATAAATGATGTTATTCATTTTAGATTTTACTAGCTAGAGAATTATACAAGATAATGTATTCAATGTTCTTCAATAGCAGAAAACAAATTCAAAATTTTCTAAGCAAAAGGTGAAGCATTACATATGAATAATGATAATATTTCATAATAATTCTCTAATTTTTATATCCTGCATAAATTACATTAATATCTGCTTGTGGCATTAAAAGTGATATTATATGGCCAGTATATGAATTATGAATAATCATAAAATTATGATGAGTTCTTGAAAGGATAATTGTATTACTAGTCACAAAGTTCATACTGCAGCTTTAAAGTGATCTTTGCTTCTCAATCAGCCCAATTTAAACACAGTACCTTTACTTGTATCTTGGCTAGTATTATATACTTACTTGTTAGTGCCCTGGTATTGTAATCTTAGCATACTTAGGGAATATGTGTGTGCCTTAAATACTTAAACTAATACAATTAAACAAGGTCACTTACAGCAATAGAAAGTTAATTAGAGCTGTAACCACAGTAACAAAAATAATGTCTGCAACATCAATAACAAGACAATTGGGGAAAAGAAGAAAGCATCACTCTCACGCATGTGTGGTGTGTGTGTGTACATGTGTGTGTGTGTGTGTGTGTGTGTGTGTGTGTGTGTATTCACAGCTGCCATGACCTGTTTCATAAGACTGCTTTGAATAAAATATAGTATAGGCATTTTCTAATTTACCACTTACTCCTAGAGCTGTACTATCAAGCCAAGTAGGAAATCATTTCTCACATACATACTCACTAACACTTTTATTTCCTGAATAGAGCTCATTTTGGTCATCTGTATTCTAAAACAGAACAAAAACACTTATGGAAAAGACTGAATGTGAGTAGAATGTATTTCATCATATATATCTAAAAATAACAAATAAAAATCTAAATAAATAAATCCACTAAATTTTTAAAAATTCTACATGGGCAGAGATGAATTGCTGCACTCACCCATACATGGAGAGAGAAGTAGCCTCTTCAAGTTTCTCTCATTCCCATTCTTCACAATAATAGAGATATTCAGCTCAAGTCTTCTAAAAGCTACCACCATAATTTCAAATTAATAAATGCTCTCTCCTTCCATTTCTCCCTATTTCTCCATGAAGATGTTATACAATCTTCATTATTACCATCTTCATTTCTAAGCATGCATTACAAACCTCTCCCAGATTCCTTTCTGGTGTCCTGTTAGTGAATGCCTCCTATTTCACAAATGCGTGTGTGTATTTCAGATGCATTTTGTCTCAAAGCTGACGTTATTCATTCAGATACACTTATAGAATTGAATTATAGTTTTGCCGAAATGACTAAGATTGAACTGTTCTGTAATTCATACTATTAAGTATTCCAGACCGTCACAGATTGGGCTCTGCCAGTTTAGTTGGATTTGCCACTGAAACCTGAGCCATCTGGTTCTCTTGCCACAACTTATTTAGTTGGGAGTTCACACCTCTGGTTTCAAAATAATGCTATATTTATTGAGCACTTACTCTCACATGACATTTTGAAAAAGATTAGGAGATGATATAACTTTAAAATGGTGAAGCACAATTTATCAGTTAAGCTAAATGAGGCCTTGGAATTTTAACTTATGTTCTCAGGGTTCTTTGCATATGCTAGCTGTACTTTTTGTTCAGCATTAGTGAAAATGAGAATAAAGTTGCAGTGTAGTAAAAGTTTTGATTTTTGTGGAAAGGTAGAAGCATATAGTGAAAAACTAGAAATGGGGAAATGTTGCAACACCCTCTCAGGATAGGTCTACATAAGATGACCCTACTTCCAACAATCACTACCAAAGTAAACAGTAAAGTTGAAAAATATGTCCTTTTTAATTCATCTTAAGTGAAAAAGATTATATGTTTAACCACATAGATGGAGTACAAATAGCTGTACCTTTTATGTAGGAAGAATAATGAGATTCTCCTTCTTGCCAATAGATCCAATTGTATTCCCTCTATATTTACATCTCCATCCTATCAATACATCTATTCATATAGATTGATATTATATTCAACTTAATGTATTCACATAAATTGATATATATGTACATTTAATATTGAGAATATTATATTTTAGGATGCTGTCACTTATAGACAAACTTAACAAATTATTTCATCTGCCATGACATTTACTCATTCAGTTCTTAGACCAGATCTAATTTAGATATCTTCTGATTAAATTAATCACAATGAATTTTAGAAAACTGAGAGTTAAAAGTGCCTTTCTGGCATAAATGAGACTATCTGATTTTTCAGGAATATGACTTTATTTATAATATGCCAGGAAATACATACCTTCTATAATAGAAAATATCAACAGAAACACAAGTTGTCCTTCGGGCATTCTTTGAATATGTTACCTGGCTTTGAAGCCATACATTTTGGAGTCAGACAGACCAAAATCTAAATTAGAAGTTGACCACAGCAATGGGATTGCCCTTATCTTGCTTCTCTTCCTTCTGTAACACTTAATTTATGCTGGTAACATCTGGAAAGGCTTGCAGGAAAAATATGTATTTAGAATGAAAATAATTTTACTCTGAGAGAATTACAATCTGGAAACCAAAGGATATTACTAAAGAGTTCTTCATCCATCCCCCTAAATCTCAACACAGTCATACAGAGCTCCTACCTAATAGACACTCCAGGGTTCCTTCTCTGTTTGAATTCCCTTCTTCATCCCACCAGTCCTACCCTAGGACTTTTGTGTTCAATCACACAAGGGCAAAGTCCTGAAGAGGTGTCCAGACTTACAGAGTGCCACTGGAGGACACTTCAAATGTCTCTGATTTTTCAGCATAGAATACCTACAAAGGTAACTTGTTGATGTGGTCAATCTCCCACCCGATGAAAATTATTTGCTACACATGCCTTGTCTCCTACCTCTATCAATGGAGACTTCCTTCTGGTGGTTGGAGGAGGATGTGTTAGAGGTGGGGGAAATGTAGTTTAGAGAGTTCCATGTTGCTGGGCTTCAGCTATCCATAAAATAGATGCAACATTACTTTTCTCAGAGGAGTATTGTGAGGACTGATTGTAAAAGAATCTATAAAAGAAGTGACACAGTGGAAATATTGAATAAATTGGAGTTATATTTAATCATTCTCATCAATTCCCCAAAGAGTCTAGAGTTCCTAGAATTATCAGAGTTTATCCTTATTTAGTCTTCTCATTCATATTTAATGCCAATATTATATTCTCAATATTTTTGATGACCAGATTGACAAACAATATGTTGGTGAATATAGATACACATATAACACACACATGCATACACATGCATATTCAACATGATTATGGTCCTGAATACAAGCTGGAGAGAAGAAAAATCTTTTAATCACAGTAACTTGTGGACATTTCCTTTCTAACCAAGAACAGGACATAGAAAATCTATTACAATTCCTCACGCTGTTCCTCCTCCCCTACTCCATTCTCCTTCTTGCCCACATCCTCAGTCTTCCTGTCAGGAATGGTAGAGTACACACCCTAATCAAAGCAAGGCACTGCGGAGGCAGTGAGATACACAAGGAAGATTAGGGTGGAATAAAAATGACTCCAGAATAGTCCACTGATAAGAGTAAACTTGAGAACAGACATTTTGGACAGGTACAAATGTAAGAGAATTCACATAGGGGTGTCTCAACGTGTCACCACTGAGGAAAACCCATAACGGGAGAGATAAGACTGAGCTGCTTGCTATCTTTACATTTGTATGCACTGCAAGTCTCTGCCTACAGCAAGCACACTACACTGATTAGCTCTGTTTATTGACGTAATAGTTGTAGCCCCAGACGCATGTTGGGACACATTAAATCACTTATTAATAGGAATTATTACTTTTTAGCTGTCTTGAGGGCTTCCACGGGAAAATTGTCACAATGCTTTTACATTCATTACACGAACATCATGACAGATTTCACATTTGTAAAATCATATTTGTGTTGCCTTGAAGCTATTGGAACATTTAAATCTATGAATAGCCACCATATTCTTTTTTTTTTTAAATTAGAAGAGAAAGAAGGAGGAAAGTATCAGGTTTTAAAGAAACCACATGCTATTTTAAGAGTAGTCAGGAGCTTAACCAGAAAAGGCAGCTGTTTACAGTTGGTTTTTACTTTTTAGAAAAATAAATGCTAATAAGGCTTGAATGGAATAATTTTCTATAAGTATCTTCATAGCTTCTCAGAATAAGCTACTGGTATTGACAGATTTTAATGTTTTTTTTCACATACAGTAAAACATAAAGCAGGCCAAAAAGAGAGTTCTACTAATAGACAATTCCTTTAGTGAACTGTTTAGCAATCAGAAGGGACATTGCTTAGTAGTCTGCCATGACTCTAATGCTGTCTACTAGACCATAATCCCAAAAGTAAATAAAATAATTGGGGAATTTATTTGCAATCCAGAAATTCATAAAGTCATGATGAAATTTTCATCCCACTCCTATTAGCAGCCAGTCTTCTCATAATGAGGTTTGGTAAAAGCATATTACCAAAGGGAAGAGAAATTAGTCAGAGTAATGTCCTTACATAGATACGTACTTAAATAGCATTGGATTCTTATTACCAAGCTGCTCCTCTGCCATGCTCAGGATTGCCAAATCATATGGGACAGAGTAGATTACTTGACATGGTGTCAAGTGCTTATAGGATTCTGGATGACTAAGCATCTTTATTTAACCACCATGCTACTAACCTTACAAGGGAAAGGGTCTGAAAAGGTTAATGTAAACATTGTCTGCTTCCTTCAAACCATACCAGAATACTACATCTGGTGGGTCACCTCACCCTGCAGTCAAAACTCAAAGGACATTTGCTTTGTGAATGTCAGGATAATTTTATGAGAACCAGACACCAGGCAACTGATGTGGGGCTCAGAAAAAAAAAGGCAGATTGTTGCACGTGAACTGTTTGGGTTATAATAAAAGGATATGAGTGTGAGGCCAAGACCTACTATAGTAGTCATTGAAGCTTCCAGACAAATTATATCCATGCTATGCCTAACATCAAATAGCAGGGAAACTCTGCAGTAATGAGATTTTGGAGCACAGTGACTCCACATGAGTGAAAGTCATGGATTAGACAATTCAGTCACATCTGGCCAGTTTTGTGGTAAGAATAAAGAATGCCAGCATGAAACATGGGACTCGTGTAACAAAAAAAGCACTACCTTTATTTGTTGCTTACATTTTCATTGTATACACAACTTGTTTATTGATTCAGTTGTGGATTTTCAAATTGTTTCCCACTCTGCCCTCTTCCACCACAAATAATGCACTAGTGAACATCCTTGAATATCCCACTAAGGGGAGTTTTTTGAGGTAATACACACACACACACACACACACACACACACACACACACACACTCACAGGTTATGAAGTTTGTATATACTAAAATTGCCCAAGTATGGCTATGTTGTCTTGCTGCACAACAGCTGAAAAATTCTTTACTGAAAATACATTGTTTTTGTAATTAGATGAGATAAATAATGTTAGACATAGAAAAAAAATGTTTTCTTTCTCTTATCTCCCCCTATAGGAGCACCTTAATCTATTCAGTTATACAATATAGCAATCTATCTAATCCCAGGCAATTACTTGTTTTTTTTTATTTCTCTTTATAAATGTAACAAATCTATTGAATCTGTAGTATCTAACATGCAGATAATATTGACAATAACTTCTGCAGTTCATTGTAATTCTCTCCAGTAATCCATCAGCACTCCTACTTATCTATCAGCCTGCCTTCCTTCTTCTTTAACTTGTTCCATCCTAATTTTTTGATATCTGGATATCTATTGTTCTTCAACTCAATAGCATTATACAGATGTCTACGTGGACCCAAAATGTCTCCTATTACAATAATATTACAAATAACTTGAAGGGCTTAAGAAATTTGCCACCTCTCCCACAAACCCGTGCCGGTTTACAAACATTGTTTCTTACACTAAATTTCATATTTTTTTGCAATTATCTTTCAATATTCATTTCTTAAAAGTCACAAAGTCCTCAAAGAAGAAGTTGTATCTTCTTTGTATACCCAGAACCCAAAAATACTGTTCCACAAATGTTTGTTAAATGGGTTTCTTATTATTCCCTTGGCTTTATTTCCTCATTTCAAATTATTGTTAATAGACAAAACAATCCTACATTAAGTTGTTAATATAAAATAATATCCATTTTAATATACTTTTAAAAGCAGTAAAACTGCCCAATATATTTGTTAAGCATTTATATGTGTCTGTGTGTTGGGGTGGGGATGTTAAAATAAAAACAAAACAGTAAGCTTTAACTTTGAGAGATATATGTTACTTCTAGGTTGAGAGGCCAAGGACATGATATGGGAGATGCATATAGGTAAATGTAAATGTTTAGAAATACTCAAATTCTTGGGTTGAATGATACATAACATGTGTTAATTTTATTACCAACAATATTTAAACATAAATAAAACAAAAAGGATCCACATACGCACCTAGATTCCACTAAACTGTGAATCACAAAGCATGATTAATCAAATTCTGTGACCTGCCTCTCAGAAAATAGAGGAAGAAAGAAAAGTGTGTGTGTGGTGTGGTGTGTGTTTCTAAAATGAGTATTTTTTCCTCAGAAAATATTGGATTTTATAATGTTATGTAGGAGAATTTTTAGAAACAATCTTTTAATTTAAAACTAAGAACATAATATTACCAATGTTCTGTGATTGTGAGCAAAATTACAGCTTTCCTTTTGCTTCACCTAAAACATGCCTGTTTCCAGCACTGCTTTTTAGCAGCAAGGGTTATAGTCCCATAGATAGATAGCCTTAAATTATTATATAGCCAAGGATTCTTTCATCATGCCTCAATTCATGTCATCCAAGTGGCTGGCTGTTCTATACATGCAATATACAGGCTTCTGGAGAATTTATGGAAAACATGAACTATGATTGTTGGAGCCACTGAAGCAAATAGTCAAAACTTCAAATAAATCAATGTTTCTCAACATTGATAAAGAAGCCAAATTACTTTCCCCGTAGGTGGCAGAAAGTAGCATATTTAAATGTTCAATAAGACAAGGATCTTTCTCATAATACTCCATGAAGAATCTCCGCTAAACCTCATTCCTTGCCATTTTCTGTTCGGACCTCCCCATATTTTTTGATAAATTTTTCTGTTTCCACTTAGCATGCATGTTTACATTCCATTTTCAATGTTTTTCTTAATTTTTAAGGAGTAGTCAAGTCACTTTTCCTCCACATTTATTTTTTATTTATTCAGTTGAATCAAATTTCTTTCTACAGTGTTAAAGTTCAATTAACTCTCTTTTTACTCTGATTAATATTCAATCTAGCTTTTGCACATCTTTTCCCTCTTTCACCACAAGTACATACTATATCTCCCCCAAATTGTTTGTTGAGTGAATTACTGACTATTTAATAAGTTTAACAGCTTGCAGAGTCCAATAAGGGGGAGATAGCAAATGGACAGTTTTTTTTAAAAAGGCATGCAGTCAGATCAGAAATGATGGTGAGTTCTTGGACTCTTGCAGTGCTAGGGATTGAACCCAAGGTCATGTGCATCCTCAGCAAGAGCTCTACCAAGGAGCTCTACTCCCAGCTCATGAGTTTCTTGAACTGCTGATGAAACGGCCTATGGTTCTCTTCTGGCCAACTAACAACATGTGGTGAAATCTATTTATCAAAGTCAAAATAAATGAGGGAATACTTAGTCATGGAGGGGGCAGCAAGGTATAGGGAAAAGCTTGCTCTCTAACAGGCTGTCAATTTTGTCATTTATGAAATTAAATGTTAAATTTAAGTAATCTCTCAAGTTCTCCAAGTAGACATAGGGTGATTCTATATACGAAGATATTCAATCTGAGACAGAGTAAAACTGAACTTGCATTTTTCTGAATTCAATATTGATGCATCTTCTTTTGTATTTCATTTTATTTAGATATTTTCAGAAATCTGAATTACAGGAAAAAATCACCAAGTAGCCATCTTTTATTCTGTCTGGATTTTTTTTTCTTCTTTTTTGCTTTATGGTACTACATGGCATTGAGTGGTACGCTATAGAACATTTTATGACAGATGTCCATTGAAAAGGGTATAATAAAATCAGATCTTATGAACACTAGAAGTTATTTTAATTTTACAATTGAAGACCACATTGAAACTAAATCTTGACTGGTTTTTGTATTAAGAATTTTTTTATACTTTTCTAAGAGGCTTAAAAAGAGAACAAAGCCTTTTCAATTATTATTTTGTGTTCACTTTTTAAAGCAAGAAAAAAATAAAATATTTACAAAAATTGGCATCTGTATATTTGAAGTTTTATATATTAAAATCCTATATGGTCTAAACTGTTTTGGAAATCAAGTGACTGCTTACTAATATAGAAAAATTGCTTCAATATTTAAAAGTAAGTATAGCACTGTACCATTTTCTCCCAATATAAAATCCCATTCTACATTGAACTAAATTGAAAAAGTACAGTAAGATGCAGCTGCAAATAAACCTATTTGTTATTTACATAACTACTTTTCCAATTATCTTTCTGAGGTAGAAGATGAACTAAAATGCCTGCTAAGAATTTAAAGCTAAACAGGAATAAAGAAAAGATATGAGCTTAGTGTTCACATCTAGCAAACCTTGAAAAAGATATCTTGTTAGCATATGGTGCTCAAGGTAGAAGAAAAATCATTAGAGGGAGCCACTGAGGGAGAAAAACTAGATTTTAAGAGAATAATTATTTTTTTTCTTTTTTGTAAGAGATTGTCTAGCCAAATGCAAAAGAAAGTAAAACAAAAGACTAAATAAGTAACCTACTAAATATACAGTTTCTGGAAGTAGAGGTGGCCTTCTTTGAAGATTTATTAGGGATTATTTCCTGACTCACAACCCAAATTTCTCTGAAATGTACTAATCTCCCTCAGGAAACTCTGTTATAACAATACTTCATATTTTTTTTGGTTTTGACTGCAATTCTTCTTAAATATTAAGTTTAGTGGAGGTTTTTACTTGCAATTTACCATGGAATTATACTGTAATCATATGGAATTTCACACTCCAAAGTGAATGTAGCATAACCCAGACCTAAAAAGGAAGTAAAGTTAACACCCACTGCGTTACTAGGAAGTCAGACCTCCACTCTAGCACCTTCATGAATTGGAGATACAAATATCAAATGAAAAATAATTTGCTGAAACAGTGAAAGGGAAATACCAAGACTATAGAAATAAAAAAGGTATGCACCCTTATCTGTTTATTTAGCCAAGCCTACTATCAAGTGGGGGAAAAATGAATACCAAGGAGGAGGAAAAGGAGGAGAAGGAAGGGGAGGGCAAGGAGGAGGAGGAGAGAAAGGAAGGGGTGGGGGAGAAGAGGAAAACAGACAGTGCTTCCTAGAATTGGTAACAAATGCAAACGTGTGTTATGTGGATTTGACCCAGTTGAAATGCAGATTGTTGTAAACCCACTGGGAAAGGGCAACAGGCATACCTGAACAGGATGCTCCATAGCCAAAACACTTGCATTGGGATTCACAAGACATTTGTGAAATTTTTGAAGACATTTGCAGCTTTGGAGAGTCCTAACATCTGTGTCTCAGTTTCAGAGTTGAAAAAATGAAATTTAAAAATATTTAGATACTTAAATGAAAGAGAACTGTGGAAGAAAACCTATGGCTTTAGCTTCCCTGTTAACTTACATCTTTGGAAAACTTAACAAGCAGTTTTCCAGTGCAAGTCTATTCCTGTGAGGTTGAGTTTGCTTAGACAGCTAGGTTTTTGAACTCAAAAGGAGAATCTAATACTTGAGAAAATACATCACCCAGATGCTGTAAAAAATGTTTGCGACAAATATGACAGTTATACAGTAAATACATTTTTGGAGTGATAAATACTTATCATTTGGGAATATGTGATGTTGCAGGTTACCTAATACTTTGGATATATATATATATATATATATATATATATATAGAGAGAGAGAGAGAGAGAGAGAGAGAGAGAGAGAGAGAAAGAGAGAGAGAGATACATATACACACATATTTATGTATTCATCTCTACAAAGATGAATCTTTATTTATTTATCTATCAAAATATAAATATAGATACCCTTTTTTAAAACTTCCAAATTATAATTTCAACATTTCAATTTCATAGATTTTTTTTAATGAAGGCAGAAACTTGAAATAGAGTTTTTCCAGTATTTGAATATAAGTTTGGGCAACTCTAATACTTGTTTACTTTCTACAGTCCTAGGCTGCTGGTTAATTTTTTTTATTTTTTTATTTATTTGTTTTTTATTCTAATTTGTTGCATAGACCCAGATTGATTACAACTCATATTACAATATAGAGCACAACTTTTCATATCTGTGGTTGAATATAAAGTATATTCACTCCTGGTTAATTATTAAGAAATATAAAAGAACCCGGCAATTAACTCCATAATTCCACTTCTAGATAGGAACCGTAATTCATAATAAATAATTAGAAAAATATCAATACCAAATAAGAGAGGACTAAATAATTTATGATTTGACCATATGATAGAATATTATGTGAAAAATAGACATAATACCATCTTAATTTTTAAAAGCTTGACATAAAAGTGCACTTATCTACTGTATAATTTAATTGAAGTTTTATGTCCTATCTATTTATAACACAATTTTTTGAATTATGTCTATCAATCTTTCTATATATAGGTATTGTCTTTTGTTATTGGGAACATGGCTGATTTTCCTTTATTATGTTTACTATTTTCCAAATTTTATTCAATCACTGAATATTACTTTAATAGTTCACAAAACCCATGAATATAATAGTGAGATATATGTAACAATAACATGCAATTAAACACTTGGAAGGATAAAAATTGAATTCACTAACCTGGAATCTAGTAATACACTAATATTGGAATTGTATTTCTAGTAATTTTGCTCAGAAAGCCTACTCTATATATGAAGCTGAATGCAAGATAAAACTAACAAAATAATCAATAATTCAACTCCCATTCACCAACTCCCCAAGGAATTTCAGAAATTACATTGCTCAGAGAATGATGTGGCCTCTTCAGGAAAGCTAAGCTAAAAAACATACAGAGAACCTGTTAACTCTACCAGTATCTTCCCTGATAAAGGTAGCAAATTATGTATCAAAATGGAACAATACATCTCTTGACATTTTCTCAGTAATAAGTCTTAATTCATATCAAATCTGTGTGTGTGTGTGTGTGTGTGTGTGTGTGTGCGCGCGCGCGCGCGCGCTTGCACTGTACTGGGGATTGAACCCTGAGTTCAATCTAGGTCATGATAGGCAAGTGTTCTATCACTTAGCTACACTTCCAGACATTTTTTTTCTTTTTTTTGAGACAGGATCTTTTTAAATTACTAAGGCTGGCCTAGAACTTTTAATACCTCTGCCTCAGCCTCCCAAGTAGCTGTGATTACAGATATGTGTATATGTGCCCAGCAAGCTCAAATCTTTTCAGTTTATGCTATGAGTCAGACATAAACTATAATAATAACTGTATATGTACAACTTTCTAAAAATTGCAGCCCCAAGATAGTTTTTCTGGGCCTTTCTCCATCTGTTTAGGACACCACTAGTATAGATCCCTGATCCTGCCTCATATGAAGACCTCTTTAACAACACTCTTAATAAAAAGACTGTCTATCTTTCTCTGAAATGCAGGAAATTTTTTATTACATATTCTTAATGACTTCACATTCAACAAAGAATATGTTTATTTGCCTGCTCTGCTTTGCAGTTGTTACTGGAGCTCTCTGTGAGAGCTCTAAGTTTTCCATAGGGACAAAAAAAGTACTAAAACTTATGTGGTATTTTTGTGGTAGTGGTTTTTTGTTTGTTTGTTTGTTTGTTTGTTTGTTTGTTGTTATTGTTTTGTTTTGATATCACGGATTGAACCCAGGGGTACTTTGCCACTAAGCCACATTCCCAGCCATTTTATTTTGCTTTATTTTCAGACAGAGTCTTACTAAGTTGCTCAGGGCCTTGCTAATTCTCTAAGGCTGACCTCAAACTTGTGATCCTCCTGCCTAAACTTTCTGAATCACTGGGATTACAGGTGTAAGCCATCATACCCAGCCTAAATGAGTTTTTAAAAGTTCAAAACTGAGCTCAGTTTATTTCAGGCAGCAAGAAACAGGTAAGAAACAGCAGATTATTTCTGTTTTCTTTTGGCAATCTGTTCTACTTCTAAACATTTTTGGTGGTGTTGTTGTTGGTGGTGGTGGTATGAGGGATTGCACCCTGGGGAACTTCAGCACTGAGCTATATCTGAGCTCTTTTTATTTCTTAAGTTGCTTAAAACCTTGCTAAATTGATGCGGCCTAGCCTAAAATTTGCAATCCTCCTGCCTCAACACCCCAAGTCACTTGGATTACAAGCATGAACCACCACACTCACCTCTAAACTTTTTGGAAGAGTCAAATTTGTGGTAAACCATCTCATTTTCTTTAAAATATACTTTAAAAGCTTTATTTAATCTATAATGTTCTAATTGTATGTGAAGGCCTCTTATAACTTTGAATATATTGCATTTGTGTTTCCAGGGGTTTTTTTCATATCGATCTGTCTGTATGTAAATGTGCATAGGTACACATCTATCTGCTTGTCATCTATCTATTGACCAATTTATCATGTCTGTAACATATAATTTGTTGTTTGTTTATTGGTGTACATTACAGTGTTCTATTTAGGTTTTTTGAAACAGTAGTTTAGAAATACCATGTGACTTTTAATATTAAGTGTATCTTTGGTAGATGTTATGATTTTGATGTTTTAAGTCAGGGGATTTCGAACAATTAAAAGCAAGTATTCTAAATATTATTTTGATTGCATCATTTTCATGTGAAGTTATCTCCTCTCTTTGTATTTATGTGTTTTATAATGGATACTAAATTCTAATGCTTTTTAAATTGATTTGTAATTTCATCAATTTTATGCAATATTTTATGACAATATAATTAAGCTGAAATCTAGTTTTTGTAGTTTGCTAATGAAATGATGTCATTTTATAGGTAAATGTATTATAATTATTTCTTTATTATTTTCCTTTATGACTTATTATGTGTCTTTCTTGGATTAAACTTTCCCTAGCCATACTCACTTTCTTCTTATATCTTACAGACTAAAATCCTATGAATTTCTGTCTTCTATGTTCCCATTATTCACATTTTGTTCTAATTTCCTATATCATTTTACTTTATTCCATTAATCTAGTGCCTAACAATTTTTCTCATGTTTATTAAGCATTTTTCATGTGTCTTGATATACTCATTTTTTTCCTGTTCAACTTTGTTATGATGGGATTATTGAAAAGTGGTTTTATAATTTTTAAGCATTCAAAAATTTATTCGGAAAGAAAAGGTAAGCCTGGTGTGGTATTGCATATGTAGTGATGACTCCTGTCTTAGCACTGGGGTACCTTTCCTTCAGAGCAGAGCCTGGAGCAGGGCGGGATGTATGTTCAAGACATCCTTGTTATTGCCACTCCTGCTTTTTGGGTAGTATATAAAGTCTTCTCTTTGTTCTTACAGACTTAAGCTTTAAACTTGAAATCTTTAGTTTTAAGATATGATCTGTGGATATCTGGGAGTGGTATGCAGTCTGCATAAGGAGATTCTCTACCTTTATTTCAATTCTGAGGAAATATCATAATTAACAATGTCTTCCACTCCGGTTGTTAAACTCCTCTTCCCCTATTTGCAGGCATTAGGCTAAATGCCTTACATTCATGGTTACATTTAATGATATCAAAAAGTTTATCCCAAAGATATAAATGGCCCACTTCCCATGAGATAGCTGAGCTTCAAAAAGATTAAATAGCAAGACCAGAGAGCAAGAGGATGACAGATTGGGGATAAAATTGCATGTATGTGTAACTCTAGAGACCATTTATGATACCTTCATTTTCTGTTGCCACTATTTCAGATGACAGAACCTTTGTGTCTTCATAAGCTTTTACATTCTCTTGCATGTAACTGTTTCTATCAGTGACTTGATTTGAACATTGGCATTTTGTGCTAGGATGTTAATTCTCTTGTCTTCCGTCATTTTCATTTTGTTTCCCATTTTCATGTTTAATACTGACTTTTTCAATATTTAGGGTTTTTTTAGTTGTAGTTGGATACAATACCATTATTTTATTTGTTTACTCTTATGAGGTGCTAAGAATTGAACCTAGGGCCTCACATGTGCTTAGTGGCTCTATTGCTGAGCCACAACCCCAGCTCTTTTAATATTATCTTAATATCACAGTTATCTTTTTTTCCTTCAAACTTGTTCTGTTTTATCTCTTTTTTTAATTTATTTATTTATTTATTTATTTATTTATTTATTTATTTATTTATTTAAGATATGTCGGCTTTGTTGAGCCACAAGGTATCCAGATATCTGGATAAATTATTTTTTATTGTGTTTGTGAGGATGTTTCTGAAAGAGATTAGCATGTGATTTGGTGGACTGAGTAAGCAGATAGCCCTCCCCATGTGAGTGGGCACCATCCAACAATTGAGGGCTAGGATGGAATGAAAGGGCAGAGGAAGAGTGAATTCTCCTTGTCTACCCGAGTACTTGAGCTGAAACATTAGTCTTGGACTGCTCATGGTACCATATACTTTACTGGTTCTCAGGCCTTCTGACTTGGACTAGAACTTACACCACTGATTTTCCTGGGTCTCCAGGCAGCAGACAGCATATCGTGGAACTTTTTCAGCCTCCTTAATTACAAGAGCTAATTCTTTATAATAAATCTCCTTCAGAATATCTGGGTATAGATGTAGGTAAAGATTTGGATATAGATATAGAACCTGAGAATTCTATATCTCTGGTGAACACTAAAGCAGCTTATACTGAAAGTATATGATAAAACATATTTTGTTTTGTTTTCAGATGTGTTCCTTGGTTCTCAATCTTAATTGTTGGACCTTTATTATTTTGTTATGTTAAAATTCCTCTTATTATATTTGGATATTATTTTTATTATTGAAAGGCTTTCTAAAGTATACTAAATGTTAGATCAATAGAATGAATATTATGGACATTCTGCTAATTGAATGTATGCTCAAAAGAGTTTGAGCATCATTTTTTACAAATGACATAATTGTAAAAGAATCATAACTATAAACTCCAAAATACTTGGAATCTCTCAGGGAGAGAGGAGAGCTATTCAGATCAAACCAGAACTCCTGATTTCAGCACAAAGAACTTTTTTCTCCATCATGTTCCATATTGAATTCTTTCATATAAGAATCACTCTGTTAAGGAGTTTACTTTTTCCATCAAAATCATTTAGTTTTAAGAATCTTTTGTTATTCTGGTGCAAATATCAATATATTATATCTATTGAAGTGCTTAATTTTTCTTGTACAGATTTTTAATTTAAATGGAGAATATATTTCTTTTTTTTTTTAAGAGAGAGTGAGAGAGGAGAGAGAGAGAGAGAATTTTTAATATTTATTTTTTAGTTCTCGGCGGACACAACATCTTTGTTGGTATGTGGTGCTGAGGATCGAACCCGGGCCGCACGCATGCCAGGCGAGCGCGCTACCGCTAGAGCCACATCCCCAGCCCGAGAATACATTTCTTTTTAAAAAATATTTATTTATTTTTTTAGTTTCCGGTGGACACAATATCTTTGTGTGTGGTGCTGAAGATCGAACCCGGGCCGCACACATGCCAGGCGAGCGCGCTACCGCTTGAGCCACATCCCCAACCCATAAATGGAGAATATATTTCTTGATGTGAGATGAAAGTGAAAGTTAGAAATTAAAGTAAAAGAAAAATTAGATCAAATATGTTCTCATGTATTCATGTAAATAAGTTTTGGAGATCTTTTTATTCTAATAAATTATATGAATTTAAGAGTTAAGGTTTGTATGAATTATATACACAAATAAAATGTCTGTTTCAAGACCAATATGGATTTTCTCAATAATAAGAAATTTCAGAGGTAAATTGAATCTCTAATTCCCCAAACATTAAGTTTAAAATTTGTCACAGAATAATCTTAAAGAGTTCTCTTTATAATGATTTCCAGGTGCTTATACTGCAGATGCATAAATTAAATAAAAAATAGTTCAATATTTCAAAAACTAATTTTAAAATTCACAGAAGATTCAAACATTATTAAAATATGTCTTTTCCTTTATTGCTAAAGGAAACAATCCTAAGAAATCAGATGTTGAAAATCTGAGATTTCTCCCTATCTTAGAATCTCATCAAAAATTTCAGCTTTCCACCTTTTGTTAAATGTGGAAAAGATTAGTTTTATTATTAAAAAAAATATATAAAGAAGTTACAAATCTCTTTGAATCTTCCAAAATAGTCTCTCAAAGATACTTGTTTAATCTCTCTCAGATACTTGATTAAGTCATATGATTCTATAACTGCCATTCTGGCCTATACTTCAAAAGATGGAGTAGTTATATCGCATTCTGAAGGAGAAGTAAGTATGCCTTCAATGAATAATTCTGTAAAAGAGAATATTTATTTGTTTAACTTTATTGTCTTTTTTTAACTGGAACCCAGAAACTGATTTATTTTATTTATTTATTTATTTTGGTAGGGGGTGACTAGAGATTGAATCCATCCCTTTTAATTTTTTTTTTTTTTTTTTTTTTTTTTTTTTTTTTTGAGAATGAGTTGCTTAATGCCTGGCTAAGTTGCTGTGGTTGTCCTCAAACATGTGATCCTCCTGCTTTAGCCTCCCTTGTTACTGGGATTACAAGCATATGCCCCTGCACTCAGCATAGAAATTTTGATTTTTAATAGGATCTGTACAGCTACAAGCATTTAAGAATACCTAAGTAGCTTGTTTCCCAGTAAATATTATAAAATAACCAAAAGGGCTTTTTAAAAATTTTTTGATCATATATCCCTAATAAGAGTAATGTATTTTTTATCATACAAGTTTATATATATGAATTACAAATAATATACTGTGTCTTCTCAAATACATTTATAAGCTCTTTTCACTTACAAAGTTCCATTTGAACCATTGAGTCTGGATAAATCCAGATCTATATTTAGCATTCTAGAATACTATTGCATCACAATGGTACTCTCATTTTGGGTTGTTCATTACTATGATTCTAAAATCCTTGGTTTTTACATAGTAAGTTGATCAAAGTCAGTGTGCTAAGCAAGGAATTTATCAAATGGTCCCTCTACTACACTTAGTAAAATGTTAGCTTCTTTATTACTTTAACATAAATGATTATATACAGCTGTGAATTTCTTTCAAACTTGACTATTCATCTTATGTTTGTCTCTTTGCTTCTCTCTGCCAATATTAGCATTCCATACTTCATGATGAAAGAAGACTCATTTCAAAATTATCTCTTATTGTATTTTCTTCTCAAAAGTAAGAACTTACAACAGACACTATCCTTGGATATTACTATAAATGGACACACCACTGAAATTTTCCTATATATCATCCAGTATACCCACTATGAGGACTATATCTAAACAGAATTGTTCTTTATTTAATCTATGAAAGTGCAATTTAATGTGAATTGAAAATACACCACCAGGGGTGTGTGTCTGTGTAATTCTCTATATTACATGATTAATATGATGAAATAGTCAAATATTTATTGAATAAACATCAGTAGTCAACACTGTAATATTGTATACCTTTAATATCTGTAGACATTAAGATTATTAGGTATTATTAATCAACATAATATACACACCTTTATTTGAGATGAAAACATTATCCCAATATTTGAAATTCAACCCATATTTCTCAAAATTATTCAAAATAATTTTCTATAGTAAAAGGTTTTGATTCTTTGCTTTTTATTATTATTATACCTATTAGAAATTTTTGCTTGTTGTTACCTATATGGATTCTCTGTTTCCTTTATACTTCTCATTACAGACCAGAAATAAGCAATACAATTGCCATCTTTATTCATTGCAAATTGACATGTCCATTCACTAAATAAGGAAGCCTAAAGTTGTTTCTACTTACTTTTTAAATCTGAATTTTACATCATGAGAATTATCTTAAAATATATTTCAATATGAAAAACCTGAATCAATAGTTAATGTGCCTGTGATAACAGATAAGAATTTTTTAAAAAAATTTTAAGGTTAACAGTAAAAAGCCAACAAACTGTTTTCTTCCAGTTCAAGCTTTTTAAAATCTCATATGTATATCATATGTATATATCAGAGCAGCCAAATGTCATTATAGATAGTGTACCTGACTCAAATAATCCTTCTATCAGGAATTGAACAAAAATATGTCCAATGTCTCTCTCTCTTATGCCATGATTACCATGGCATTGTCTGTGATTACCAGCAAAGATGTAGGTACTAACTAGCAAATACCCTACCTGCATTTGAAAGTGGAGTAGAAGGCCACTAGGGACTTATAATCATCTCCTTTAGCAATAGTCTTTCTTATTAATGCTGTTTAGCCAAGGAAAAGATCTGAAAACATATTTCCTTCCTAAATACTCTAAAAAGTAATAATTAGATATGTGAAACATCTGTGCTAAATGTGAGTTTTGTAAGGATAGGTTTTCAGCTTTAGAAAACAGTAGACATGCCCTCATTTCAAATACACTTGTGCAGATTATTATTCTTGACTGAAATTGACATACCCCAGGATTCCTGTTTGATTGCTTTAGGAGACTCACCTGAGTCTACAGACATATTGATTTAGAGGAAATGTAAACAGCATTAATCTGGGTACCAGGAGGTTAGAATTCCTCAGGCCTGTCAATAACTTATATTTCAGGCATTTACTTGTCTTTATAGTGACTCAGTTTCTCTACTTGCAAGTAAGTTCAGAAAATGTAAATAATACAGTATTTAGAAATGTATATTTCATATGCATGTCTATTTTTATAGAAACACTGTTAGGAAAATGGGAGAATAAATCTATATCAATGTGAACCACTAAGTCTTATAATCTAGAACTATTAAGATTTCAAAATTATTTCAAAATTTTGTAAATGTTTATGTCTTCCTCCAACATGTATTTTTAAACTGTGAATGTCTAGAGAATTTAGCAAATCAGTTACAAATTTCTGAGAAACAAATATGCAATTTGTACCAATCTATGCCAGAGTCTTCCAAATACATTTGTGTGTGTGTGAGAGAGGAAAACTTATAATTCCTTGCAAAGGTATTCTTGGTTATGCAACAAAAGAGCTATACGTAGGAACATGGTGCAGTTGAAAGCTAATTATATTCATATCCTTATTTGCATAGATTTTTTTTCCTGTTCAATGTCATCCAGGAACTATTGAGCAGAAAAGAGTCAGCAAACTTCTGGCAACTGTTCTACAATCTCTCCTTTTCTCTTAACAACATAATCTAAATCAAAGGTTGGCAGAGTATGGTCCACGAGCTAGATTTGACTCACCACACTATCTGGTTTTGTAAATTGAGTTATTGAAACAGAGCCAAGCCTCTTCATTTACATATTGTCCATGGTTGCTCTTGGACATGGTTGCTCTTCACAAGTTGACAGCTTGTGAAAGGGAGTAAGGACCACAAAGCCCCAAATATTTACTGTCTGGCTCTGTACAAATAAATTCTGTTGATGCCTTATCATTTTCTTCTTTCATAAAGTTATGGAAAGATAGTATATTCATAAAAATGCAAATTAAATATCAGAAGCTCTTCTTCATGCCCCAAACCTCAACTCTGCCCCCTGCAAAAAAATTACAGATGAACCTTTTCCTTCCCATAAATACGGAAGAATTTTACAGTCTTGAAAATTATGTGTTGCATTTCTTATTCTTAATGTATTTAAATATTTAGAATCCAAATTACTCTTCTTCCTTTCATGAGTTAAAAACACCCATGAGTCGAAGTATATTGCTTGTTTTCTTTACCACAAACTGCTCTATAAGAATGCTGAAGTCAATTCTAAGAAAAAAAATGGGTAAAGGTGCTCTACTATCTGTGGTGAACATAAAACTTTAAATATATGAATCATATAGTGTCATTTGTCTCTGCTTATGACTATGCACAGTTTCACATTCCCTTATCTTGCCTCTATCATGCATAAGCTCACACACCCTTACCTGTACTCTCACACCTTGTGCTACTCCCCTCAGTGCTCCAGTGTACTCAGACTCGCCTCTATGCCTTATCTGAATCACCCAGGAAGCTCAAAACATAAAGTTTTTATGTTTGCTGGACTCTCTCAGTCTTTGCACAAACACCACCTTTTATCAATGTCTCTAATTTTTTCTAAGACCACTTCTTCAATTTATTTTTATTTTTATTTTTAATTATTTTTAAAATATATTACTCTTTATTGCAAAAAGCTTGCCTACATTAAACTAAGATGTATGGGGGGTCTCTGTTAGATAATATTTTCCCCTCTATATTTTTAAATATATATTTTCAGTTGTCAATGAACCTTTATTTTTTTAATTTGTGGTGCTGAGAATCGAACCCTGTGCCTTACACATGCTAGGCAAGCACTCTACCACTGAGCTACAACCCCAGCCCTATTTTTTAATTAATTAATTAATTAATTTTAATTAGGTATATGTGACAGCAGAATGCATTTTGATTCATTGTGCACAATTGCACCACGACTTTTCATTTCTCTGGTTGTATATGATGTACAGTCATACATGTACATAGGGTAATGATGTCTGTCTCATTCCACCATCTTTCCTGCCTCTATGCCCCCTCCCAACCCCATACTTTTCTTTGCCCAAAATTCTCCATCCCCCCCCCTCACCATTATGGATCATCATCCCCATATCTGAGGGAACATTTGGACTTTGGTTTTGGTAATTGGCTTACTTAGCATGATATTCTCCAACTCTATCCATTTACTTTCAAATACCATAATTTTATTGTATTTTAATGATGAGTAATATTCCAACCTGTACATATACCACAGTTTCTTTATCCATTCATCTATCGAAGGGCATCTAGTTTGGTTCCACAGTTTAGCTATTGTGAATTGAGCTGCTATTCACATTGATGTGACTACCCTTCAATAGATGAATGGATAATTTTTTTTATTTCTAATATTTCTTATCACCTTGTACCATACTATATAATTGCTTTATGTGTTTTCTGTTTGTTGCTCTTCTTAAAGATTCACAAGGGCTTATTTTTTGTCTATATTTTTCTCCATTGTATCCTAACCATCTAAAAGAGTGCCTGGCCCATTTAGGAAGTCCACTAAAAGTGTTTTATGAATGAATGAATGAATGAATGAATGAATGAAGTAAATCTTAAGATAACAGTGAAAGCTTATGAATAGTTAATGTATATCATACCCTTTGTATATGTGTGAACTATATATGTGAATAAAACACAATATCTGTTCCTAACAAACACACAGCCCAAGACAGCCTAAAACGTTAATGAAAATAGGCACAATTTGTATAGGTTTTATAATTAAATAAGGTAATTAATGTGAAACCTATCACTATTAATTTTCTTTTTTTTTCTTTTTTTATTGATTATTTAAAGCATTACATAGTTCATGATATATCATCTTTCATACATTTGACTCAAATTGTGTTTTGAACTCCCATTTTCACCCCAAATACAGATTGCAGGATCACATCTGTTACATATTCACATTTTTACATAATGCCATATTAGTGACTGTTGTATTCTGCTACCTTTCCTATCCCCTACTATCCCCCCTCCCCTCCCCTCCCCTCCCATCTTCCCTCTTTACCTCCCCTGCTGTTGTTCAATTCTCTCCCTCTTTTTCCTTCCCCCTTGCCCCTCATAACCTCTTATAATTTTATGTATCATTGAAGGTCTCCTACCATTTCCATGTGCTTTCCCTTCTCTCCCCGTTTCTCTCCCCCCATTCGTCTTTGTTTACTGTAGTCTTTTCTTCATGCTCTTCCTTCCTGTTCTGTTCTTAGTTGTTCTCATTATATCAAAGCAGACATTTGGCATTTGTTTTTTAGGGCTTGGCTAGCTTCACTTAGCATAATCTGTTCTAATGCCATCCATTTCCCTGCAAATTCTATGATTTTGTCATTTCTTAGTGCTGCATAATACTCCATTGTGTATATATGCCACATTTTTTTTTATCCATTCATCTATTGAGGGACATCTAGGTTGGTTCCACAGTCTAGCTATTGTGAATTGTGCCGCTATAATCATTGATGCAGCCGTATCCCTATAGAGCGCTCTTTTAAGGTCCTCAGGGAATAGTCCGAGAAGGGCGATAGCTGGGTCAAATGGTGGATCCATTCCCAGCTTTCCCAGGAATCTCCATACTGCTTTCCAAATTGGCCTCACCATTTTGCAGCCCCACCAGCAGTGTACAAGTGTGCCCTTTTCCCCACATCCCCGCCAACACTTATTGTTGTTTGACTTCATAATGGCTGCCAATCTTACTGGAGTGAGATGGTATCTTAGGGTGGTTTTGATTTGCATTTCTCTGATTGCTAGAGATGGTGAGCATTTTTTCATGTACTTGTTGATTGATTGTATGTCCTCCTCTGAGAAGTGTCTGTTGAGGTCCTTGGCCCATTTGTTAATTGGGTTATTTGTTTTCTTATTGTTTAATTTTTTGAGTTCTTTGTACATTCTGGATATTAGGGCTCTATCGGAGGTGTGGGGGGTAAAAATTTGTTCCCAGGATGTAGGCTCTCTATTTACCTCTTTTATTGTTTCTCTTGCTGAGAAAAAACTTTTTAGTTTAAGTAAGTCCCATTTGTTTATTCTTGTTGTTAACTCTTGGGCTATGGGTGTCCTATTAAGGAATTTGGAGCCCGACCCCACAATATGTAAATCATATCCAACTTTTTCTTCTATCAGACGCAGTGTCTCTGATTTGATATCTAGCTCCCTGATCCATTTGGAGTTAATTTTTGTGGATGGCGAGAGAAAGGGATTCAATTTCATTTTGTTGCATATGGATTTCCAATTTTCCCAGCACCATTTGTTGAAGATGCTATCCTTCCTCCATTGCATGCTTTTAGCCCCTTTATCAAATATAAGATAGTTGTAACTTTGTGGATTAGTCTCTGTGTCTTCTATTCTGTACCATTGGTCCACCTGCCTGTTTTGGTACCAGTACCATGCTGTTTTTGTTACTATTGCTTTGTAGTACAGTTTGACCTCCGGTATCGCTATACCTCCAGATTCACACTTCCTGCTTAGAATTGCTTTTGCTATTCTGGGTCTTTTGTTTTTCCATATGAATTTCATGATTGCTTTGTCTATTTCTTCAAGATATGCCATTGGAATTTTGATTGGCATCGCATTAAACCTGTAGAGAACTTTGGGTAATATCGCCATTTTGATGATGTTAGTTCTGCCTATCCATGAACAGGGTACATTTTTCCATCTTCTGAGATCTTCTTCTATCTCTCTCTTTAGGGTTCTGTAGTTTTCATTGTATAAATCTTTCACCTCTTTTGTTAGGTTGATTCCCAAGTATCTTATTTTCTTTGAGGATATTGTGAATGGAGTGGTTTTCCTTATTTCCATTTCAGAGGTTTTGTTGCTGATATACAGGAATGCCTTTGATTTATGCGTGTTGATTTTATAACCTGCCACTTTGCTGAATTCATTTATTAACTCTAGCAGCTTCTTTGTAGACTCTTTTGGGTCTGTTAAGTATATTATCATGTCATCCACAAATAGTGATAGTTTAATTTCTTCTTTTCCTATTTTTATGCCTTTAATTTCTTTCGTCTGTCTAATTGCTCTTGCTAGTACTTCGAGAACTAAATTGAATAGAAGTGGTGATAGAGGGCATCCCTGTCTTGTTCCAGATTTTAGAGGAAATGCCTTCAGTTTTTCTCCGTTCAGGATGATGCTAGCCTGAGGTTTAGCATAAATAGCTTTTACAATGTTGAGGTAAGTTCCTGTTATCCCTAGTTTTTCTAATGTTTTGAACATAAAGGGATGCTGTACTTTGTCAAATGCTTTTTCTGCATCCATCGAGATGATCATGTGGTTCTTGTCTTTAAGTCTATTGATGTGGTGAATAGCATTTATTGATTTCCGTATATTGAACCATCCTTGCATCCCAGGAATGAATCCTACTTGATCATGGTGCACAAGTTTTCTAATATGTTTTTGTATTCGATTCGCCAGAATTTTATTGAGAATTTTTGCATCCAAGTTCATTAGAGATATTGGTCTGTAGTTTTCTTTCTTTGAAGTATCTTTGTCTGGTTTTGGGGATCAAAGTGATGTTGGCCTCATAGAATGAATTTGGAAGAGCTCCTTCTTTTTCTATTTCTTCAAATAGCTTGAAAAGTATTGGTATTAATTCTTCTTTGAAGGTTTTGTAGAACTCTGCTGTATACCCATCCGGTCCAGGGCTTTTCTTGGTTGGTAGTCTTTTGATGGCTTCTTCTATTTCTTCTTTTGTTATTGGTCTGTTTAAATTGTGTGTGTCTTCCTGTCTCAATCTGGGCAAATCATATGCCTTAAGAAATTTATCGATATCTTCATTATCTTCTATTTTATTGGAATATAGGGTTTCAAAATACTTTCTAATTATCTTCTGTATTTCTGTAGTGTCTGTTGTGATATTGCCTTTTTCATTCCGTATGTTAGTAATTTGAATTCTCTCTCTTCTTCTTTTTGTTAGCATGGCTAAAGGCTTGTCTATCTTATTTATTTTTGCAAAGAACCAACTTTTAGTTTTATCAATTTTTTCAATGGTTTCTTTTGTTTCAATTCCGTTGATTTCTGCTCTAATTTTAATTATTTCTTGTCTTCTACTACATTTGCTGTTGTTTTGCTCTTCCTTTTCTAGGTTTTTGAGGTGTTGCGTGAGTTCATTTATTTGTTGGTTTTTTCTTTTTTTGAGGTAAGAACTCCAAGAAATGAATTTCCCTCTTAAAACTGCTTTCATTGTGTCCCATAGATTCCGGTATGTTGTGTCTGTGTTATCATTTGATTCTAAGAATTTTTTCATCTCCTCCTTTATGTCTTCTATAACCCATTGATCATTCAATAACTTATTGTTCATTTTCCATGTTATGTAGGATTTTTCCTTCCTTCTTTTATCATTGATTTCCAATTTCATTCCATTATGATCAGATATGGTGCATGGTATTATCTCCACACCTTTATATTTACTAAGAGTTGCCTTATGGCATAATACATGGTCTATCTTTGAGTAGGATCCATGTGCTGCTGAGAAGAACGTATACCCACTTGATGATGGTTGATATATTCTATATATGTCGGTTAAGTCTAGGTTATTGATTGTGCTGTTGAGTTCTATAGTTTCTTTATTCGATATGAGTATGGCCACTCCTGCTTGCTTCCGAGGGCCATGTGAGTGGTATGATTTTTCCCAACCTTTTACCTTCAGCCTGTTTATGTCTTTTCCTATCATATGAGTCTCCTGAGGGCAGCATATTGTTGGATTTGTTTTTTTTGATCCAGGTTACTAGCCTATGTCTCTTGATTGGTGAGTTTAGGCTATTAACATTTAAGGTTACAATTGAGATATGATTTGTACTTCCAGTCATGCTTCTTTATTTATTTATTTTAGTTTGGCTAGTTTTGCTTTTTGGTTATTTTCCTCCCCATTTACTGAGATACCTCGTGCTGTTAGTTTTAGGCACTATTTTTCAATTCTTCTTCTTGTAGTGTTTTGTTCAAAATGCTTTGCAGAGCTGGTTTTCTTGCTGCAAATTCTTTTAGCTTTTGTTTATCGTGAAAGATTTTAATTTCATTGTCAAATTTGAAGCTCAATTTTGCTGGATATAGTATTCTTGGTTGGAATCCATTATTTTTCAGCGTTTGAAATACATTATTCCAGGATCTTCTCGCTTTCAAAGTTTGTGATGAGAAATCGGTCGTTAACCTAATTTGTTTACCCCTGAATGTAATCTGCCTCTTTTCTCTCGTAGCTTTTAATATTCTCTCCTTGTTCTGTACGTTGGCTATCTTCATAATTATATGTCTTGGAGTTGGTCTATTATGGTTTTGAATGTTTGGGGTCCTGTAGGCTTCCAGGATTTGGCAATCCATTCCATCTTTCATCTCTGGGAAGTTTTCTAGAATTATTTCATTTAATATGCTGTCCATTCCTTTGGTTTGAAACTCTGTGCCTTCTTCTATCCCTATGACTCTCAGATTTGGTTTTTTTATGACATCCCATATCTCTTGAATAGATTGCTCGTGGGATTTAAGCTTCTTTTCTGTGTTGACTATATTCTTTTCAAGTTGATAAACCTTGTCTTCATTATCTGATGTTCTGACTTCTACTTGATCAAGTCTATTTGTAATATTCTCGTTTGAGTTTTTAATTTGGTTTATAGTTTCCTGTAATTCTAGGATTATTGTTTGATTTTTTTTTTAAGATCTCTATCTCCTGGTAGAGCTCATTCTTTGCCATTTGAATTTGTTTGTTTAATTCATTTTCAAAATATACTTTTATTTCTTGGACTTGCTGTCTCATGTCTTCTCTAATATTCCTTTCCATTCGAGTTAGGTATGCCTTGAGTTCTTTCGCTATCCCTGTTTCTGATGTTTCTATGTCCTCCTGTAGAATTGGGTTGTCTTGCATTGTTTGTAATCCTTTTTTCCCTTGTTTTCTCATGTTGTCCACGTTACTTTCCAGCTCTTTTTGATTGTCGTGTTTCTGCTCTCTTCTATAGATTTGTTTTGTTTCTGTATTACTCTGATGTCCCTCCTTTGTGTTGTTAAACTATGCCTGCTAACTTGGATTCTGCTGGGAAGGAATTCCGACGTCCGAGCTCCAATGACGACACTACTCTGCTATGACGGGCCCCAGTCTCCTTGCCGGGGTGCCCTAATGGGGGGGTGTGACTGGACTGTCTCTGTTTGGTTTCAGCTCCCTGTCGCGGTAGGCGGGCAGTCTCCAGCCGCCCAGTATCACAGGCCGCGAGCAGGTGATCAGTCGCCAGCGGGTGGGCGTTCTCCTACCGCCCAGTTGCGCGGGCAGTGGGTGAGCTGTCGCCGGCGGGCCTGCAGTTTACAGCTGCTCAGTCGTGAGGGCCTTGCCTCTAGTCTCCTTGTTTCTCCTGCTAGTCTTGGTTTCTCCTGCTAGACCAGATTTCCCCTGAGTGATGGTTCTCGGCAGTTCAAACTGTACTCTGGGCCTGCCGTTTGTTGGGTGTGGAGGGTGGCTATTGGGAACCCCGGCACTCTATTGTTTTGTTTCCCTTGTGGTGAATAGAACCGTACCGCTTCCTTCCCCGTCTGAAATCCCGTACTCAGCCCGGGGGTCAGTGCGGGCTAGGCTGGCGGGATTCCACTTCGTGGCAACCACTTATCTCCCTGCTTGCTAGTTAATCCCTTGTCTGCAGCGCCACGCCTCTGTAGCCGCGGGGCAGGCTGCGTGAATCACACAGCCTGGATCTCCGGGGTCACACCGTTGTCTTTTGGGATCCCCGGCTCTCTATGGTTTTGATTTTTTCTGTTTGTTTACCCCTCCCCCGGCGCTGGCTAGACAGGTTTTGTTTTAGCTGCTGATGGGAGGGGGGGTTGAAGGTCAGGTGCCTCTAATTCTCCCTTAGTCTTTATGCAGGCTCACTGTGATACTCCCTTCCCCTGAAAGTCTAGGAGAGAATTTATGCGAAATCCCCCTATGTATGGGGGCTGAACTGAGTGACACACACCTGTCTTGTTTTTGCAATCTGTCAGAGAGTGGCGGTGGATACTTCAGTTCTCCAAGATGGTGGCCGCTGGTTGCCTTAGTGGAGTGTCCCTTGTGGGGGAAGGGACTGTATCGCTTCCTTCCCCGTCTGCAATCCCGAACTCAGCCCGGGGGTCAGTGCCCACTTGGCAGTTGGGATACCACCATGTCCCAGGCCCTTATCTCCCTGCTTACTATTTAATCCCTTCTCTGTGGCGCCACGCCTTCTGTAGCCGCAGGGCAGTCCGCCAGAATCAGACCGCCTGGATCTCCGGGGTCACACTGTTGGCTTTTGGGATCCCCGGCACTGTGGCGCCACGCCTTCTGTAGCCGCGGGGCAGGCCGCCAGAATCAGACAGCCTGGATCTCCGGGGTCACACCATTGGCTTTTGGGATCCCCGGCACTCTATGGTTTTGATTTTTTCTGCTTGCCCCTCCCCCAGCGCTGGCTAGACAGGTTTTGTTTTGGCTGCTGATGGGAGGGGAAGTTGAAGGTCCGGTGCCTCTAATTCTCCCTTAGTCTTTATGCAGGCTCACTGTGATACTCCCTTCCCCTGAAAGTCTAGGAGAGAATTTATGCGAAATCCCCCTATGTATGGGGGCTGAACTGAGTGACACACACCTGTCTTGTTGTTACAATCTGTCGGAGAGTGGCGGTGGATACTTCAGCTCTCCAAGATGGTGGCCGCTGGTTGCCTTAGTGGAGTGTCCCTTGTGGGGGAAGGGACTGCATGGCTTCCTTCCCCGTCTGCAATCCCGAACTCAGCCCGGGGGTCAGTGCCCGCTTGGCAGTTGGGATACCACCATGTCCCAGGCCCTTATCTCCCTGCTTACTATTTAATCCCTTCTCTGTGGTGCCACGCCTTCTGTAGCCAGAATCAGTCCTCCAGAATCAGACTGCCTGGATCTCCCACTATTAATTTTCTACAATAGAAAAACTCTAAACCTCTCATCTTATAGACCAAAAATCTCCTGGGCTTTCTTATTCTTCTATTTCTTTTTCTTTTTTTAAATAGTGATGTTTATTTTTTATTTGTCATTATTTTTGTTTATTTAATTCTCAACATCTTAATTTCTCCTGATTTACTGTTTATTTTTTTAAATATTTAAAGAATGACTTTTACCATAACTACTTCTTTCAGTGAATAAATGCAAATCCTCAATGTTGTACTTGTCATTGTTATCTTCTTATGTATTTGCCTATTTTGATATTTTTGTATTTAATTTATCACAATTTAAAAATTTTCTGACATTTTCCATTAACTTCCATATTTGGTATATTTATATTTATTGTACCTATATTTTTAATGTTTGCTTTTATGAAATAACTTTGTTGAAAATATCCTTTCATTCTCTACTTCTGGCTTTTATTCTTAACTTAAATATTTTACCTTAAATTATTATTTAAAAAAACTTAGATTCACCTGTTATATTTGATCTCTATTTGTTCTACCTGTGTGGCCCTCCAGTTACCCATTTATATAATATTGCTGATTATCTTCCACATAAACTTTTTCTAAAAGTTAAGGGAAATGTTGTATATGAAAAGCTCACCACTGTCAAATCCCATTAAAACAAGTCTGCAGGGGAGCAACATTTTTTTTTTTTAATCATGAAATTCATATGGAAAAACAAAAGACCCAGAATAGCAAAAGCAATTCTAAGCAACATTTTTATTTTGTTTTGATTTTTGTTTTTGAGATAGCATCTCACTAAGTCATAGAGGCCCTTGCTAAGTTGTTGAAGCTGGTGTTGAACTTGAAATCCTCCTGCATCAGCATCCCCACACTGAGATTACAGGTGTGTACCACTAGGTCTAGTGGAGAGCAACACTTTTGAAATGCTCCAAGCTTTCAACTGATAGAGACCAGCAGCAGAGCTGAGAAAATGTGTTTCAAAGCACTTCATGAATATAATGGCACCATCTTCAATATTAGGAGCACCACAGCATTACATCAGGGCTGATAGAGTTTTGCCAAGGTGAAAAAGAGTGAGGGTTGGACTAGAGAGCAACAGTCATTTTTAACTCACCCAGAAAGCTGACATTTAATTTGTAGAATAAGAAAGATAAGATACAGTATAACAAGACAGCAGATTCTCTCTAAAGTACTAATAAGGCACCAGAATCTCACCAGAACTCACATTCCAATTCTACAAAAGGGGGAAGCCCTGATCACAATCTCAAAATATTTTGAGCCAGCATTGAAACATAGCTCCCAAACTGCCTATTCTCGATTTAACTACATATCAGACTGATTCAGCCTCAAATTTATCAGCAGATTGATAAATTATGCCGTGATGTTTTCTAGAGGCAAATACAGTATAATTCAGTACCCAGTGTTCAAGAAGCGATAAATAGTTCAAAGAACAAACTGTCAATAGAAGAAACACAGATGATTTGATGAAGCAATCATCTGATGATATTAGGCAATAAATAAGTGAATGTATTTATAGGAAATGGTGAACAACATGCATGTATTAAAATACATGGAAGAACCAGTGGAATTCTATAAATTAAAAAAATACTATCAGAATTGAATTTGTTAGATTTAACAACAGATTGAGCAAAGCAGAATAATGAATTCATTACTTAGAGACAGACCAATAAAGTATATGCAAACTAAAATATGAGAAAAATGAATTAAAACTATAAAAAAGAGATTTTTTTAATTTAATTTTTTAGTTGTAGATGGACACAATACCTTTATTTATTTTTATGTGGTGCTGTGGATTGAACCCAAGGGGCACATTCTACCAATGAACCACAATCCCAGCCCCCCAAAAAGAGAGATTTTGACCTGTGGGAGAATATAAATTTGTCTCTCCCAGCATAATTGTTATCCTGAAGGGACAGGACAGGGATGATGGATTTGAAGACCTATGTAAAAATAAAAGTGTCTGAAAACTTTAAAAACAAATGAAACATATCAACCCACAAATTCAGTTACCCCATGGAAGAACTTATACAAGTAACAACAACAACAAAAAAAAAATCACTAGTCGCATCATAACAAGTTGCTGAAGACAAAAGATAAAAAGTAAATCTTAAAGACAAATGGTGAAAAGACACATTTAATACACAGAGAGTATACTCATCTTGATAGAAATATTGGGAGGCCAGAAGGCAACATAATAATATCTGTACAGTAATGAAAAAAGTGTAAACCTAGCATCTATATCCGTTGAAAATATCCTCCCCACCAATAAAGACATTTTTTAACTCACAAAAAATATAAAGAGAACCAGTCCCCAGGAAAGCAGTACTAGTTGCAGTTCTTCATCTTGAAGGAAAATAATTAGAAGAAATCTAGATATAATGACGATGAGTAGAAAAAGTAAATTAAAACAGAAATATTATACATATAAAATATGGTTTTATATACATAGATATTTAAATATATTTAAATGACTGTAAAGTATTACAAGTTAAATAATTTATAAAAATTCATTGTGGGTTTTATAGCATACATAGAAAAAGAAAGGATTTGCTGTTGTGAATCCTTCAAGACTTTGGGAATTATTACAATATAATGATATTATTTGAAGGAAACTTAGAACCATATGTCACTAGAAAAACACTAATATATAAAAATAAAGCAGTATAACTAAAAAAAGTAAAAACATAAAACGAACACTAAGAAAATAAATCACACAAAAGGCATCAGGGAAAGAATCACAGGGGAAAAAACCCATGTGGGATGACTATAAACCACAAAGCATGATAAAATAGTTAAATCTAAGGATAGTGATAACTATATTTAATATGAAGGACTTCATCTCAAGCATGAATTCATTACTTAGAGACAGACCAATAAAGTATATGCAAACTAAAATATGAGAAAAAATGAATTAAAACTATAAAAAAGAGATTTTTTTATTATTTTTTTTAAAAAGAGATTTTTTTAAATTTAATTTTTTAGTTGTAGATCTTTCCCTTCTAGTTAAAGCAAGATCCAACACATTTTACATATGAAGGCAGAAATTAGTTGAAAGTAAACATATGGAGAAAAAGATACACCAATGTCCAGTTTCAGTTTCAACATGAAAGGAAAAAAGAAAGTCATTACTCTGATTCTTTTAAAAAAAGAAAAAAAGAAATACTGAAAACTGGAAAAGCTGAAAAAGGATTAACCAGGAACTTCTTCTCAACTGTTCTATAAATCTTTTGTTTTTATTTTTGGTAATGGGAATTGAACCCAGGGTGCTCTACCACTGAGATATATGCAAACGAGTTCTTTTATTTTTTGAGACAAGATCTCACTAAGTTTTTGAGGTTGGCCTCAAATTTGAAATCCTCCTGCTTTGGCTTCTTTAGTCATCAGAATTATAGGCATGAGACACCACATCCTATAAACTATTCTATAAATCTAACACTATTCTAAATTGTAAAAAAAAAAATAAAGATATTTAAAATGAACAACAAACAAAAACACAAGGAAAATATGAATTTCAGATTGCCCCGATCAAGTGGAAAGAATGGAACATGTTTATTAAGAGGACCACCCAGGTCATCCTCTTGACTTTTGACTGACAGCAAGGTCACATCGGACTTTCAAGTTCTCACTGTCATAGCAAGTCTAGGTCACCTTGGCCTATGCTGAAAAGTTCAATTGCATTCTTAATCATGTATTCTTACAGATTTTATGGTTAGGAGAAACTATCCTTATCTCCCAGATTTTTAGTATCTGGTCACAAAAGTCTCCCTCTTTAGGGTAACTTGGGTTCCCCTTATCAACATTATTTTGCGTCTGCATTTCTCCTGTAGATAGTTTGCTAAGGAATGTGATCTATCCTGTCCATTTAGGCCAAGCAGGGCCATAGGTAAAATTTCCTCTTGGAAAAGAAGCATGTGAGGGTCAGCACAGTGGACTCATTTTATAGAATTACTCTCTTAACCCTGTGTTCCCCCCACCCTCAACTGTCTTTCCTCTAACCAAACTATGAAATTATTAAACAAATATAGAATGGAAATACTTCATCACATTGAAATGGACAAGAATTTTTTTTTTTTTTGAAGAGCTGAAGAGCCCCAAAGCACAGAAAACAAAAGCAAAAAATAGATAGACAGGATTTCATCAAACTAAAATCTTATGTCCAGCAAAGAAAACAATCAACAAAGTGCAGAGACAACATGTGCAATGGGAGAAAATATTTACTTATCAGAGATTACTCTCCTAAATATATAGGAAACTCTAAAAACTCAATAGCAGAAAACCAGATAATCTGATCACAGTCATTATAGAAAATAATATTAAGGTTCCTCAAAAACTTAAAAATACAACTACCATATAATTCAGGAATACCACTGTAGGGTATATATCCAAAGGAATGAAATCAGTATTCTTCAAATACTGATTTGAAGAAACATCTGTATTCCCATGTTCACTGATATGCTGTTAATAATAGCCAAGAAATGAAAGCAATCTATGTGTCATCAATTAATGAATGAACAAAGAAAGTGTGGCACAGGGACATAATAGAATTACATCTCAACCATATAAAGAATGAAATAAGCCAGAAATGAAAAAACAAGTACCACATGATCCTATCTCATTCATATATGGAATCTGCAAATGTTGATATGATAGAAGTTAACATTAGAATGGTATCACTAGAGGCCAAGGAGTGTAGAAGGACAGATGGGTAAAGGATGATCAATAGGTACTAAGCTACAATTAGATAGGAAAAAGAATTTCTAGTGTGCTCTTGTATAGCAAGATAACTACAAACAACAATTAACATGCTGTATATTTCAAGAAGCTTAAAGAAAGAACTTTGAAAATTAGCACCATAATGAAATGATAAATATTGGAGAAGATGTGTTTAGAATGGTATAAATATTAAAATAATTACATAATGTATGTTTGTTATTTTACTAATATGTACAAATTTTATGTTTTTATGATAAAACAAACTTAATTTTTTAAAAAGGTTTTTAAAGTGAGGAAATGTTTTAGGAACAAACAAATTACAAATTTCTTATTTTGAATTCAGATCTTCATTATCATTGAAAATGTTTCCGAAGGTAAGAGAAGAAAGCTAACAATTAGATTTTGGCAACCTTTTGCTTTCTTCCTGCCAAGGTGAGGAATTGGTAGTTGATTCCTTAAAGAGTGATCTTACTCAACTCGTATTATAATTATCATAATACATAGCAAAAGACAATAGAAGCCCCAAATCTGAAGGACATTCTCTTAAGCTCACATGGTATACCCACTTAGGTATTTTTGTTCCTTAATTAGTTGGATAATTTAAAAATTCTTACTTTCATTTCCTCTTAAAAATCAAAAGATGAGGCAACATTAAGCTCATATTACCACATATCAATATCGGGGTAGATATAAATAATATTTTTTTCACATCTTCATACATGTATTTTGTATAATGATGAGGGTCTCCTTTCACCATGCTTGCTATTCCCCTTCTAGATACAGAATAGGGGTGGGAGGGAAAAGGAGGTGAAGGGGAATAAATAATATTTTCCATTCAAATAGGACATGCATTCTGCTGTCTGCCACAATCCCCACTATGCATACAGGCTGCTTCTATTGAGACATGTGTCACTTGCCTATTTGTATCCTTGTTTCTGTTCCCCGCTTCTCTCCCTTTTTCTTTTCACTATAGTTTCATTACAGTTTTAAAAATAAAAGGAGTTTCCATCCACCATTTGTCTTATTTCACTATCTGTTGTGTGCATTTGAGTATTCTAAACCTCTTGTAAGCATTTTCCTATACAAAATATTTCTCCTAACCATCTTCCTCCTCTCTGAATATTAACAACCCAGTGCAGGGGCAGCGTGTAGCCTTTTGAAATCCACCCAATTTGGAAAGAAGATATCCGTTTGTCCAATAATGTACATTTTCCCAGCTTACCTGCAGGTTCTTCAGTTTCTAACTCTGGTTTAACACTTTCTCATGTAACCAAAACCTTAGTGAGTGCTTCTCCTGTCCAGATGAACAAGCCCGAAAACATGCATATGCCTCTTCTCTCTGTGTCTGGTTATTAGGAGTGGCCTAGCTGATCCAGTTCATTCAAACAGCAGTATTAGGTTTATAGAATGCTTTTGTGGATTTGGAACTTCTAATCTTAATCCCAAATTTTCTCTGAGGGCCTCAAAATAAGGTAGCACTTCTCATTCTTGACATGATATGTTTTGCCTGTTATGTATTTCATACAAAGGGATTTTCATACATACAATTTTTTAAACATAATTTCATCACATTTTCCCCTTCAAATGTGTTCAGCAATTACTGTATCCACTTGCAATTTATTTGACCATTTTCATTTTCTTAATTTGTTGTTCCTTAGGACTTGCAAAACTCTATAGCACCTTTTTTTTTTTCTTTTCTATAGCACCTTTAATCTTGCTTTAAATCACTCTTTCCCATAATCTTTCCATTTCTCTTCTCTGAGGTTCTTACATGTATACACAGCTCGTAGATAATGAAGTACCAAGGCTGAACATGGTGACCCAGGACCATTCTTGACAGCCATTGAGAGAGGATGTATTTCATCCCAGCTCTGTGATGTGGAGCTTTATATGTTATTATAGGTAATAATGGTTTCATTTTTCTTTCCCTGATTCTCTACCTCATTTTAAATCATTTACTAAACAAATCTCTCACTAGAAAACTTTCTTCTTTTCCTTTTCTGTCAGTTATACATCCTGACATTTATTAGTCAATGATAAAAATATCTTCACTTTTTCTTCTCGTGTCTCCTCAAGTCCTACGTGTTTTAAATCATTCACTTACTTTTCAAGAATTTCATACAATATCTTAGTCAATTTTATTAGTGAGTAGATTCAAATTATTTAATGTAAAATCATGTTAAAAAAAGAGAGATTCTGCAAAGAATTATAATGTTAGTTGGGTGTAGGCAGAAGGCAGATTTGTAGTTTATGATGACAGTAAGTAATAAGTACTACCTCTTTCTCATCTGCTATTTTCTCAAGCTCAATGTCAAAGGGCATTGTCACCAACACATAAAGTACTTTTGAAGAGCAAGAAGAAGGACTCAAACCAGCAATGACTCTTTTCCTATACTTGTTATTTGCTGTCTCTGGTATCCTATGTTCTCCAGATATAAACTTCCTACTTCCTCAATGCCAGTGTGACAGGCACATTTGTTATCAGTGACCTTAATGAACATCCAGTCAAGGTCAGAGATTTTCCACTTAAGGAACTGTAAATTCTACAGGACCATCAGATGAACATTCCTTCTTTCAGTTGAAGAATGGAAAACTATTGTTACTAAAGATTGTAAGAGAAATAATGGATAACTATTGTTTCCTTTTCTTAAAAATTCACTTGAAATTTAATCTTGATTAATTTGTTGTTTTATTGGTTAATGATATAATATGCTCATTTAAAAAGTTTACATTACTAATTAGTAAGTAACAGTTTTTGGACTTGGTCAGCTTGAAATTACTTTTGCACTGCATCATTTATTAGCTTCTGTAAGTAACTGCATTTAAAAATAAAATCAGTGATAGTCTCTTCCCTAAGGTTGTTTTGAAGATTAAATTAGACAATAGTTATAAAGTGCTTAATTCAGTATCTGTATAACATTAATCTTTTAATACATGTCAACTCATTATCTCTGGATAGTTTTTATGTGATCACCAAAGGGCATTTTAGGATTGGATTGTGATATATTAGCTATTCATTTTTCTTCCTAGGTATTTTATTTTATATGTAAGAGTAGTAAACATAATCTAACCACAGGTAAGGATTATTTGTGAATATAAAGCCAATATAGACATATTGCACAATTATTAATGTAGAACTAAAACTAAAAATCATTACAGTCTTCCTGTGTCAAAGGAGTCAAAATAACATTTAGAGGTTATTGGGTAGCTAACTCTGAAATAAAAAAGCATAGGAAAAGCTTCTTTTTAAGCATGCTTCAAGCAAAGTAAACATTGAATGAAATAAAAACATTTAATGCATTTTAAAAATGTATAATAACCAAGGAATATACTAGAAATGACATCTTACTGCATTAAGTCAGTGTACTGAAATTCTCCTAACAATGCCTAATGGGCACTTACTGATTAAATATTAGTGATTTGGATGAAAAAAGTCTGTTAACATCTTAGAGATACTATTTTTGTGGAATTATATTATTGCAAATTTCATGGTAAGAAGAAAAAATTGTGCATATGATGACTTTTAGACTGGAATTCTAAAAAGGAAAAATATTTCATTTCATTAAATGTTAAAGGAACTATACACTTCATTTGATAACTGGATTAAAAGAAGAAAAATTCTAGCTAAAATAAACTATCTCAAGGTCATGAAGAGGGATTCACCATTTATTATGTTAATTTACATCAACTGATAAAGATATATATATATCTTTATTTATATATATCTATATATATAGATATATATAAATACCCAGACACATATGACTTTAGGAAATTTGATCATGCATGTTTGCAGAGAAAACAATATGTTAAGATAGGCAAAGGGGTAATATGAGAGGTAATTTGATTTAGTGAACTCTAAATGACTTTAAAGACTGCACAAGAAACTTTGATGACTAGTCGCAGCTAGGTTGGAAGAGCCAAAGATTAAACTCAATACTTCTGGCTACTTTGTGTTTCTCTTCTTAAGCCATAAAAAGAAGCATTCACTCCCTAAGAAGAAAAATCTTCATTGAAGTGAAACTTAATATATTAAATAATGTAATACTATCAATTATAAGATCACATTTGTTAACTTTGTCTTCCTCTTTTATGTAGAATATAGACATTTATTTTCCCTTTGTATTTTACTTAATGAATTTTTTTCTATGAGGCCTGAAGGATGGCAACAAAGGAATAAATGAAGTATTGAGATACTTTCTTTATATACAAATTAAGAGATTGAGTGTTTGAACAGCATAATATAAAGGCAGACAAATATAAAAGTTTTGTTAAGTTTTGATCATATAAGCAAAGTATTTCAATTAATTGAGAGGGAGTTTAATGCTTGAGGAAATAATATGTGAAATGTTCCTTAAAATAGTCAACAATCCCATTTGTCTCCAGGGCTTAATCTAAATTTCTTACAATTATCTCAATTTCACTACCTCGTATCATTTCTCCATTGAACAGCTTATGGAAACTGCTTAATGTATTATTCCTGAAAATATTCTTGGTGTGTATTGATTTTAGTAAATTTCTCCTTATTAATGTGCTTTTCATAATGCCCTTCCATCTTCCCCATATTTATATAAAATATGCACCTTTTGTTTACAATGGGGGTTAAGACTCACTTCATCTTTTTGTCATCTAGTCCATGGAATTCTTTTCCACTTTTGATATCCTAGTGCTGTTATTAAGATCTAGGTCATTTGCAGAGAACTAGCTCTAGTACTAGAAAAAGCAAGCTGGAGAGAGTATCTTTGGGCCTAATAACCACACTTCACTTTGTAAAAAGTAGACAAAACAATGATTATTTTCAGGTGAGCATGTTAGTCAGCATTCTCCAAAGAAACAGAAAAAAAAATAATATTAATATATGTTTTGTAATATTTTTAGAATTAACTCACATGAATATGGAGGTTGAAAACATTTGATTACTAAAATTTGCTCACAGGAATATCGGGGTTGATCTGCTAGTTCCAAGCTGGAGAAGGAGATAAACCAGTGGTGCAACTTATTCTGAATCCCAAGGCCTGAAAACCAGGCATCTAAGAGTATAATTTTCAGTTAGAGACCAAAAACCATAGAACACGGTTTGTAGAGAAGAGCTAGTGTAAGTCCCTAGCCTGAAGGCCTAAGAATGGAAAGGCAGAAGATGAATAATCCAGCTCAATAAGGGAGAGAAAATTGATCCTTCCTCTACCTTTATGTGCCACTGGAACTTTCAGTGGAGTGGGTGGTACCATTCTACCTTGGTGAGGGGATCTTCTTTTCCAGTCTACTGATTCAAATGCTGATCATCAATTCTGAAGACACCCTCACATCCAAAAATATTGTTTTCCCAGTTACCTGGGCATCTCTTTGACCAGTGAAGTTGTCACACAAAATTAGCAATCACAGTAAGGATGTTTCTGCTAACTAAATGGAAGGTGACAAACTTTATATCCAGATACACTACTTAATGTTCTGTAGGAAAGTGCTCCTTTATAAGCCTAGAGAACTCTAGTCAACCACATATGGGTATTAGTGCATCCCTCGAAATTCTACTATAGGAATGTAAGAATCTGGCTGCAGTTCTTTATTAAATAGAAAGAATTTTAGAAAAACAAAGGCAAATTTAGTGTATCTAATGAGAGATTATTATGTACTAGGCAACTATCCAAGCACTATTTGCGGGAAAAGTCAATAACTATAGAATATTCTATTTTTCTTCTTAATAGCTTTATCCTCATTTAGTAATATTGTCCTATGTTAACATTACAACTAACAGTGAATGTACAAACTCGATGAACCCAGTATACATTTTTTCAATATATTTTTAGATGTTGATTCATTGTACATTTTTTTACAATATACTTTTTTAAAAAAATGGACACAATAGATTTGCTTTATTTAATTTATTTAATTTATTTTTATTAGGTGCTGAGGATCGAATCCAGTGCCTCACATGTGCAAGGTAAGGGCTCTACTGCTTCACTAAAGTCCCAGCCCCTACAATATATTTTTGATAATAATTTCTCTAGCAGCTACAGCTGCCTTTACCTCTAAATTATACATATTACATCTAATATTATTTAATATTATATTAAATTATATTGTATATTATATGTTGCTGATTCTTACAAATTAGATAAAAAGAGGTTTAAAATAATTTTATTCACAAGTATATTTTACAATATATCTGAAGAAAATATTTTCCCACAAAATCACTTAATTAAGCAATCTACAAACTAGTGAGCATGAAATCATTTAATAAGAATTGAGTG
The DNA here is from genome assembly GCF_964194105.1 of Spermophilus citellus. Taxonomy (NCBI): domain Eukaryota; kingdom Metazoa; phylum Chordata; class Mammalia; order Rodentia; family Sciuridae; genus Spermophilus; species Spermophilus citellus. The sequence goes on along the minus strand of NC_138182.1, from coordinate 198,374,157 downwards.
GATGTAGTGGGAATAGAGGTGAATAAATGACACAACAGAAAATATTTAATGGTATTTAATGAAAAATTTCTGACTTATGTGTCTGTTTTATAACCTACAACAGATGTCATTTTCAAATGCCAAGAAGAAAATATCTTACACTTCAATGTTAAATTTTAACCCTTTCTTCCAGTACTGAGGGAGGATTGCTCTTGATAGATACCTGAGAACACAACACACAGATCAAGCAGAGCAGAACAGAGAAAGCAACAGATCTCTGTGAACGCAAATAGGACCTCCCTTCTCGCCACAAGCATTCAGACAGATGGCTTTCAAATATCAAAAATAAAATGCAAACTTTGACTTACACAAGATACAATCAATTTCCACAGAATTTTTAAAAACATACAATAAGTAGTTGCTTTGCAGTTACGGTTTCTACCAAAGCATATAGAACTAAGATGATCAAAAGCATCCAGCTTATTTTTTTTCTCAGTTAAACTTTTTGATCATTCAAATCATATGTACGTTAAAAATACATTGTGTACACAAAGCATTGGTCATTCCTTTAAATTGGTAAAATCCCTGTAGCTAGCTTTAAGCAAAAGGTAAATTTTTCACAATGATGGTAGTGACACATGAATGTCTGGAAAGGCAAGAGAATCAGGCTGTGAGGCTGTGCAGCCTGGAGGAAACTCACATTATATACAGTAAGTCTAATAAGAACCTACTGACCCCACATATCACACCCTCTGATGCAGGACAGTGTTCTCTATATTTAGAATCTGACACCAATTCCTTCTATCTGAATACATACATGTGTGCATGCATGCATTCATGAATAGGCAGAGATTTATAGATGCAATACATTATCAAGTTCACACAGGTCCCCTCCAGCAGTGTACGTGTTGGTTATTCTCAGTACAGTCTTTGATATTTTCACAGACTGCAGAGTTAAGAGAAAACTCCAGGTATTGTGTCACATACACATTATATGATCAGGGTTGATAAAACCAGGAAAGAAACAAGTTTATTTGTAGTTTACTTACCTAGTTCCATAATGATTTTTGATCTCTTATATTACACCTGGGCCTTAATATGTTTGGATTGTAGTTGAAAGGAAGAGAGAAGGAGAGTTGTGCATTCAGAGATAGGGCAGGAGCGTAGAAATCTACAGAGGCCTTTCTTTCTCTTTCGCTCTTTTAACTTAGACCAAAATCATTTTGCCATATGGAAAGGAATGTTGTCAATGATTAAAATGAAAAAGAAGTGAATTAAGAATATCATGTTCAGGCAATCACAAAAATTCAACCTAAAAGGAGGAAATGGACCCAGGAGAACTATCTTTAGCGTTCATGAAAAGCTCCCAAGATTAAACTGATTTCTGAGGAACAAAGCATTGACTAATTCTAATTTAAAAAAAGAAAAAAAGTTTGCTCCAATTTAAATTAAGTACATTTTTGAAGCACATTCTGGTTTTACACTCAAAGAGAGTTTATTTATAGACATTCTATTTTGAAATTACATAATTAAGAGTGATAACAATTACAAGAAATGGTAGGTCTTTCTGCAGTCTTATTCCTTTCTAGTACTGCTTTGTTTTCAGTAATTCTTCTTACTTACAATATCACTATTTCTTAAAAGAAATACCTTAGAGAACTTTTCATGATAATAAATTTGAGTTTCGGTTGCTTGTTTAAATTTACCACGTGTTTCTGAGAAGAAGATGTTTGTAACATTTTTTAGATAAAGGTGGTTAAATTGTATTATAACCATCAAAATTATACAGCATAACAAATCTAATCAGTGATTGATATCTAACTTTGATGACAATATTATATATTGAAAATACTCAATTTAAAAAATCTTCTAGTGCATTAAAGATGAAAGGTAGTCTCCATTATTTCAAGCATTTTCCATTAAATTTGTCTTAAAATGTTCTTCAAAGAGTATTATTTTTATAAGATAGAGATGATTATTTGAACAATGAAATAATCATGAAAAATAAGTTATGATGACAAATGTATATATGTGATTAACTTTTGGTCTCAAGGTAATTTTCACTTTGGTATGAAAAACATTGAGTCACTAGTCTTACAAAAACTAATGGGGGAACAAACAGATCCCTTGAAATGAATTTTGTTCATTTTGATACTGAAATGCTCAAGAATAAAAGATGTCATGAATTCTTCCTGATCTGTCTTAACCAACAATTCCTAGTGAGTACCAAGACAGAAATGGCCCTCAGATATATCTAACTCACGTGATCATTCTACTATGAGCCATTAGGTTATTATGCATTTATGCTATTTTATTATAGTGACTTACCTTTTAGACCTCCCTTTCTTAAAAAAAAAAAATCCCTTCTGTGATTTATATAGAACAGGACTTTTTTGAAAGGTTTTCTTTCAATATTTTATCTGAGGGTCTCATGAAGGTTTTGTGAATGTCAACACAGTCTTGTGTTGCATGTCTAATTCTTAAAGAAAAAAAATTTAAAAATTAATATCTAAGTGATAACCAGCAATAGAAAGTCAAGAAATAATAAAAAAGTATCAAATTGATGAATATAAGTAATAGCCAAGGGAGCACCAGTAATAAACAAAGACCTGACATGAAGGTGGCAAGTAGAAATCCAAAAATGTCACATAACACATCTTCTACATATTACATAATACATATTTTCTATATATTATATTTATAAGTATACATTAACAAAACTTCCTATAATTATGTTTGAGGACATGATAGAAGGTAAGGTATATTTAGATGAAAAGTTTAAGCCAGAGAAAAGGATTAATTCCCTAAAGTTCTCTCAAACTACAAGCTACAAAACAATTCTAATATAAGAATTATAATAATGAAATTTCCTAAGTGATGAGTGTCAGTAGCACAACATTTTCAGCACAGTATATCCACTTTGTTACCTTTAGTTACCAAAGAAGGAGGAAGACAGGTGAACAATAAAGGTTAGTTAATACCCAGATGCTCATTGACAATCTGAATCCATCTATCTTATATGTCATTAAATGGATATTTGTTATTTTTCTTTTGAAATAGTAGATATAAAAAACTCAGAGCTTAATTGTTTTAAAATGATAGCATGTTCTCAATTATCTTTACAACTGAGAGGGCAGTAGCTGTTTCTTAGTGGTACTTAACAATAAGTTGCATGCAAGGAGACATGTACGTGAAATGACAGGATCCAATCATAAATGCTCAGAGAAAAGAAAAAGACTTTATGGCTTTATGGCTTATGCTTTATAGCTACATCAAAAAAAAAAAGAAAGAAAAAAAAAAGAAAAAAAATCCTGGGTGGCAGCCAAAAAAGCACCCAGAATGCAAATTTGTTATATTTATGATAGAGTGTTTTGTGAATTAAATTTCTACCTCAGTTCAAAAAAAAAAAAAAAAAAAAAAAAAAAAAAAAACGAGGAACTAAAGTTCTCACTGCCAATAACTGTAAATGTGACTTTACTTGGAAATAGGATCTTTGCAGATGTAAACCAGTTGAGGTCATACTTGATTAGTGTGGGTCCTGATTCAATACAACTGGTATCCTTATAAGACCAAAAAGTATTAAATATGAGAAGAGACAAACAGGGTGAATGTCATGTGACAATAGAGTAGAGATTGGAGTGATGCTTCCACAACTCACATAATATCTAAGATTTCTAACAATACCAGAAGCTAAGAGGGCAACATGGAATGAAATTCCTCTGTCAAGTCCAGAGAGAGAATGCCCTGCTATTCTTTTGAGCACTGACTTCTGTCCTTCAGAGACATGAGAGAATTAATTTATGTTGTTTAAATTATCTTAGTTTGTGGTACTTTGTTACAACAGCTCTAAAAAAAAAAACTAATAGAGAGAGAATTCCCCCACACTAATTCCATCCAGGATTTATCTTTCTTCAGAAAGGTCAGAATGATTCAGAAACTGTCCAACAAATCTGAAAGAATATAAAGTGTAGTGCCTGTTAGTGTCATGTACTCACAATGGACAAAAGTCAATATCTGGCTTTCCATCTTTGTTTATCAGAACAGAAATATAGACATTGCAAAAGAAATACTAGCAATAACCACAAAAGTATTCCGTTCAATTAACTTATTAGATACAAACAAAAAATTTATATTGTTCTGGTTTGGATCTTAAATGTCCTCCAAAAGCTCATGTGTTGAAGATTTGGTTCCCAATGCATCAGTGTTTAGAGGTAGGGCTTTTGAGAGGTGATTTGATCAGGGCGTCTCCCTGGCCTCATGAATGGATTAATCCATTGATAGATTGATAAAATAATGAGCTATTGGGAGATTGTGGAAACTTCAGGAGGTGTTGCCTTGTTGGAGGAGGTAGGCTACTACAGGCATGCCCTATAAAGTTATAATTTGTCCCTGACCCCAACCTCTCTACATCTCTTTGTTTCTTGGACACCCTGAAGTAAGAAGTTTCAACCAGAACATGCTTCTGCCATGATGTTCTGCCTCCCACTGGCATAAAGTTATCAGGCCAAAACACCATGGACTGAAATCTCTGAAACCATGGGGCAAAATAAATCTTTCCACTTTTTAAATTGATTTCTCAGGTATTTTGCTTCAGTGATAACAAAACTGATTAAACACATACGTGTGTTAATGACAAAGGATAATACTATAACAAATATGCATGAAACACCACTTCCCCCAAAAACCACTGGGCTCAATAATCACGTGCATCTGCCCTGTGTATCACCCCCTCCTAATCTCTGCTTTCCCCTCAGTGCAGCTTCCCCCAATACACATGCCCACACACCAGGGAAAACTCCTGCCCAAATTTGATATCTGTCATTTTCTTTTTGTTGTTGTTGTTGTTGATAATAGTTTATCACTTGTGCATATAGACCTACAGGAAGTTAGCAAGCCCCAAAAATGGCAACATGAGTAATATTCCATTGAGTATATATGCCACATTTTCTTTATCTATTCATCCAAAGTGTATAAATGCATTCTATTGTCATGTATAACTAAGTAAAGCAGATAAAAAATTAATTAAAAAATGACAGCATGAATAATACCTGAATCATTTGAATAAAACTAGGGTTCAAAGGTGCCTCAGAGCATGGTAGAGAAAGAAGACAGTACCCTTCTAAACAAGAACCAAGACTGATATCTGCTAAGGACAATGCCTGTAGGATAGTTGAAATACAAATACTTATTGAATAAATGAACTTCAGAGAAAGATGTTTCTTCCCACATCTGGTACTGTTGCATCTCCAGACTGTTTCTCAGAAGAGGAAAGAGAAGAGGGGAAGAAAGTGAGGTCAAAGAAGGAATAAGAAGCCAGTGAACTCATGTTGAGAGCATAGTGTTTTACTATGTGTAAACAGAGAAGCTATCCCAGCATTTGTTCTAACTTATATGTAAAATTGACCTCTCTGCAAGGATCATCACAAATACACAAATATCCTCTTGTATATTCAGAGCTCTGGTGCAGCATTGTGCTTCCATGTTGATTGACTTAATAATATATGAGCAGTCTCAAGTATCACTGATGACTCCGCATAACTCTTAATGGAGAGACCCATAAAATCAGCCTTACATTCTTTTAAGTAAAACATTAAGGTAGCATTATATACTGGCTAAGAGCACAGGCTCTGTTCAAGCTGCATGGGTTTAAAATCTTGCTCACTGTTTCTTAGTTTAAAAGCTTCATTTTCCTTATCATTAAAAAGATAGTAACATGGGCCATACTTACTGTGAACTCATATGAATGTTAAATGCTAAATATGAAATTATGAGAACCCCACAGTATCATCCTGGGTCAGAAAAAGAAGCCACTTGTGTGTATGTGGTGTCATATGGTAGTTGTAAGGGTTTCATGAGATAATCCAGGTACCAGCACATGTAGTAAACATGCTACAACATGTATGTGTATATATATATATATATATATATATATATATATATATAGTGTATCATCACTATTGTTACTGTTGGCAAAACCAACTTTAAAATTACATTATTAAACCTTATAAATTTTCAGGCAATAATTTAATACACTCCATGGTATTTAACATGCAGAAAGAAAATGACAATTACAACAATTACAATTACCATTTTAATCCAATGCAGTTCAACAAAAGATTAGATACTTGTATGAACACGAATAATGTTTGCAGAAAATTCATGACAAAAGAAAATTGCAGGCTTCTAGAAACAATAGGGTCAGAGAAAGAATATTAAACAAAACCTTTCATAGCTGTTGATATTATTTCTTTAATAGTGTACATTAAAATCTTTCTTTTGGTTTCATGGACATTTTTCCTACAACACACTTTTTCGTTAGGTAGATAGATAGATAGATAGATAGATAGATATAGATATATAAATAGATAGATAGATAGATACATAGATAGAAAAGATATTTTATTAAAATTGTATAAAACTGTATAAAAGTATATAAAATTATTCTCACCCTCCAGACCCCTTACCCTACTGCAACAATGCCCCATGCTCAGTAAACAAGGAAACCTCAATGGATTCTAGCTCTAGAAGTTTATCAAGTCAATAAGAATTTAATGTTTCTTGAAAAGATACATTCTAGGCATTGTTTGAGCTTTATCAAACTATTGCAATTTCTGAAACAGGTTGGCATCTTGATAAATCACAGTTTCAATGTGGATACTATTATTTTTCTCTCCCTTATAATCAGATTTCAATGGGCAGCCTACCACTTTATCTTTACCCAGAATTTCTAGAGATTTTTGCCCTTTAATTTAATGTCTAAATTTATTCCATTCTCTTTCCACAACTAATGACTGTATTTGGTTCATTTTCAATAAAACGTAATGACTAAATTAAAAAGGTTAATCAGGTTTAAATAAAGATGAGGGTGACATTTCTTCCATATTTGTCTGGCTCACAACTTGCTTTCTGCTAACTTTGAATTCTGCGTTCTGTGGAAATTATGCCCTCTAAAAACAAGTGTTGTGAAAAGGGCCATATGGGGCAAAATTGAGTTTTGGCATCCAAAATATAAGAACATTTTTAAATAAAATCTTTATAGCAAGTGAGGTAGCCATTTAATTAACATTTTAGGTAGGGGTCATTGCTTTTTATTTGGATGAAGAGAGGCTAAAAAGAAAACCCCAGGAGAGAATATAACATCAAAACAATTTGCTAAACTAAAAAAAAAAAATGGGCACAAGACAGTAACACAGGGTCTGTACTGAATCCTATTGAAGGCTGTAATTAGCCCATGCTTCAGTGTTTTGCACAATACAATGAAGCACTATTTTACCCAATATATCTTAATTAAAAGCAAAAACACAATACAACACAAAGCTACCATCAAAGAGGCGTTATTGGCACTTGCATAATACAGAAGATGGGGAAGGATTTTGTTTTCTTTGTTTGGCAAGAAAATTGGAACTAGGCATTCTATTTTCCACACTGCTCTCAATATAGAAGCATTTGTGTACCAAAAATTGCATTTGCACTGTAAATTATATGGATGAAAGCCACAGAGAAAGAGATAGTTTGTTGTTTTATAATTCAATAGTAGTAATGCTTGGATTTCTCTGCTTTCTTTTTCACAAAGAAAATAATTATTGAAGGCTTGGTTTTTTATCATAATAGAAGAGTTAGTTGAATATTATAATGTTCATGTTTTGTATTCCTTTTTACTGGGATGCAATAACATTAAACTATACACACAAAATAATTTTCTTATTATGAAAATTTTGAATTTTGAATATCAAGGAAACCAGAGGAGTCCACTGTGGTCTGTTCTTTATAGTTTTCTAATGTATGGGAATAAAAACAGTGAAGAAAGTTCTATCACAAAAATTAGGAACAAGCTATTTCCCACTAAGGTGGTTATCTCTATAATGAATATAAGAAAGGTGAAAAAAGTGAAGTGAAGGTGATTCAAATAGCACCCAAAATTTTTTATGTGACGAGTTACAGAAATTTTAGTCAACTTGAATGAGACAACAGAAGAATAAAAATGTAGTTAATCCTCCAAATAGTTCATATTAGAGAAAGACAATCCAATACTTACACTTGAGTCAACCATAAGATAAACCATAAGGAAAGTCTGGAGTTCTAACATCTTTTACTTTACATATGACATCTAAGATGTTATTTCTAGCAAATTTCTCAAGGATTTTCATACAGCTATTATGCCTTATCAACTGAGAAGCAAAATGAACAATAGTACACCAGCTGATTATTTCCCACAGTATGCTGTATGAATCTTTTCAAATTGACATAACCTTAAACTGCACTATGAGAATTGGTTCATTTTAACTTCTTTTGAAAAAAAAATGGGAAGAAGTATGAGTCAAGAATCTAGTCTAATGTGATTCAGAAGCACTGACTACAGATGGGAACCAGAAAGGCAATTGGGTTTCCTTAAACAGTAGTTGGTACCAAAGGAAAGGCAAAGACCCAGAATATCTGTTTCTGAAGACTTTTTCTTTGCTTCTAACTTTACACAGGTAGCATCTTTTTTGGTATTAATGTCTGCAAAACATAAACCAACTGATCAAAGCATCAGAATGCTAGAAATTCCCTGCAGTGAACCAGTTCAATTTTGTGGATCACCCCCGCTAATAGAAATGTGGGCTTGCATACTAAGGTTTATTGTGTATCCTGCACTCTTTAAACAGCATATGGCTCCATCACACATTAGAAAACTAGACTCCAAAAATATTCCAAGGGAAGAGGAAAATAGTGTCTTCCAGTGAACAGATCATAACCAATTTTATGTGTGTGTATCAGGAGAATTGTGGGAACAATGTTAAGACAAAGAAATGAGGAGGGGCTCTGATAAGATGAAATAAGAAGTTTTGATGGATACTGAAGAACAGTGAAATTAAAAATTTTTGAGTTTTCTTGATACACAGATATATGGTATTGTTTTGGCAAAAATTGATTCATCAGTGTTAGATCTGATGAACAAGACTAAAGTATGAGGACAGACTTCACACAAAAATTAGTTAGTATAACATGTAGATATGTCACAAATATATAATCAGTGAGAATTAGATATTGTTGGTGATGGTGTTGCAACATAGTGTGTGCCTTTATAAGTTACATTACTCATTAGGTTAATAAATTTACATATTTTTTAAAAAAATTATTTATTTTATTTTTTAGGTGTAAATGGACACAACACAATGTCTTTATTTTTATGTGGTGCTGAGGATCGAACCCAGATCCTGCCCATGCTAGGCGAGCACTGTACCTTTAAGCCACAATCCCAGCCCCAATAAATTGACAAATTTAAAACTCTATCCAAGCCAGGGCAGTACTTGTAAAGGTCAATATGAGAAACACATTGGGTAAAGAAATAAAAAGCAAGGCAATTCTGGGGCTGTAGCTCAGTGGTAGAGTACTTGCCTAGCATGTGTGAGGCACTGTGTTCAATTCTCAGCACCACATATAAATAAATTAATTAAATATCCATTGACAACTAGAAAAATAGAAGCTAATCAACCAAAAGCAGAGCAGTCAAGCCCCAGAGTATAAATGGATGATACAGATAAACCACCTAAAACCACAAAGTAGTTCCAGTGTTACTTATATAAACAAATCTTGCCCAATCTATTGGAGAAAGAAATAAAAGGAGAAGGGAGGAATCTTGGAAAGGAAAACAAAAGTCATGACCCTCCACCCTTTCTAGCTTCCCTTAGTGTCTGCTGTTTTCCCCTATTATTGAATCTTGTCAATCAAAGATTATCTTTAGAAGTAGATAGTTTTGAAAAATCCTGCTCTTAACTAGCATAGTTTTTCTAAAGAAAAAAAACTTTAAGAGAAAAAAATCTTTATATGACATGTGTATTCGAGTTTATAGTCAATTATAATCTATTACTTATTTTCTCACTTAAATGAGATATTTACTTTTCTATTTTACAGATGATATAGATTAAAAAACCCTCAATTTTGCAAGATATAAATAAATACTCTTCATAACAATATCCTTGATTCTTTAAAATCAAAATTTCTAATTTACTGAATCTCAGTGATTACCTGCTATTTTTTAATACAAAGCGAGGGATACCACCTTTGTATTCTTTCTATGTCTAAAGCCTAACAAGCTGACTGGTACATAATAGGTACTTAAAATATATGATATATGTAAACATAAGAAACAATTAAATATGGGATGTAAACATGGTGAATCTAAAATGTTTTTATTTTGAAGTGACATTATTATGTCATAATTGAAAAAAATATAATTCCTTGTGGATCATATAATTTGTGTATTTTTCTCTGTCCATTTGCTCTGGTATCTAAGTTTGCTTTAAAATAGCAATAATTTGTTTCATTATGAATTTTATAATTGCTCTAGAATTCAAATTAAAGATGTGGACTTAATTATACCTTTCCTTAGTGATCTAGTTGTCTTTGATATATTTAGAAACCATTAAGCAAAAATAACTTGATTTTCCCAAGCTCTGATTCAAAAAAAAAAAAAATCCCTGCCTTTTATAATGAAAATATATGCATGCATTTGGATCTTATTCAGATCCCATCCATAGTAAAACAGACATTCTGTGACATAGTTCTAATTTGGATAATTAGAGATTTAAATCCTGTACAATTAAATTCAAAAGACTTCTTACAACCATATATCTTGTGCCTAATAGTCCCTTAAATGTTCTTGTACCTATAAGTCTTGTCATTAATATTTCCTTAAATAACTTGCTTGGACTCTAATTAAAATAGTTGAGATCTCAAGTAAGGCCTTATGTTTGCTTGTTTGTTTTTGACCACAGTATTCTGTGTTCTCAGAACTTTGACAAATGAGTGCAGGATGGTGAGAAACTACAGATTGAATGCTGTCTTTGGAAAACCTCTGTGTGGATCTGTCACCACTATGGCTGCTGCTAAAACATTCAGTATTGTAGAAACAGTGAGGAAATTAAATGAAATGGTAAATAATTTTTCTGTCATCTGAGCATAAGTTTATGTTTGGAATGGGTATGCTTTCTGTCTTAGTCTGCTGGGGCTGCCCATAACAAAATATTACAGGATGGGTGGCTTACACAATAGAAATGTATTTTCTCACAGTTCAGGAGGCTGAAAAGTCAAGATGAAGGTGTCAGCACATTCAGTCTGTGGTGAGAACTCTCTTCTGCTTTGCAGACCTCCATCTTGCTGTGTCCTCACATGGCTGCAAGTGAAATCTCTGTCTCTTTCTGTTATTAAACCATCTCCAATTCTAATCTGATTTAGAGCACTATCCTATGATCTCATTTAACCTTAATTAACTCCTAAAAGCCTTACATCCAAATACGGTCACAGGGGAGTTAGGTCTTCAATGTATGAAGGTAGACAAAATCAATGCACATAGCACTTCCCTTTTTATAATTTCAGTTGCAAAGATCACATAAAATAAACAATTGCGATTAAGAAAAAGATAAATTCAGAATACATTTTGGAGTAAGGCGGGTCTGCTAAACTGACATTTTTCAATTTAGTTTGAGCCACTGGTTTTGTGACAATATAGATCTGACAATGGCATATTCTGGGAAAACGTGACCTAGTGATACACTTTGTTTCATACAAAATTGTTTAAATAAATCAACAGGTATTTTCCCTGACTTTAAGTTAGATTTATTTTAGTCTTCAAATTATCCCTTCTGGGAGATTATGAGCATCTGAAAACAGTCATCATATTTTCTCCATTTTAATTTCCTCGTCCTACATCTGAGTGCACTCAAATCCCTTCCTCCAACCGGGTGATTGCTGCTACTAATGTTGCTGCACTGTAACACTAATATGATGCTCACTTCAGTGAGAAGCTTTCTGCATATCTTGCTTTCATTTCCTGTTCTATTTGCTATAAACATAGTTATTTCCATTCTGTTGCTTTCAGTCACATATGGCATTTTGAAACTGTTAAATAAAGAGATTATCAATATTAGATCTATCTCAGCTTTAAAACCTACATTTATAGAGAAATATGATCTATTCAATTTCATTTCTGAAAGCCCAGCATCCTAGCAATGGTCATAAATTCACATGATTACCCAAAGCATTAGATTTTGCATTTGGAACACTATTTAACTAGAAAAAGAAATCAAACATTCATGCAAGCAAGAAAGCAGCTCCCCACTAATGGCATGTGAAGAGAAACTGCAAAATATAAATGATTCTGACTATGATCATTAATAAAATTTGACACTCAAACAAAATGATTCCATAGTATCTCCTTTGGGGACACAAAGCATAAGGAGGATATTATAGCCAAATTCAACTTTTTGCAGGAAATCACTTTCTTTTTCATCATTTTGTCAGGAAAATAGTAAAATGATAGTAAAAAAGATACATACCATTATCTCTAAAAAGTATAAAATACACATTTACTAACATTTAATTGAAATTTTCCTGAAAGAACTTCAGCAACATCAATTATTTTAAACATAATCGTATTGAAATTCATTTCATTTAGATCCTGAAGAATAATGTACTAAACATTCATTTAAACAATGTATCATTTAAAAAAAATATGTAAGTTTAATGACTATAAAAATAAGCTTATTTAGAACATTTCTCAGTGGAAAGGAATGATGTTTGAATATCTGAAAAATATATGAAAATTTTATTACAGCATTTTCTTCTTGCTATTATCCAGGAAATTTTCTGAAGATTAATTTTAAATGAAAAACTAACTCAGTGGCTTTATCTTTGTTTCTCCAGCTCGTCTAAGAACAATAGTCCAAGTTACCATGAATGGAAATGGAAGTCTTCAAAGGAGTTTCTTTCCTGTAACTGACTAAATTCTCCCTACTTATTCTAATGGTATATCCCTTAGGAATGTTTGGGGACTAAGACATGTAGATGCTATAATTGGAAGCCAAATAGGGGCTAATGTCCACCACAGGGGAGATAATTAGAAAAATCATGTATTGAGCTACTGTTGTGAATGATAATCAAGTAGAGCTCTACCATTTGATTACAAGCCTCATTCAGTACAGCCCACGTGTTCTTGGGTATGAAGTGATTAAGCAGTAAACATGCTGAGCTACTGCTGGGGGGTATTAGGGATGTGGCAGACTAGAGGGATGGTAGAGAGTTTATTAGTATAGCAAGTGCACGTCATGGTATAGAGCAGGGAAAGTAAAGAAAACTAAATAGCATACAACTCAGAGAAATTCAGAGGATACATGATGTCAAATAGTCCTTCCTGATACTAAGCAATGAAGTAGGCAGTCAGGGTTTTATTAGATGGTTCTCTTGCCATTAGAGTGATTAACAGAATTGATAGTTAAAGACTGGACTTTAAGAAAAGCATAATTGTGCTTATTATTTATTAACTACTAAATGTGCACATGTCCAAATATATGCCCATTCCACTTATATGAGGATCTCCTTGATCATAGTCTTATTGTTAAAATGTTTCTTAGTATATTCTGATTTACCAGGTTTGAGATCCCCTGGTACAAGTAAACTTAAGCATCTTTGAGTGACCAATACCATCTTCTCTAAAGCAAAAAATATTTAAGCAAAACATTCCAAAAGAGAAGCCACCTGGGATATAGGTGAGAAGGTTCAGATCAGGTTAGACAAAAATGAAACATTCTGTTGGCAATACACTTTAATGAGGCAGAAAGTGGTATTTTAAATGTTGACCAACATTCTGGTTCATGAATCTGAATGGAAGGAACCTCTTGAGGATTCTGTTTCTGTGTTTGTTTATCTAGTGGAGAGGCTTTCTCCTCTCGTATGAGTTTGAAGACAAAGTACAAAACTAAAATTTTTGGAAAAATCTTACATATAATATGGCAAGAACCCCTTTAAACATTATTCCAGTACTTTTTAAATCCTTGGCTAATATTCTGAATATTTTATCTAATCAATGGTTATTTTTTTCTTATATTCATTTTCAGAAACTACAAGCCATTTCAAGATATATGTTCAAATTTCTTATCCAGACAATCCTTAAATTAGAGGAAACCATGCACTCATTATGGTCACCAGGAATTGTATGAGTAACAATGAAAATGCACAGCAACCTAATACTCATGCAAGCAATCAGACCATCAGTAGTTACAAAACAGCACAGATTCAATAAAATGAAAATTTTCCAAATCAATGTACCGTATGTAAGCACATAAAAATCATTCTTTCTTTCAAAAACATGACTGTAAGGTATGATTTGGTAATTATGAAAGCACAGATCCTTTTGGGGAAACCGTAGTTTAACATGTATAGTGATTTTGTATTTTGCTTCTACTCATACTGGAGTGTTGGAAAATGAATATATGTTTGAATAGAACTAACTGTACATTGTCTCATATTGGACATTGGAAAGTGATTATCCTCCAAGTTATAGTTATTCAAGCTATATTTCAAAAATTGTTGTGTATAGCTATTATAGTTATTTAGTATGCTACTATATCCTATAATCTTAAGGTGAATGTAAAATCACATGAAACAATGAAAAGGGGGAGAAGGTGTTTATTTGAATTATATTTTTAAAGATTAAATTTTAGGTATTTTTCCTATGACCTGGTCTTTTCTGACCTAGATTTTACCTTAAGCTCTCTAACTTGCTCTATTGACCCTGACAGGAATGCCGAAAAAGGTTTTGAATACTGGACTTAAAATATACGTTATCACCATGTATCTCTCATATTGAATGCTAATATTTTCAATCTGTATTTTCCAATACATTTCAGTTACAAATGCATGTTTATTGCAAGAGAACTTTATAAAATAATAGGCCTGTTTATGAATAGGAAACAGGTTTAGAATGTTCCTATTTTCACTCAAAGATGAAATTCAGTCTTCATAGTGTGACCTGTGAGCCTAATCATGGGTGACTCACAGACATAGATTTCCCAAATGACACACACACAGACCACATTTTTCAACACTCCAGTATGAGTAGAAGCAAAATACAGAATCACTATACATGTTAAACTATGGTTTCCCCAAAAGGCCTGTTATATTACATGACAAAAATATATCTATGAAAACTTTAATTGTGTATAAATGTTGAATATTTAAACTAAGTCTCTCTATAAAATATTTCCAATATTTTATTTTTTTACTTACCCATTACAGTAGAATACATTTTGACATAAGTATATGATCTTGCGATATGTCTTATTCTAATTCAGACTCCGTACCCTCTCCTTCCCCGTCCCTTTACCCACCCCTCTGCTCCCCTCTCTCTATTGATTTTTCTGCCATTTGTCTATAGTTATTATTATTTTTAAGTTAATTTCTTGTGGGTACATATGGTGTTGAGATTCACTGTGGTATATTCATATATGTTCATGTTTTAATCAAATAAGTTATTGAAATTTCATTAAAAATATGACCAAAAGTAACAGGATTCTCCAGATAAACAGAACAAGCAGAATAAATGAATACATATACAAATGTATGCATGTATATATGTATATAGATATGTGTTGTGTGTGTGTGTGTTTGAAAGAGATTTATTTTAGAGAATTATCACATGATCATGAGGCAAGTTCAAAATGTGCAGGGCAGTCCAGTGAGCTGAAAATTCTGTCAGAAGTTGGTGTTGCAAATCTTGAATCCAAAAACAATTTGAAGGCAGAATTCCCTTCTCTTCAGAAGACTTTAATTTTTTCACTTGAAGCCATCAACTGACTGTATGACTCCCACTCCCATTGTGTAGGTCAGTCTACTTTATTCAAAGTCTACTAATTCAACTGTTAACAACATCGAAAGATACCTTCACAAGCATATATATGAATTTCTGTGTGACCAAACAACTAGGCACCATAGCCTAGCCAAGTCAACACATGAAAATAACTGCCACTAACTGAATCGGTATCTTTCTTCTTCGATTCCTTAAAATCAAAACCAAGTAACATGGAAAAATAGAACAATACCCTCTATGTCCATTTTGAAGGCAAGTAGGAGCCAAACACAATAAGCTGCCTTCATCGTGCATATGACCAATGCCCAAAAAGCTGAGAGGGACAGAAGCCCTCCAAGAAGGAATGAAGACAAGAAGATAAAGAGTGCAAGATGTGCCAGTAGGAACTGTCCTTAGCACCAACAAAGGTAGCAGAATCCATCAAAAATGCATAAGCTGCATCCCTGGGACAAGAAGTAGGAGAGCCTCTGAAACAGGCTTGATCAAGAGACACAGAAGATGTAGGATGTCATGCAGGAGGTGCAAGTATGCAGACATACACAGGAACCATATGCGCAGGAAGAATCCCTCTCTGTGGCAGAAGGAGAGCTTTTGTGTTGTGAAATCTGAAATGCTACCCAGGATCCTCTCAAACTCAATCTTCATAGGAACCATCTGCAAATAGGTATTTTAAGATAACCTGACTCACTCAATGATAAGAAAAAAAAGAAGGGAAGAGAGGAAGGAAGGAAGGAAAGAAGGAAGGAAGGGAGGGAGGGAGGGGAGGAGGGAGGGAGGGGAGGAGGGAGGGAGGGAAAAGAGAGAAATAAAGAAAAAGGTACAGCATCAATATATAAATATTACAACTAAATGGAGTAAAAATTATCCAATTCACCAAAAGATGAAAAATATTCAAATATTTTCATCTTCTATACCATCTACTCCCAAGCTCTCCTATCACCCAAGCAAAAGATAAGCCATTAAAAGGCCCACAAGGAAAAGTGGTGTATCATAAGCAGAGAGGACTGGTGATGTGTCATTTGGGAAAACTATGTCTGTGAGGCACCAGTGATTGGGCTCACAGGTCAGAATATGAAGACAGAATTTCATCTTTGAGTGAAAATAGGAACATTCTAAACCTATTCACTATTCATAAACAGCCCTATTATCTTGCTTCACATTACTTCTCTCTCTCAAATTTATCTATCCCTTCTTCTTTTTTCCTTTGCCGGAATATTCCAGGCAAGATCAGCCTTTAAAGTCTTTCTCCTTGCTTCTTGCTCTGCATTCACACTTCCTCACACACCAATGCAGCTCACTCTCCTAGCTCCTTCAAGTAATTTTAATCTTTGTATCCATTTACAATTTGTGTAATACAGTTTCACAGGGTGCATGGGCATATGGATTTAAGCAAGTTCTGTGTGTGTGTGTGTGTGTGTGTGTGTGTGTGTGTGTGTGTGAGAGAGAGAGAGAGAGAGAGAGAGAGAGAGAGAGAGATCGGATGGTGGAGAGTTGGAAGGGTAAAAATTTTCAAATGCACTCAAGTTACCATCCTAAACATATAATTTTTCAAATGTACAAGTTATCTCCCTAAACCCCAAATATGCCCCATTATCTTCCTGGTGAAAGTTAAAACTTCCTCAGTATTTGGGAGCATAGATATAAATACTACTGAAATTAGAGGTGAACGGGGCTGTGTTCTCATTCTGGTCGAAGTATTTAAATTTGATGAACATTAATTTATGTTATTTTCTAAGAAACTGTAACAATAACAGCTATAGTTTAAGGATAAATACATTACTTTGTATTTTTAATTTTTTAGATTTGATCTGTTTAGATCCATATGACAATAGAGTGTATTTTGACATATTATGCATACATGGAGTATAACTTAGGATCTCATTCTTGTGGTTGTATGTGATGTGGAGTTTCACTGGTCGTGTATTCATATATGAACATAGGAAAGTTTTGTCTGATTCATTCTACTGTCTTTCCTATTCCCATCCCCCCTTCATTCACTTCATTCCCCTTTGCCTAATCCAATGAACTTCTATTCTTCCCACTTCCCCTTATTCTGTGTTAGTATCCACATATCAGAGAGAACATTTGGCCATTGGGGTTTCGGGGTTTGGTTTATTTTTCTTAGTGTGATAGACTCAGGTTCCAATCATTTTCCAGCAAATGCCACAATTTCATTCTTCTTTATGATTGAGTACTATTCTATTGTGTGTGTATATACACCATATTTTCTTTATCCATTCATCTATTGAAGGGCACCTAGATTAGTTCCATACCTTTGCTATTATGAATTGAGCTACTATAAACATTGATGTGGCCACGTCACTGAAGTATGCTGATTTTAAGTCCTTTGGGTATAAACCAAGGAATGGGATAACTGGGTCAAATGGTGGTCCCATTCCAAGTTTTCTGAGGAAACTCCACACTGCTCTCCAGAGTGGTTGTACCAGTTTGCAGCCCCAGCAGCAATTATGAGTGAACCTTTTCCCCCACAACATCCTTGCCAACATATATTGTCACTTTTTTTCTTGATAGTTGCCATTCTGACTGGAGTGAGATGGGATCTCAATGTAGTTTTAATTTTCATTTCTCTAATTGCTAGAGAAATTAAACATTTAAAAAATATATTTGTTAGCCTTTCATATTTCTTCTTCTATGAAGTTCCTGTTTAAAAAATTTATGAACATCTAACAATTTACTTTCTCTAACTAGTCTGAGAGCGCTCGCATAGCAGTAACACAGGGCCTTACTTTAAATAGTTACTCTTGAAAGAATTAAGACATGATGAATAACCACCACAGTAATCCCTAGACTGTCTGTACACACTGGTTCTTAGATAATTGGACTGTGTAATAATTTCTGAACTGAAAATTCAGGGAAGCATATAGAAGCTATCTTATGTCCCTCAGCCCTTGACTGAACTGCATCTTTGAAGTTATGTATGAAAGATGGACTATGCTACTGTCATTGTAATACAAAAGTGAATGTGCTGGAGTTTCTAGAGTCAAATTTGGTGCTACTTTTTAATAGAGGAGTACATTAGCTTCCAATTTGGTCAATTGTATAATAAACATAACAGCAGCAAATTTATAGATCCTGTTCAGATAATTAATAAATAATACTGCTTTGGAAATATGTTTGAACTATTTAATAAATAAAAAAAATTGTTTCATACATACCTTCATCCTACTTGAGAATTTGCTTATAAAAGATCAACACAAATACTTTGGGATTTTTCCCTTGGATAGATGTTCCCTCTTCCCTTAAATCTGAGCAACATCTGTGAATGCTTGACCAAGAGAATATGGCAGAGATTACTTTGTGCCAGGTTTAGGTCCAGACTTTAAGAAAAAGGCAGCCTCTTAATTGCTGTTTTCCTGAAACCTGGAGACACCCTTGAAAGACTGATCTGATTACCCAGCTGAATGTATCAAATAGAAAGCCCCTGAGACTCTATGAAGAAGCAAAAAGGCCCAGTTGTGCCCAAATATCTATTTGTTCCACCAAAGCACCAGGTTCCTTAAACCCTGTAGACCAGATAAGCCATCAGATGGATATTATGAAGTGGTCTGGGTCAATACGTTGTGAAGCAGCAGTCTAGAGTAACAGCACTGAATACTGAAAGCTAACAGAACACATGAGAAAGGGGAAAAGCTGAAAGATGTCTCTACAGGATCTCAAACAAAACAAAGATGCCCACTTTACACTTTTATTCAATATAATATTGAAAGTTCTAGCCAGAATAATCAGTCAAGAAAAAGAAACAAATGGCATTCAAATTGGAAAAGAGGAAATCAAATGGTCGCTGTTAATAGCTGACCTGATCTTACATATAGAAAACCCTACTGACACCACTCAAAAACTATTAGACAAATAAACAATTACAGCAATGTTATATGATAAAAAATCAACAAACAAATCTCAAAATTATTATCATATACCAACAGTCCCTTTTCTGAAATATAAATCAAAAGACAATGTCATTTACAATAGCAATGGGTAAAATAAAATTCCTAGGAAGAAAATTAACCAAAGAGGTTAAAAATCTCTATAATGAAACAATGAAAACTAAGAAACATTGATGAGATAAATTGAAGGTATCAAAAAAACCCATTTTCATGAATTAAATAGATGAATATTGTTAAAATGCTCATGCTACCAGACATAATCTTCAGATTAGATGCAATCTGTATCGAAATACCAATGACATTCTTCACAGAACTTTGAAAAATTTCTGAAATGTGTATGAACCCCCCCCACATACACACACACAATAATGAAAACTATCTTGAGAAAAAGAACAAAGCAGGAATCATTACACTACCTAACTTCAAAATATATCACAGTATTGTAGTAACTTAATAGGTTGTTATATATAGACTAGTAGAACATAATATAATCTAGAAGTAAACCCACACATCTATAGCCAGCCAATTTTTGACAAAGGTAATAATAACATGTATTGGACAAAGGACTTTTTTTAATGAATAATGCTGAGAAAATTGGCTATCCACATACAGAAAACTGAAACTAGATACATATTTCTTACCATTCACAAGTATGGATGCAAAATGGATTAAAGACTTAAATTATTAAAAATCCCAAAATACAAAACTACTAGAAGTAACAACAGGGAAAATGATTTATGACATTGGAATGGGCAAGAAATTTTTGGAGACAACTTAAAAGCACAAGAAACAAAAATGAAAAGAAAATAGCATTAAACCAAAAAGCTGCTCTAGAGCAAAGGAAATGACTATCAAAGTGAAGACACAACCCATGGAGTAGAAGAAAATATTCAATGACTATATATCTGAAAAGGAGTTAATATTGATGTTATATAAAGAACTCCAAAAGTTCAATAGCAAAAGTATAAATAAATACATAAATATATTTTTAAATGAATGATAAACCTAAGTGACCTACTTCCTCCAACTAGGTCCCACCTCCCAGTAGTTCATTCAGTTATTAATGGTCAGAGCCTTTATTGTCCAATCATTGCTTAAAAGTCCCATCTCTGGGATCATGCCTTCAACACATGACCTCTTGGGACATTCCAGATTCAAAGTATCACAGAACCTATACACACTGATTATGGGAATCAAATTTAGTATAGCCATTATGGTAAATGCTATGGAGGTTCCTTAAAAGATAAAAAATAGAACAACCATATGATTCAGCAATCCTTCTGTTGAGCATTTATCCAGAATAAATGAAATAAACCCTAGAATGAGATAATTACACTCCCATTATTGGAGCATTATTAACAATAAAGGAAACAACCTATGTGTCCCACAACTGATAAATAGCTGAAGTATTAAATTTACATAGTGGAATCTTTTTTAGCTACAAAAAAACATTTTTTTATAAAGGAAATCTGGTCATTAGAGACAACATGGATGAACTAGATGTCACTATGTTAAGTAAAACAATTCAGGCATAGAAAGACAAGTATCATATGATCATATGTGGAAACTAAACAAGTCAATCTCATAGAAGTTCAGAGCAGAATGATGATTACCAGAGACTGGGAAGAGTAGGGGTGGAGGGAGGAAGAAGAAGGGTTGACTAGTGGATACTAAGTTATACTTAGGAATAATAAATTTGATTTGCTATTACACAGTAGGGTAACTATAGATTACGATAATGTACTATTTCAAAAGTCTAGAAGAAATTTTGAAAGTTTTCACCATAAAAAAAGAATACAGAGGGCTGGGGTTGTGGCTTAGCAGTAGAGCACTTGCCTAGCATGTACGAGGTTCTGGGTTTGATCCTAAGAACCACATAAAAATAAATAAACAAATGTATTGTGTCCAACTACAACTAAAAAACAAAAATGTTTTTAAAAAAGGATAAAGATTGTAGATTAATATGCTTACCCTGATTTAAACAGTATAGGGTCTGGAGCTGTAGCTTGGTGGTAGAGCACTTGCCTTGCACATGTAAGGCACTGGGTTTGATCCTCAGCACCACATAAAAATAAATAAACAAAATAAAGATATTGTGTCCATCTAAAACACACACACACACACACACACACACACACACATATATATATTTTTTTTAAGATTTTTAAAAAATTATAATATGTACACATGTATTGAAACATCCTATGATACTCCATAAACATGTATAATTTATGTTTCTGTTTTTCATTCAGCCAAACAAATAATGAATTTTTGACATTTGCCAGCAAATTGATAGATCTCAAGACTCTCTTGCTAAGTGAAATAAGCTAATCCCACAAACCAAAGGTTGAATGTTCTCTCTGATATGTGGATGCTAACCCACAACCAAGGGAGGGGAATAAAAGTTCAGTGTATTAGAAAAAGGGGATTGAGGGGAAGGGAGGTGGGATAGAAATGGGAAAGTTAGTGGAATGAATCTGACATAACTTTCCTATGTACATATATGAATACATGAAAGTGAATTCCACCATCATGTACATCTACAATAATGGGATCCTAATTAAGATATATTCCATATTGGTATGAATATATCAAAATATTGGTATGAATATATCAAAATATATCAATTGTACTGTAATGTATAACTAAAAAGAACAAATAAAAATTACATTTAATCAAAAAATTCATTGAACCCAGTGCATTTTTTTGCACATGTCTCACACGGAGGATATGTTGCATGATTTGTTGACCGCTTGCAATTTGCTGAATATATTGTACTTATAAATAAGCACTGTATTTTCATAATGCTAAGTAAATTATATTATTTTTAAAACTATTTCTTCAATGTTTGAATAGTTATTCATAGCATCTCAATATCCAAAATTCACAATGAACATATTTTATTAGATGACTACTATTCTAAATAATAATGATAATATTTTTCAATTATTCTAGTCCCTTTTCATTTTTCAACCTATAAGTCCAATATTCCTAAGACTGAATATTTGGCAGGCCTCTAGCGGCCTGCCTAGGTCCCTTTAATAACTTGTGTTTGCTAAGAACAGAGATGCTGACATGGACCTGCCTAGAGAAGGCCTGTTTAATATTAGCTTTCTATCTCAACCCAGTGGTATGACCGAGACTCTGAGCTACATTGCTTTAGGCCTGCTGGCAAGAGAAAACCTGTTTAATTACCTGCCTCAGCTGTACTTACTAAGTGGAATGATTATTAAATCTGTCTCTCTATTTCACAGTTTCAGTATACAATTCAAATTTATGCCAAGATGAATGGGGGACATAGATTCTGTAGAAGTAGGCAGGACTAAAATCATCATCATGACAGGTGTCTTAAGAGCATTGTTGCCTAGGGCTCAGCCAAGCTTCATCTTTTAATATAAAAATGGGAGGCACTTAGAGGCTCTGCCAGCTTTGAAACTGTGCATAACCTCTCATCATTCAGCCACACTACTGCCTATCTAGTTCATGCTCAAAAGAGAATAATACTTGGTCCTTTCCCTTCCTTACCTGCTGACAGATAACTTTGAATTTTTATGCTAAAATCCAAAGACAAGATAAAATTCCAAACTTATTATTATGGCTAATTTTAAGTGACAACTTCATAGGGCCATGAGGTGCTCAGATAGTTTGTTGAATGAACATTATTATGGGTGTGTCTGTGAGGATATTTCTGAATTAAATTATTTGTGTTAGGTAGACTGAATTAAACAGATTGTTCCCCTCAAAACATGGTGGAACAATTCCAAACACTCGAAGGCCTAAAGAAAAAAACAAGGTTCAATAAGGGGACACTAATTCTGTTATTGTCTCAAGTTGGAATATCAGTCATTTCCTACAACTGGACTTGATCACAGACTGGAACATCAGCTCTTCTGATTCTCTGATCTTTGGAATGGACTGAAACTACACCATTGATTCTGCTCAATCTCTAACCTAACAACTGTAGATCTGAAGGATTCTCAGTCTTCATCATCATATAAGTCAATTTCTTATACAAAAATAAATATATGTTTCTCCTATTACTTCTTTTTATCTATTTTTTGAGGGGGGAAGCAGGGAAGGTTACTGAGGATTAAATCCAGGGGTAATTGACCACTGGGTTACATTCCCAGTTCTTTTTACTATTATTATTATTTGTGAATTTTGAGACAGGATTTTACTAAGTTGCTGAGGCTGGCCTTGAAATTAAGATTCTATAGTACTGTTTCAGCCTCCTGAGTCAGTGGCATTACAGGTGTGTGCCACCGAATACATGTGTTGCTCCAGTTTGCAAAACTCCCTTCATGTGTTTCTTGGAGCTTACTGCTCTTCTGACCTAAATGGCAGAGGAAACCAAATGCATAACACCAGGGAAGACAGATGTAACCTGCTTTTATAATTCTTACGTTATTATGAAGTTATTCAAACTTTACATTCTACCTCACAATGTATCCAAGTTTATAAATAAAAAACAATTATTCAAATCATTAAATATTTGATTAAATTAGATAAAATTAGGAAAAATGAGATATCTCTTTTTACTATTTTATCCTGTAGCTATAAAAACCCTGTTACACTCCTCACAGGCAATTTTGATTTTAATTTTGAGAAAGTGTTTTTAATATATAATCTGACTTTCACTAATATTTTCTAAAAATAATTTGGCATTCATAAAAGCCCTTTATTGTCTAAATTCATAATTAGTCTCTTTGATATTACCCATCTAGTTTTTAAATCACAAGTGTATTTAATATCATTCTTAGCCATAGACTTAGCAGAATACTTGTCAAATTCTACCACCAGAAAGTAAACTAAATTTTGCATTCATTTCACTACTATTAGTGATTGTGTAAGTGCAAGTTGAATAATTATGACTAGCCTTTTGGGAGACCTTTAGTCTCCCAAATCAAAAATCACTTTTATTTTGCAAGTTTTGTTTTTACTTTAAAAATAATAATTGCCCCAATATAGCAATTCTTATGTAAAAATGAATAATGCAGTAGACTATGTGAACTGACCAGAGCAGTAGTGTATTTCCCACCTACCATGTATGACAGCCAGCATTTGGTTTGACAAATAGGGTCCAATATAAATCCAAATCATAAAGACAGAGACTATGTCAATAGGCATTTTGTAAGGTTAACAAGGGAAAATGTATCCTCATCTTTCATCCCACCACACCATGAAGTTCTGAGTACTTTAGTACATGGGTCATAAACCGTAGAAATAATGCATTGTTATTTGGGGTTTTTATAAATCCAACATAATGAGTCATGTCTTCTTTAAAAAACATAGGAAATAATACCAATATTGGATAAAATATAAGTCAAGCATATTTTTGTGCTCATTTTTAATTTTTTTATTAAAAGGATTATATCAGTAATTTTATCTAATTCAATGAATTACCACTGAGCCCTTGTGTCATCTTTGAGATCCAGATCATGAACCAAAGAAATAGCGTGATAGAAGAAAAACACAGTGGATAACTGGATACAAGATCCATTCTGAGTGTAATTCTGACTCATTTTTTATTACATTAATCCTTTCATTCTTTTTGACATCAATTTCTTCATTTGCAAAATGAAGGATTTGTCCCTGAATGACCATTTAAAAGTTGTCTTCTAAGTTTAAAATTGTAAAAATCACAAACCTTTTCTGGATTGTTGGTTGGTAACAAGGATCAAATAACTGAATTCTTTTAATTTATGCAAGCTTAGCACACGGGCCTGGCACACAGAAAATGTTCACCAAATGAGTGTTTTGGACATTTCCCTTTGGCTAAGTTTAGTTAGTCTTATGCTACATAACTTCACACTGTAATGGGTTTGCATTACCTTTCACTGCGATTTGTTGTTTTTCATCAATAATTGGTTCCCATTTCCCTTTGGGCATAATGAAGATTCCATGTATCAGGCCTCTGTATAAATTGGATGGGGCCATGTGACTAGTTTTAACCAAAGAAATGTGAGTGGAAGAAATATGTGTTTCTTGACGGAGATAAAAATGTTCCATGGTGATTCTACAGATTGTTCTTCCCTGTTGCTTGGATGTATCTTAGTTATTGCAAGTAAAGATGGGGTCACCTGTGGCAGCATGAGTCCCTGAAATACTTGTGTGGGCATAGACCCCTCACATTCTATGTTTTATGAGTGAAAAACAAATGTGCTGTAAAGGCCCTGAAAGTTGTGGGTATTTTGATTGCAGCTGAGCAGCCTATCCTGAATAACATGCTGCAGGCCATTAAAATTTATTCACATACTTTTTGAGAGGTCTATTTCATCCTACATTTCTAGTGCCACTCAGATACAATTATTCATTTCCGTCCCTTCAAATTCATCATTAAACCACAAACCAATGTGGTTGATAATATCTTTGCCTCCTAAATCCCTTCCATATATGCCCCTCCTCTCCAATCCTACCATTACTCCCTATTCAAGGTTATTGCAGTAGATTCCTGCCTGGTCCGTTTGCCTCCAGACTACCCCACTTAGACCTCCTCACTTTACCTATGGTTAAATCCAAAATGCAACTTTGCCTTATCAGTCACATTTTTTTAAAAGAATTTAACCTTTATTTTTCATTTATATATTTTTTATGTGGTGCTGAGCATAAGACCCAAGACAAGCCCTTACCTGTGCTAGGCAAGCACTCTACCCCAGTCCACCAGTCACATTTTTAAAACTTTTCCAGAATTAAGAATCAAAGGTTAGTAGTGTATTGCCCTTCCATGACTTGTCCTATTAATCTCTCCAATTTCATTTTCTTCCATTCTTTACTTGGAAAGGGAACTTCTAATAAATACTAACATACCCATTGTTCCACCACACATAAGCAGATTCATACCTCTGTGACATCACTCAGGCTAGTCCATCTGCCTGGATTGACCTCTGCCTCTTTCTCCGTCTGACTCGTGGCTCATCTTTCTTCAAGATTCAGATCATAAACATCTCCCTTGAGATCTCAGGCCACATTGTGCTTCTCTGTATCTCTGAACCTTCTATTCCATTATAATAAAACTGTGTGTCTTTTACCTACTAGACCCAGAGCACATAAAAGGAAGGCTATGTATGTTCTGCATTTTCATATTTCTCACCTGCCCCCACAATTCTTCTACTGTTTTTCAAATGTAATTGTCACTGTTCCTACTGTCTCAAGTTCCCATTTTCTGCCCGTTGGGCCTTTACTTGCCCCCATTGATCCATCTTGTTTCCTCCTGAGTAGCAATCCTTCAATTGTGCTTCTGTGTTAGTTTTCCTGTTGTGACAGAAGTCAAAGACCAGGTGCACTAGATGTGGATGAGCCCTGTTTTGTTCTTGTCATTTTCCCTTTCTCACAGCTAAACTCTCTTCCGTGTGCTCCCTGCTAAGAGAAAGGATCCCACTATGAACAAATTGATGATGACCTGGGATTCATGATGCACAACTCTTTCTGATGTCAAACATCACCCCTTCCATGGAGTCTTCCTGTCCTATTCCACCTACTAGATTAAACTTTTCACGTCTAGCTGAAGCACAAATCAGTCCTAACAGACCACAGTTCTGTCTTATGCTTTTCGACATGATTCATTCTCCTGCAACAGAAACAACCATTTTTTCAGCATCTATTTCAGTTCAGCATTAAAAAAAATACTTCAATGGTGGGAAAGCCAGTTCTCAAATATCTTTCAATCATTTTGGAGGAAAGAGCAGAAAACAAATTTTCTATATATGTAAAAGAGTTGAAGAAAAAATAGCAATTCATATTGAAATGGTAGGTGATGTGGTTGCATTGTCCAAATTAAAAGGGAAGAAGGGGCTGGGGTTGTGGCTCAGTGGTACAGCGCTTGCCTAGCACGTGTAAAGTCCTGGTTTTGATCCTTGGCACCACGTTAAAATAAATGAATAAAATAAAGGCATTGTGTCCATCTCCAACTAAATTTTATTTTTAAAGGAAAGCATTTAGAAGCAATAAGACACCAATGAATAGGGAAACAGATTAACTGCTATAAGACCTGCATCATATGTTTTCAAGTTAAAGTCTTCCTTAATCTGGACAATGTCACCATTTTAAGTGATTCCATGCTAAAAATTTTACAAAGAGGAAATGAAACATTGTATTTATTATAAATGAAATAAATTTATAATTAATTTTATAAGTATAGTTCATTATTCAGACAGAAAGCCGACAGTCACCATTAACTCTACTCAGAAATGTCTCACATGCTCTCAAGAATCACTGTGTCCTGTCTGTGGTTCAAGTTAAAGCCCATGTTTTAGAAATTACTTGGAACCCTTTCCTAAACCTGACACGTACTTCACTGTACTTCATTAACACTCATGCCCTAACACTCATACATGAAAGAAGGAGACAAGGTAACTCTAAAGAGCAATATCTGAATTGCCAAACCTAATGGAAAAGTCCCAACTTCGGGAGTGAGCAACCTAGCAAAGCCCTAAGTGGTCCTGCTCTTTGCTTAAGGCTTATTGTCAGCCTCTAAAATATATTAATAAAATTTGAACAAAGCCTCACATTTTCATTGTGTATTGGGTGCTATAAATTTTGTTGCCATGGCTAAAGTGGAGATTACGAGTTTCTCATGAAACCTTTCATTAAAGCACCAACACCAGTAATCTACTGTATTTTAATTTGGGGCTACATGTGGAAAGTGAGAGTTAATTATTCCTTAGCTATTTTTCTTGTCCTTTCCAAAGTTCTTAGGAATTGCATAAGAACTAAAACAAACAAAAATGCAGATATGACCCAAGAAACATAACTGTGTTCACCAATAAAATACTTGATAAATATTAAGCAGTATATCTGAAAGAAAATCTAATTAAAGAAAAAAAATTTTTTTTTAAAAAAAGATGATTTCTAAGAGGCAAGTTTCTTCCTACTTGGAAAACCTATAGATGAAGAAGTAAACCATCATCTTGACAGTGGGTAATGTGCTCCTCTTCCTATGTAATCTCAATTGGAAGAAACAAGGTGCTAAAACTTTAGTTATTATACCAGTATTAAACTAAATTTAAATTCTTTTCTTGATAGTTTGTCAAATCACAACCAAAGAAGAATTGTTGCACTGTAAAGAGCTTTACTGTATTTACAATTAATTCATTGAGTCTTCTTTTTAGTAGTCTTGATCAGAACAATTGTATTTGTTATTCATGCAGATTTGCATAAATGCTCCACAGCAGTTTACCATGAAAGGACACTTAAAATGAAGGGCAACATTCACTTCTCTCCTTTTCTGGGCAATTCTTTATTTCGTGTATTATTTGAAGAGGGTTGTTATGATCAGCAAAGAGGAGCTAGCAAAAACATAATTTTAAGCCTCAAATGGTGATCATTTTCAATCCTTTAAAGACTGCTAGCCTTAATTAATTTGTCTCCAGTATGAAGTGAATGATTACTTCTAAAGATAAGCTTTCTTTAATCTTTCTTATATTCTCAGGATCTAAGAATGTGTTTCAAAAAAAAATGATACAACTAACTCATTCATTCATTCATTCATTCATTCCTATAGCCCCTTACTTAAAAAGTTTTAGTGAAGCATTTGCTATGTGTTAAGCACTGACCCTAAGGTCTTCGATAGGAGTTACAGAGATAGATAAAAACAGACATGATCCTAGAGTATAAAGTCTAGGGGAAGAGGCAGACTTTAGTAATCATAGGAACAAAGGCAAAAAGCATCTGTGGCAAGTTAAGTACATATGATAGTATCCAGTGCTAGGAAACATAGAGGAAGCCAGACAGTTCCTAAAGTAACATACTGAGTGAAGATAAGTCTTTTAATATCTAGATGTAAAACACTGCGATAAATTAGTTAAAGACAAATGGCCTCATGTAACTTTTGGTATGCAGTTCACAAAAAAAGAAAATTAACCAATAAAAATATGAAAAAATACTTGGGCTGGGGATGTGGCTCAAGCGGTAGCGAGCTCGCCTGGCATGTGTGTGGCCCGGGTTCGATCCTCAACACCACATACAAACAAAGATGTTGTGTCCACCGAAAACTAAAATAAATAAATAAATAAATAAATAAAATCTCTCTCTCTCTCTCTCTTTAAAAAGAATATGAAAAAATACTCAACCTCATTAGGTAGTGATCTGAAATGCAAATATAAATAAACTGTACATTGACATGACCAGGTTTGGGGAAGCACATAGAGAAATGAAGCTCTCAATACAGGTGGAGGATGAACTGTTAAAATTGTAAAGAGCAATGTCACAATGTTGCATTGAAGGGTAATACTCAAGCCCTCTACCCAGAATGATTTTCATTATATAAACAGAAAAATTCTTACATATCCAGGCATACATAAAGCAGAGGAATACTCACTAAAGTCTTACAACAAAGGAAAATGAATATTGAGTAGATGCATAATTGAATTATGGCAAAACATATATTAAGGCATATCAATCAATACAAATACATCAAATAACATGGATAAGTCTACAAAAAAACTCAATGTTCTTAAAGCAGCAGAAATTATATAAACCATTTGAATCCATTTATGTGAATTTCAGAAATGTGAAAAATATTACACACACACACACACACACACACACACACACACATATTCAGAGATCCCTAGCTATTGAAATTTGCTATTCAACCTTAGAAAATGATAGACTCAAATATATTTTAATATAATATAATATAAATCTTTATGTCCCAACTTTCATTATTTGCTGTTTGCAATTCAGGAACCAAATACATTTGGGTAATACTCTATTCTTTGCTCTAAAACTTGTTTCTAATTTCTCATTTTCCAAATTCAGATAAAGATTATAATTTTATACAGAGGGAATTTTTTAGTATAAAATCATTGGTGGGAATGTGACAGATTCAAAAGACTTATTTGAGATTAGGTGGGAAGATAATAAAGTAAGAGCTAAGGGACTTGCAATATTTCTGTGACACATTTGAGGTTTTTAAAATTCTATAACAAATTTGACAAAATATTTATTTGATAAACAATATGTAAGATATAATATTTGCTGTGCTATTTCATATATATTCTTGTGTTTAAAATAATTCAGAATTTATAGGCTATAAAAAAATTAAGATATGAGGACATTAGGACATTCTAGATGGAACAGGAGACTCTTAGCAGAATGGAACATGTCATAAACAAGAACCTTACCCAATTCCTGTGTTCTAGAGTGGAAAGACCCAGCAAGCTAGGGATTAGATGGAATCCTGAGGACTTCTAAGGACTGTTAAGATCTGACATCTTCATTGTAAGAGCAAAAGAAGCCCATTCAGAATCTCAGAATCTTGGATATGTGACTATGGGAGTTAGAGGTACAGTAAGATTGAATTTTAATAGAATTCAATTTAGTTGGAGTGTAAGAAATGATTTAGGTTGAAGACCATTTGGAAGGCATTGCAGTTCTCTGGGTGATAAAGAAAAGTAGTGAATAAGAAAAACAACCTTAGCAGAATACACTGATCATGATATCAGTGCAAAGCTTGACACTTGGCACTGAAAATACTTATTACAAGATGGAAACTTCTACACACAAAAAATATGGAATTGATCCATAGATTTGATAACTCCTCCATCTAGAATCAGAAATAAGTAGCAATATTAGCTATCCTGTAATTCCAAAAGGAAATTATATAAGGCATTTCCTCTGCACAGAGGATTTAAACCAGAAGTACCAACTGATAGATATTCTACTGTTTTATTTATGTCACCATGGACTCCAAAATAAAGACATATCTGATATTTGTAGATATTAGATCTCATCACTCTGGTCTCAAATTAAATATCACCTCCCCTAAGAGAACATTTTTGACCATTACCCATATCAGATCAACTTCATAGCAGTTACTCTATGAAATCACCAGAGATTAATCCAGTACATTTTCTTCCTCCAGCAACATATAAATTCCATGAAGGCAAAAATGTTGTCTTTTAAGTGCTTTCTTTCAGCACCTAGAGCAGAGTAGGTTTTCAATAAATAGTTATTAACCCAATGAGTAAATAATTTCATAGGTGAAAGCAAAAAGAGCAAATGAAGAAAAGGTTTTTACTTCTCTATGCATCCAAATTTTAAGGGCGGGGGGGAACAGAAAAAAAAACAGAGAGAGAAAGAAAAGTGCTAAGAAATGTCTTTCATTATATTTATAGATTCTTTCTTCAAAAGAGCTCAGAATCATTTTCAGAGATGTCAGCCTTATTATCCATTACACATCAATGTGTACATTGGCATTCAGTATGGAAATTCCATACGCTTGTAGTCCATCTCATAAATTTTGGTGTCATGCTTTACAATTAATAAATATTTACTACCACCATTGTCTACTTCAAATGCTGAGGAGCAAATTTAAGGCTCCTCGGGAGACATAAATATTTCATGTTAAGCATTCTATGTGACAAGTACAAAATATAACAACAAAATTCAGCGGGTGGAGCACATTTCACATAATCAATCATGTCCTAAGACAAGTATTACAAATAAAATGGATGAGTTCAACATTTCTGGGTCAAATATAATTGCCACCATGCACTTACATATTTGATAATAGTGAAATAAATAGGAACATTAGGTATAATACATATTTTGCATAAATATAATAATATACATTAAGAACAACTTATTAAATTATCATATTCATGTGGAGAAGTAAATTTAAACTTAATCAAAATGATATTTGAGTAATTTTAAGTATATATCCATAAACTCCTGATTACTAAATAAAAACCCTAAATTGACAGATTTCTTGACATGTTTGTCAGAAGCTATGTTCATAATGAAGAACCCCAAAATTTCAGTAGCTTAATAGCAGTTGAAATTTGTTCTTCATCCATGTTAAGTATTGAGTCCATGACACTTTCCTGGACCTGTCTCATCCATATAGTGACTCAGAAATCCAGGACACCTCAATTCTCTGAGTCTGACATTTTAGTGTACAGTGTCTAAAATTACCATAGGCAAGGAAAGAAAAACACTAGATAATCACTAAGAGACTTTTAACTTCATTAGCCTGGCAATAGAACTTATCACTTAAACATACACCTGATTGGCAAGAAGTAATTACATGCTCCCCTCTAATTGCACGGTGTGAGATTATGAAACTTTTTATTTGCCCAGGAGGAAGTGAGAAACATACTTTTTCTTTAAACTCTAAAACTTCATTATTAGCACAATAACATATTACAGACTAATTCGAATAGAGTCTCCATTTTAAAAATATATTTTGTATAATTAAGGCAAATTATCATTCAAGAGTTTACAGAATACAGATGGTGAGAAATAGTCCTAACATCTAATTTGATGTATGGATTGAATTCAGTTGGCAGATGTGTGAATCACTTTCCAAAAGAACATTTGGTCAGCATCAAATTGTAACCAAATAAGCAGGCTTTTACTTTGTGGCCCAACTGAATCAATCTCCTAGAAAAAAATGTTAATGCCACTAATTGGGACCAAGAAGAAATTACTAGTAAAATATAGAAGGACAATCAAGAAAAAGATCTTTTAGCTTGGAGGTGCAACTCAAACTGTCACATTATTCTTTCTTCTTATAATGTTATTCTGTCTTCAAATATCCTCTGAAAGTTTTGAAAATTGCTAATAATTATTCAGTCTTTATTAGAAAAATACTCAGCAAATACATGACAAGTTTAGAAATGTAGCTAAATTATAGAAATATATCTAGAAAATGATTAAAACTTTTGAGTTTTAAATATTAATTTGAACTTGTGATATTAAGGAATTCCAAAATATACATTCCATTTTTATTATTTGTACTTAAGATTATAAGCATTTTAGAAGAGATTAAATGTTATTAATTCTGCGAATTTCCATTTTTAATACATTTTCAACTTATATAATTATTTCAAAGTGTATTTTTGCATATTTGAATCTCATTTGTTTTAATTTTTATGGCATTAATGATAACTTATGGTGTTTCAATATTTTCCAACAACTGCCTCAGCTTAGCTTTCTATTACATTTCCAGTAGACATGATAAAAACCTATGTTCTCTTAGAAATAAGTAGTTTGAATAACACTACCTAAAAATATTTTATTTTAAAATATTTGTAATTGAGCAAATAGTACTTGCAATTATTTTTAATTGTACATCAGTCAAATAAAAATAATAAAAGACATAAAAATGTACAAAAGGCAAATAAAAACAGACAATGAAATTTAGTTCAGAACATATATATCATGTTATAAACAGAAAATATATATTTTTCCATGTTTTTTGAAAATAGTTTAAGATTTATGACTTATGATTCACAAAGAAAAAAACACAGCAAATTTAAAAATACAAAGCATGAAACCAAATTTCTATATTATAGTGTAGTAAGTCTAAAAGTTAATTAAACAAACATTAAAGAATTTTAAGAAAATAAAACTATAGGTAGGCACAGTAGTACACACTTGTAATCCCAGTTACTCAGGAGGCAGAAGCAGGAGGATCACATGTTTGAGGACAATCTTGACAATTTAGACCTTGTCTTAAAATAAAAAGTAAAATGGTTTGGGAATGTAGCTAGGTGGTAGAGTGCCCCTGGATACAATCCTCTGTATTCCTAAAGTGCAAAAAGAAAGAAAGAAAACTATAAAATCATGTTTAATTTATCTAAGCTACTAATTAGGAATATAATAAAATCTCTCTCTCTCTCTCTCTCTCTCTCTCTCTCTATATATATATATATATATATATATATATATACACACACACACACACACACACACACACATATATATATATAAATATATATATATATATATATATATATATATATAATCTATGACTATAATTTAAAACATTATTTTAAAAGGACATTAAAATGAGAAATAGGAGAACATGTGGAAACTCATAAAATCATCAAATTTTAGTGTCCATGAGATTTCACAAATATATTTTTATCCTAATGAAATAGATTCCTTAGAAAATAAAATTACTAATAGAATACCAATAATAATTTCAAAAATTAAAAGTCAAAACAAACCAATGATAATAGAAGAACCAGAAAACTCAAGAGAGAATTCTCTCTAAAATAACATCTTAGTCCATTGTGTTTCCAGAGCTAGGACCAAAGGCCAGGCTGCAGGGGTCCAAGGGATGAATGCTATTCAAGGCAGGGAAAAAAGTGTACTCTCGGTGTGGCTGCACCATGAAGAGAAATCTCTGTTTAAGATTAGTAACAATGGTTTTAGGATTAGCCAGTAAATAAAAAAAAAAGCAAGGGTTGTTGCTTGCATACAACTAGCTATGGTAGGACTACAGTTTGGTTAATCATGATCTCAGGATTGGTCATGTGGAGCCTTCAACAATAAGAAGTTGATGCTTGGGCTGGGGATGTGGCTCAAGCGGTAGCGCGCTCGCCTGGCATGCGTGCGGCCTGGGTTCGATCCTCAGCACCACATACCAACAAAGATGTTGTGTCCGCCGAGAACTAAAAAAAATAAATATTAAAAATTTTCTCTCTCTCTCTCTCCTCTCTCATTCTCTTTAAAAAAAAAAAAAAAAAAAAAAGAAGAAGAAGTTGATGCTCCCTGGAGTAGTTTTGTCCCCTCTCTCAAGATATTTATTGATCAGGTCCATTGTTCATGAAATCCAAGGTGACTTCAGAGAAAGAATAGGTCAGAAAGGCAAGATTGAGTTAGTTAGGTCAAAAACCAAGCCCTCCTTCAGTTTAGGGCAATGATTGGAGACTTCAGGACATTGCTCCAGTGGTCTAAAACACATGTAAAAATTGATGGTTGACAATCTGTTATGATATCCAGTAAATCTTTAAAATGTCTTACTTACTCTTACTTTTTGTCTTCTGCCTTGAAAGGGAACAAGAATGTTGAAGTAATTTAGGGCTAATATGAACAGTGCTTAAAAGACTAACCTGTCTACGTGTAGAGTTGAGAAGAAAACTGACCCAAAGTTTTAAATAGAAAAAGGAGTTACAAAATGAAGGTAGAGATGCCACATTTTATCCTATTTTTATTTTTATGTACTCATTGAACATTTTCCCAATGCCCAAGGGAAGAGTCAGTGCTTTTAGCAAAAACATCCTTTAAGTTTCTGTTCAAATATAACATCACTAGTAAATTCACACAACTATTAATCACCAGATAATTTCTACCACTTACAATAGCTTTCAGAATATATGAGTAGATTAAATAGTAAATATATTCTCCATGATATAAAATACAGAGAGAAAGGTGACACAATGAATGAAAATATATATATATATATATATATATATACACACATATATACATGTATATATATAATAAAACAAATTATATGTAAATATATCAAAAATAATATCACAAATTGAATACAATAATTTGTTTAAATTTAGTTCACCATAGCTAAATAAGATTTCTCTCAGAAATGTAATAATCTTTTTTACGCAAATAATATTTCGTCAGCTTTTTCATTGCTATGATCAAAAGATCTGACAAGAACATTTTTAAGGAAAAGAAGATTATTTGGAGGGCTCACAGTTTCAAAGTTCTCAGTAGACTCCATTCCTCAGAGCCTGAGACAAGCCAGAACATCTTAGTGGAAGGGTGTGCAGAGGAAAGTACCTATGGACTTGGTTCTAGGAAGCAGAGAGCAAGCTCTTGTCAGCAAAGACAAAATGTAAATCCTAAAGTTATGCCTCTAGGGACTATCTCTTCTAGGTACACCCTACCAGCCTTAGTTACCACCAAGTTAATCCATATCAGGTGTTTAATGCATTGATTAGATTAAACCTTTTATAACCTACTTATTTCATCTCTAAACTTTCTTGCTTTGTGTCACTCATGTGCTTTGGGGGGACACCTAATCTAAACCATAACAAATGAGAAGCCATAGGATCATCTCAAAGATACCCCCAAATTATCTAATGAAACTTAACATTATGAGATGAAAAATTCTACCAAGAGAGAAATAGATGAGCATTCCTATACAAATGCTATAGAATCTCCACTTTATATGAACAAATACTAATTAATGAACAAGTATCAGGTATACCCAAAAAAATGTGCTTTTAAAAAATATCAGGCTAAGAATGGTTAACCTCATTTTATCCAATGCAATAAGACAAGAAACAAATAAAAGATGCAAATTTTATAATGTCAAAATGATCATATGTTTAATTATCTTTCTGGAAAAAGTAAGAAAACATATTAAAGTACAATTAGATTTAAACAGCAAGTTTATTTAGTTGTTCAACAGAAAGACTAACCTGACAACTCCAAAATATATATAATAAACTATCAATAAAAATTCGTAGAGATTATAAAACAGGTAATCTAAAAGTAAAAAATAAATATGTGCATGTGAATTACATATAGAGAGCATTAAATTATGCTAAGCAGTAAAAAATCAGTATTGACTATATAAGGAGATATAATATGTGCTGGATGGGAATTATGAGTGTGATGAATATGGTAATTTTCCCCAATTTAACATAATTCCAATTAAAATCCTCATTAAATCAGTTCAGACTTGAAAAAATGCATTTTTAAAAATGATTATGCAAAACAGAAGAATTTTGAAAAAGAAAAGTCATAAAGGGAAATAAAGATCAAATTAAGAGTCCCATGAATTCATCCACATATCTCATAAAAGGAGTGTAGTTAAAGATTATAATTAAAATGGGCCTGGCAAGCAGACCAAAAAATGTTCTACATATTTTTTTCAATT
This sequence comes from Spermophilus citellus, assembly GCF_964194105.1. Taxonomy (NCBI): domain Eukaryota; kingdom Metazoa; phylum Chordata; class Mammalia; order Rodentia; family Sciuridae; genus Spermophilus; species Spermophilus citellus. Next base: position 198,337,010 of record NC_138182.1, on the reverse strand, counting down.
AATCTATTTTGTAGCAACTTGGTTTACTTCTGGGAAATGTTAGTTGCTTTTTCAGAAGAATTACAAAATAGCATGCAATGAGGAGAAACAGGGTCAGAATTGCATTAGCTCATATGGAGATCTTAAGAACATGGCCACAGAAATGAAAATTTGAACATAACACATAAGTTTTAAAATAAATTTCATACTCCTACTAAGAAAAATTTTTACTCTGGAAATGAAATGTTTTTCAAAGACAGTTGCTCAATATTTTGTCTGAAGTTTAATGAGTTGATTTTTGTCACTCACTTGAAATAAACTTAACAAAAATTTTATCAAGTGTTCATAATTTTAATTATTTTCTTCTTTAAATTCATATACTTACTTGTAATTAGCATGAATGAGGATGAAGTTAACAAAGTTAATTCATTCAGAGGGAAACAGAATGGCATTGATTTTAATACTCATTCTCTAAAAAACATACAACATTATCATACTCAAATGGCCTCCTGGGTTTCTCCCTTCATTGTTACAAATTATTATTTCACAAGCATAGTTTGAAATTAATGTTAATTAGTATCAAATTAATATTTATGTTTATAAAATATGAAAAAATTTAAAAGTCTTGTAACATAACTGGAGTTTCCTGCTGTCCACTCACAAATTATAGATCTTTGAAAAGGCAGCTAGTTTCAAATTTGACCTGATGTTTCTGCCAAAAGAAAGCTAATACATTATTTAAATGCATTTGCAATTTTTGAATTTTACATATTCCTAACCTATACATTCTAAGATTTTTAGTTCTATTTTAGCTGCTCTACTATTTGTTTTTTGTTTGTTTTTACATATTTACATTTCTAACATCTTCTTACTCATTTGTGTTTTTACTGTTTCTATTTCAGACCCCTCTTGATCTTCTTTAATGCTTTTAACTGCAAGTTACGCTCTGTTGGACAATAATTTTACTATTCTCATTTCCACTTTGTTTCAAATGATTGATATTCTTTTGTCATCCTTATCTTTGCATTTTATTGTTATCTTATTTAAAATATATTTCTTGGAAACAGCAGATATTTGAACTCTACAGTCTATTTAAATTTGTGTTACTTTTATTGGATGATGTCAGTCTATTCACATTTACTACAATTAATGATTTCTCCTTTTTTCCTTCCAACTTACTGCTTATTGTTTAAGATTTTTCCTTCTTTACTCCTTGATCTATTTTCTACTGATTATTTTATATATTTCTATCATAGGCATCTCTCAATTAGATTGAAGGTTTTGAATTTTTTCCTTTTTGTAGTTATCAGCCCTTTTATTAACTTTCTCAATGCACATATACAATTCTATTTTTATTTGTAAACAAGACACCAACTATTCTTTCACCAAAACCTAAAAACGATAGGTTTTATTTCTCACCATGATTTTCTAATTCCCATCCTTTTCTGCTTTACTGTTTTCTCCTCTAGAATAAGACCTTTAAAATAGAACCCCCTCCTTTTTTTTCTTCCTTATAATGATGAGTGAGATCTTTGGAATTTTTTTTTAATATGATTCCTCCCAACCTTCCAACTGGTTGATTTTGCAGGACTAGTTAAATTACGTCTCTTCTTTTTAAAGCAATCTTATTTATTACCTGTTATATTTCTCCAGGAAGTTTAATCTTAATCATTATATTTATATCTTTATATTTGTACCTACAATACTCTCCACTTATCCAGGAGGATATGTTCCTTGTGCCAACATGGATGCCTAAAACTGTGGATAACACCAAACCCTACACACAAGCACTGCAATACCATGACATTTGATCTGTCATTGAGATGGCTACTGAGTCTCTCACAAGCAGGTAGTGTATATTGCATGGACACACTGGACAAAAAGATGATTTACATCATAGGTAGAACAGCTCGATTAAGTGAGATTTCATCAAGTTACTCAGAACAGTGCACAAATTAGAATTCATGGATTGTTTATTTCTGCAAAATTTCCTTTAACATTGGACTGTGTTTGACTGCTGGTAACTGAAATTGTGGAACAATAAACCACAGATGAGGGTAACTATTGAATATCTCTATATTTAGGTCAATATGCATTGCTCATATTCCCTTTTTTAGGTTTCTATTCATTTGGGTTTTTATTCATAATCTTTCCTTTGACCTCAGATGTTGATGGCAACCTTTATTGTTGACTGGTGGGACTCCCTCCCTCCCTGAAGGCATATGGTGAGTCCACACTTCCCACTCTATTGCAGGGTAACAAGGCCCTGACACCAGTCTAGCTAATGAGCTATGAACAGAAGTGCAGTGTTGCTTTGTTTCTACCACCACTTATTTTGGTACATTCTTGTCAATGATGCTAGTTTGTGTTGGCAGTGACATAAACTGATTTGACTTACACTCATTTTGAAAAATAATAAATCATGTTTATAAGTTCCAAAAAGAATTATGACTTTGTAACACTGGCTTGTTTACTGCTATACCAAGAGTTTTATATTCACCTATTAATAAAACATTTTTTCCTTAGATTTCTGCTTTTTGAAATGTTGTGCTCTCTGTGCTTTTTTGACCAAATTTTACCATAAAAGCTGTCAAAAACCTAGTAAGTTTTCCAAACCTGAAAAATCTCTGGAAGTTCTTCCACACAAACCTCTAACCATCTGTTCTAATGGGAAGGATTACTTCTTTCCGGTCTTGAAACACAGCTGTCATGCTGGAATTTTAACTGCTCATCCTCCTGTATTAAATATCCTTTTCCTTGACTAGCACATATTTGTGTATGTTTCTGTTTGGATCATTTATATTTCTCAGGTAACTACTCTAGAACCTTTCTATGCCAGATTTTGTAAGAGTTAAATTATTGTTCCTGACAATTTTGAAATTATACTTATTCTCCTTAAACAAGTGCCTGACTTGTATTTAAGGATACAAAACACCTTTTCTTAGAATATTAGAGGCACATTTCAAAGTCTGGTAGTACATGAATTAGCATTTGGGAGATGAAAGAACTTCTAGTTTTCTATCATTTGTAACAGACCTCTTCCTCTTGTACAATCTTTCCTATCTTTTATAAATGTCTCTTTAGCTCTAGTGTAGTAACAGTACACAATGCTGTGCACTGGTGTGAGTTTGGCTTTTGTTTTCTCTTTGTTGGACACTCAGTGGAAATTTGATCCTAGGGCTAGTATCTTTCAGATCTGAAGGATTCTTTGTATCATTTACTCAACACTCTTCCCTTATTTTAACCTCACCATGCCTCTTATTTTCTGCAAGCATATACACTTTCTTTTCTGCTTCTCAGAATATTAAATGGTTAGTCTGGTCAATGTTATAGGAAATGTAAAGACATAGAGTCAATAACTTTGATTATGAGAAGTAATTCATTAGGAAGCCTGAGAAAACAATAAAAGATAAAACTTAATTAGAATTAGAATTGAGACCTCAAATTACAAAAATATAGATGCATTTTGCACACATGTTATTATAATTAGGCCTTAAGGAAGCATGAAACAGAAAGAATGGTAACATAACATATGTTCATTATGTCCAAGTATCATGCTAAGTATCATTTATTTGGATTCATATAACTGTTTTAAAGGTTATAAACTAGAAAGGAAAGAATTTGGAGAATAGTTGCATGTGCACACTAAGTAAGCAATGGAGCGGGTCTGTCATGTAGGTTTGATGGAATAAAAGTCCCATGGCCCACACACCCCTGCCTCCCAGGTTTCCCTGTTTGTTGTAGTTCAATAGTTTCTGTCATCTGGGGATGGCCTTATGAATAAAGTAATATTTCACATGTCACAACTTGACAGAAAGACAGCAGTCTGTGATATTTTAAGCTTGTTCTAGTCATGAAGTATAGTGTCCAAAGAAGAGCACATTCAAAATGAGATGATTAAAGAAATTAATTTGGAGAGGTCGGTGCATCCACATCAGCCTGAATTTTTAGACAGAAGAAATGAAGAACTGTTTTTTTTTTTTTTCTCACTCAGTTGATATTTATTTTTTCCCTTTTTTCATTCCCTGCACATTATGGGTAAGTAAAATGAATTGGATAATGAATTCTGCCCTCAAAGAACTTAAAAGGCTATAGAGTATCAACTCTCATAATGAGGGTTCAGAGGAGGTGAAATGACCTGTCTGAGTCGCAAAGTGTGCAGAGCTGGGCATGCTAAAGTCAAGCAGTTCCTCAGTGTAACAGATGCACATGGAAGAGTAAAAAAAAAAAAAAAAATGGCCATCAAAAGGCAAGGTGGCCTCCAATATCAGAGCACTAGTAGGAAAAGCAAGAAATTTCCACCTCATCCTATGAGTCAATAGCTTACAAACTGTTTTTGGTCAAATATCCTCAATCAGTTTTTAAAAATTAAGTAACTGATTAAATTGGAGTAAAATCAGTAGCAAATTTTAGTAGTCATTTGGAAAAAGTAGTGTGTGGTGTATATAATGATAGATAACAGTTACATCTGTAACAATCATTAGCTAATATCTATAGACAAATATCTACATAGGTTGAGTGTCATCATTTTAAGTCAACTGTCTTCCATCTTCCTAAAAGTCCAAAAATATTCATCTTCCAAATAATCTCCAGATCATTTAAAAAAAATATTTGGCAACTTCTCATGATGTCATACAAGATGAAAAGTATTTCATTGGAAATACTTGTTTTCATCTTGTATTAAGGCTAATAAAATTCTCACAAATAAAATTAAAAAGAGCAACACCATTATTTTCATTTAAATTGACATTATTTATAATGCTTTCAACCTGTAATTTATTTATTTATTTCGGTACCAGGAATTGAACCCAGGAATGCTTAACCATTGGGTCACATACTCAGCCCTTTTTAAAATTTTTTATTTTGAGATATGTTCTTTCTAAGTTGCTGAGGCTGCCCTCAAACTTGTGATCCCTCTGCCTCAACCTCCCAAGTCACTAGGATTACAGGCATGTGCTACCATACCCCGCTCAACTTGAAATTTCTTTCTAGGAGCATTTTTCATTCCCTTCTATAATTTTTGAAAGTTCATGTGGTTAAAACTAGAAAATATGATTGAAAATTTAACTTATTCTGGCACAAATAAACTGCATATATAAGAATATATTAACAGGAACAAAAAAATAGAGAAGACTCTACTCCCCCTCTATGTTCAATGTGTCACTTTATTTTTTCTTCAAGGTAGATCTCACCTTGTGTATTACGTATGACCTACCTTCTTGTCAATTAACTCTAGAGATACTCAGTATAATATTAGTAAAGACATTTCCTATTTTTAGATTTAAAAAGTTAAATAAGAAATTTTGATGTTCTTCCATGCATCAGTGTGTCATCTTGAAGCCATCTAGAGGTTAGGCACATGCTTGTACTTTGAAGATTTCTCTGTGCAGACAGGAGCAAATTGACAGTCTTGGATAGAAGACCTCAAGCTATGATCGAAGTAAGGGAAGCTGACAGCAGAGAACCCAAAGACTCTTAGTACCAGCAGGAGATACTAGGGAGTTATAGAAACTATTAAAGTTTAATTCAGAAATGAGCATCCATACTTAGGGAGGTTTTATTGATTTATAAAGAGATGGCTTATACTAAATTTTACAACACTGATATAGCTCTTTATATTTATCCCAACATTTCCCATTGAGATACAATACAATTTTTCAGATAGCACTGAAAATGCAACTAATAGGTTTGAAAATATTAATAGTATCATTTAATATCAAATCAAATTTGTATCTAATGAGCATTCTTACAGGTGGGAATTGTTAACAAAGCAATAAATTTTTAATTAGATATTTTTATTGAATAAATATTAAGGAGTTGTTTCTAATAACTGAAGGAATCTGTGTTCTCAATGTATAGCATTATATGAGCATACAGTATTTTAAATCATAATTTGAGAGTGTATTGATCACTTACATTCAAATTGTAATTGAGTTACAATAAATGGAATAGCTGACAAAATGTGGCTGAAAGTATTAGTTCTTAAGCAGCAACATGCATCAGAATTACCAAAAGGGCTTATTAAAACACAAAATTCTTGGTTCAGTTCCCAGAATTTCTTATTCAGTAATCTGACAAAGAGAACCAAAATTCTGTATCCTAACAAATTTCTAGGTAATGCTAACGTTGCTATTCCAGGGACCACTGGCTTAAATTAACAAGAATTCCAGAGGAAAGCGGTGGTAGTATTGGCTAATTTAGTAGCACAATGGATTCATCAGTATCCTCTAAAATACCCATCTGTCAACTATTCCATTTTTACAACTTTATTACATGAGATGGATGCTGTAGCTCCATGTATCATATGTTCATATAACCATTAACCAAGGAAAGGCAATGTGGATGAGTTATCATTAAGGAAAACTTTTCCTCATTGTCCCCAATAGTCCCTTCCCAACAGCTCTCATTTACGATTTGATAATGTCATTGCCTATTTTAAAGGGAGGCTGGTAAAGAAATATATACTATAGGAATCCTACATTTAAAGTCCAATATTCTTAGCCTAAAATTCATAGAGACGTGTATGAGCAACTATCTTCCAAAAGGTTACTCTAGGCTTACCTCCCCCAATGTCCTTCATATTAACTTCAAAAAGACAGCAGCTTTTTAAATATAAATAATACAAAATACAACTGAGTTTTATGTGGTTCATGTTAGCCCATGACCCAGCAAACCTCACTAGGAAAATAGGTTTCCTAGAAAAATTGCAGGACACATTCATAAAAAAGAAAAAGATAGGAGTCTCACTTCAGTTAGATAAATATTAATTTTGTACCTCAAACTTTGTGGTAAAAGCAGCTCTGGTGCCTGAAAACACAAGGACTATGGGATGTGAGATTAGGCATCTTTACATAATCTTTGGTATATTGCTTCCCACCTTGAAGTAGGCCTGAGCAAGCTGACTGGCAATACTTTAGCATATTTAGCTCCAGATGATGGCTAAATTCAAGAGAATGATGTGCTGCTGCCTAGGACTTGGCTACCTAATTTCAAGAGTCCAGTGTAACATGAGAGTATCTGTATCTTGTTCAAAAAATGATTAAGGATTCCCTGCAGGCAGCAGATCATTAAAGTAAGCATGGGGTCCTTCTTCCCTCTGTGCTGTGCTGCTGTCAGGTACTTCTCCTGTGCACAAGCTTTGCTACCATCATCATCCTTGGTAGCTCAGGCACCTTTGAAAACTCCACATTCTTTTCAGTTTTTTGATTGTTTTCCTCACTCTAGTGAAGGAGGAAGGACCCTGCTCTCCTTTCTAAACAGAGAATCTTCTCTCAGTTATAAATCATCCCACTCTCTAATATGTGGAAACAAATGTAGGTGACTTTGGTTTAAATAGCAATATTTTTTTTCTTTCCACTGCATATAGATAGAGAGGTGAATAAAAAGCTGGACGGTTAGAGGTGAATAAAGAGCTGGACAGAATGAGTGACTCTGCATCTGGGAAGATCTTGTCAATTTGAGATAATAGAGTATGTGTGCATAGGAAGTAAAGATTTTGGACCTAGAATCAAACAAACAAACATACCAAAAAAAAAAAAAAGCCTGAGAAAATTTATCCACATTTGAAGTGTGAATATCAATGAGTGTCATCAGTTATTCTGAGAGTTACTGAGCAGATTTTTCAAAGGTAAAGAAAGCACTCCACCTTCCACATCAAGTTCAACACAGGAGCAAATTTTTTCTGTCTGGTGTCCTTGTAGCATCAAAGGAATATCCGTTTTTTTCTCCCTTGTGGCACCCAAGACCACACATTTTGCCTTTGTAGGGAAGATGAAATGCTGGCCTGATAAATCACCTGCCAATTGAATCGATGTAGATGGCTAATGTACCTAAGTTGATCAGGGAAATTCCTGAAAGGGAAGGTGACGAGAGAAGAGAGACTTAGTGAACACACAAATAATACTATCTTACCAACTCATGACTGTGCTTTAGATAAAAGACATCACAGTGGAATCTCTGAAGTGTGCTTTCTCTTCTTCACATCTCTTCCTTGAAATACATCCCTTGAGGTATCTTTTGTATAAATTACAATTTGCATATGTTAATAAAGTGACTTAAAATGAGGTAGCTCCTGAGCACCACACCAGCATCCCTTGCTCTTTTTCTGAAGAATGATCACCCTATTCTGGTTCAATTCTTACCTCATGTTACTAAACAAATCATTTATTATACTCTCTGGAAATTTATGATGTTCCTAAAGTGAATTATGATGAAATTAATTGGCTTGTTAGAATATAACTTCATTGTTAAAAAAAATAGGTTTCCAATCATTTTGATGAAGTGAATGTTATTTCATTTTAAATATGGTTAATTTTATCTGTCCAAGTTTCCCTGGAGGAGTTGAGTTGCTGTGTACAGCTCCAAATTGGAAGCAGCTGAATTAAAACAGAAGTCATTGAATTTTCTATGCAGGAAAGTCCATGCTCCCTGGACGAGTAGTGAAGCTAGAGAAGCTGTCAGCTGATCAATCTGATCAGGATTAACATCCACAAACAATTGCTTGGATTTGCTTTTCCTGTCCCTGGTGACAAAGAAACACAAAGTTTAAAAATTGTCTTTTCCTATATAAGCTTGTGACAATATTCTGTAGTTCTGAATAAATACCAACATCACTATTTCTAAAACTATTTTAATGTTTGACGTTACAACTTTTAATAACCCTAAAATGTTTAAGGCAGAAAAACTGGCAATGTTGTTTTAAATGCCTACAATTTTATACACATAAAATTGAGAAATATTTTAAATTAGGTTATGATTAAGTATTTTCTCATTGACAAAATGCAAGGCCTGTACATAGAATGTTTTAGGGGATTGGTGCTATATTTACTTATTTTTCTAACCTGTACCCTAGAAACCCAATCTTCCCCAGCCTTGCTTAGAAAGTTCCTTCCAGCCTTGGGTCACTCCCTGCTAGTTTTCAGAGATCTGTCCAGCTCCTGGAGACCAAAAGTTTACATTATGTTCCCATATTACTAATATAACATATGAGATGTATTAGTTTGTGAATTTTTAAGATAACATTGAAAAGTAGGTCTAGACAATTAGATTCAACAAATTGCTGAGTTTAGTTTTTATCTTGTAACCTATAGCATGAGAGGAAGAATTATGTTTCACATTTTGGTCAGAGTAAGTGAAAATGTAGGTAAACATCATTTGGTGATCTGATTGGTTTTTGAAGATATGTCATTAAAGAAGCATGCATTAAATATCTATTAGAAGCAGCAGAACTACACTGATTATGTAGAAATGAATAGATTAGTTCTTGTCCTTAAAGAACTCATAAACTAGTTGGGAATAGAAATAGGAAAAAGTGATAAGTACACCAACTTTGAACTAACCTAAGCTAAAAAATGTTTCTAGACTAAGACTAATAGAAGAAACTATGAAGAATGTGCCAAAACACTACTTAGCTCCAGAAAAAATTATCAAAACTACAGAAATAAAAGAAAAAAGTGCTTTTGGAAAAATAAATCTACAAACTTTGAAAATAACACCAAATATGATTATGAGAAATGTAAAGTATAAATTACAGAAAATTTTATTATACAATATTAAATTCATTGCTTGAAGCAATTGACAGAAAATCAAGAGATATGAGTTAATCAATTTATATTATCCTTTACAGTTTTTCCAAATACACACACACACACACACACACACTCACACACACACACGGGCATTTACATCATAAAAGCATTTCCAGCCAAATTTTTAAAATCTTTAAAGGATCCTATTTACACGGGCACTTATAAGTGCTTGTGGTTTGTAATGTAAAACATGATCTTAGGAAAATCACACCCTCTTGAATCCTACAGGCTTTTCTTTATACTAACCCTCTTGACTTCTTCGAACTTTATGAAAGGGCCAATGTTTCTGTTGAGAGAATTACTTGTTTCTTATTCTGTAGACTTAAATTGGATTTAATCATTACTTCATATATACACATTCCTTTCCTCTTCATCCCCCCTACCACACACACACATACATACACACACTCTCTCTCTTTCTCTCTCTCTCTAAATTTAATTAAAATAACTGAAATGAAACTAGAGATAATTTGTTTTTTAAATAGACTGCCACATGCTCCATTTACATAAAACCCATTAGTTTGCATTAAATACAAATTAGCTGCTGATATGAATTAAATCACGTATAAATAGTTCAGAATAGCCGCAGAACCAGGCATTTTAATTAATATAACTGTTAACCAGATTTATTTGTAAGGTAATCAAGACTCTTACTCATTTATTCTTCAGTACAATAGGCCAGGCCACACTGGCTGTCCTAGAACAGCCCATCACTTCTGTATGAATACAAATCCATGAAGACAATTTATGAGATTCTCTGACTTCAAAGTGTCTAAATTATCAAAGCTTACTAGTCTAGATGTTATAGCATCCTGGAGTATAGGTGAAGAATTCACTAAAATAATTATCTCACAGTTTATTGATCACCTGAAGTATATAGCTTTTTTCCTCCTTCATACTTAGTCATGATTTATTTCATTTAAAGCAAGATTTTTTAAAGCATGAAATATTTTCTTCTTTTGCCTCTATTCTTATTTTGACTGTCCTATGCATCACTAATAAATACTTCACAGTTAATAATAATTTTCCAGACTAATTAGAATTTGCATTTAGCAAATGTGTGTGTGTGTGTGTTCATCCAGACTCTTTTTGTTACATGCAGCTGAACCTCAAAGTGATTTGGTACACATAGGTTCACATACAAGATGCTCAGAAATAAAAACCCACAAGGTAACTTCTGGCAGAGCAGGGTCCAAGGTTCAAATTAGATCACCAGAATAACTATGGCTCTTATCATGACTGAGGGCCATTTTCCTGGTTTTTTTTTTTCTTTTTTTTTTTTTCCTATATATCTTCCCTTCTCCTGACAGGCTCAGCTTTCATGATATAAAGATGGCTTCCACCAGCGTCAGGCTTCATGCAATCTCAGCAACACCAGCTATTTTCCAGTTGTCCCCATGAATGTCCCTCAAATTAGTCATATTTGCTAGATTATTTATGTCTCTGATATGACAATCTCTGCAGAAAATAAAACAGAATTCTCTCATTATTACTGAGTTACATGCTCACCCCAAAGGTGGGGTAAAGTCTACCTGCATTTGAATCATAGGAACTAAGAGTAATGGTGGAATGTTTTGATAAAATTAAAAGTTGATTTTCTTTCTAGATAAAGAGTGACATGGCAAATGCAAAAAAAAAAAAAAAAAAAAAGATAAAGAGACAAAGAAAATAGCCATTACAGTATCCTTACTTGTATACTAAAGTATCAGCCTTCTTCAGTCACCTTGTTTAGACACTGGTTTAACAACCAGGTTTTTTCAAAAAAATCAAAGGTACACAATCAATACTACCTGTAAAAACTCACATGCAAGCAACCACAGAATTTGTAAATGGTAGCCATTGATATACATCAAATAAAGTACTAGATGCATGGTGTTAAAATATGAATGCTACATTTTGTGTGCATTCTCACTGAAGGTTAGAGAGGATTAATGAGACAGATTTAATGGATTGTAACAAAAAGTCCTGGACATTTGTAAAGGAAAAATACTATTTAAGTCATAATATTAAAAATTTGATGTGACAAAAAGCAGCATTTCATTTTAGCTAATAAACCTAAGGAATTGCTTATGTTTTTCTGCCATCTGAATAAAATATTTCATATCCTCTTTCCCACAGTTTAAAGTTTTACATAATGTTTGACAAATATTGAGACACCAAAAATCAGGCATTGCTAATTTTTTATGTGCCATAAATCCCTTAAGAAATTGGATGAAGACATCTAAAAATATCTTAAATTTGAAAAGAAAATAAATTTTATAGAATATAAAGAAAACAAATTATACTGAAATAAAATTATCCAAAGTTTTTAAAAATCACAATATAGTAAAGCATGTGCTTCTGTATTCACATGGTAAATAAAAAGAATGTCATTGGAGTATAGCAGCTAATATTTTCAGATTCTATAACTCTAATGTGATACAAAAATGGCTAATATTTCAGTTGGGTAAATGTAATAAGAAATACTGACATTAATATGGTTTGTGGCCTATCTTCACAATTGAAGGAAAATGTAAATTCAGTTCAAGGTTACAGAAAATAAAGATGTAAATTTTCCCATTCTCATATATGGACTTCTGCCAAAGGACATTTGGTCATGACTTGAGGGGGAAAAAAAAAAAAAAACCCTGCAAATCACTGTAATAAGACAAGCTATCCATCAGCTCTTGGACCTTATTGCAATTTTCTTATTCATCTCAAGTTGATTCCCTGCCATATTTTCAGAGGAGCAATTCCAAACTTTATTACCCATTTCCATCCCAATCAGTCTCTATAGTCAACTTTGCCTCCTACATAACTTAAGGAATGAAAGCAACCTATCATTAAATTCTTTCTTCCATACCCTAAAATGTTTTGGAATATACATCATTTCACCATTTTTATTGGACTTACATATTATAAAAAAATCTAAGTCTACCAATTATTTGATGCCTACTGATAAAAACCAAGGAATACAAAGCAAGAGAAAGAAACAAACAAATAAACAGACCATTGCAGCTAGCTTATGCCTAGGCCTTATAAAGAAAGAAAGATAGGAGCTCTGATGCTCCATCTCTTGATTAAAACCCTGATACTGAACATGAGGACTTACATTTTCTCATGAGAGATAATGCGGTTTGAGCTTGCGTACGGAACAATATTTATTTAAAATAAAAAATTAGAACAGCAGCATAAACCTACTCAACCAGGGATCCTACACTAAGCATCTGAGTGATAGAAGCAGGGTCCTATGAAGAACATTGGCCTCTACCTTTGAGGGCAGACCATTGTATGGCACACTCTACCCAAGATATTCCTACTAATGCTGCTTGGGAGGGTCGTTGTTGTCATCATTAAGAACTTTCTTTTTTCCTTCCTTCTTTCTAACATGGTATTGATTTTATCATAAAAGAGAATAGGTTTACTTTATAGCCATTTCTGCTGAGATATATGTACTGCCCAAGCAAAAACCCTAGAGATATTTGGGGCCTTTCTTTCCTCTTTAGGGAAAAGGAATTGAATTACACAATTCCATATTAAGAATTATGTTTATCAAGTGACCATTTGGGTCTTTTGTTACCCTAGTTCTCTGATTCTAAAGAAAGAGACACTTAAGTCATATAATTAATCAGAATTCTTGCCAAAGATTATCTTTATAAATAAAAGTAAGGTAAGGAAAAAAAAAACTTTTGTAGAGAAAACCTGTTTTCCTATATGATTTAACCTCCATTCAAAAATTTATTTCTCTTGAGTGTTTGGCTCCGCTATGGAAGACAGCCTAGATGAGGTTCTTACTCTCCTTATGTAGGGCTACTAAATATGGTACTTCTCAATTGAAGCTGTCACCACCTGCTTAACAGATGGTCACTTGAGGTTTTGTGTCCTCAGAAGCTGGTATTCATTGCTTGCTTCTCCAACATTCCAGAGATAAGTGACTCAGTGTCCTCTCTCTTTCCTTCTCCACCTGCCACTACCTAATGATCTTAGTCTAACCTCACTTTCTCTATTTTGTGACTCTCTTACTTGAAGTGGCAGGTCTACCACCTCCCATATTTCATTGCCAATTTTATACTAATTACATGAAACCCACTAGCTTGTGGCTTCAGCTCACTGCCTTCTCTGAATACTACTCTCAACTTCTATATCGCTTTACTCTTTCCAGCTGTTTCTTCTCTAGAATGATTCTATCTGGTATTCAAATACTCTCCAGGAAAATGACATGTTGGGCCAGTCAACCAAGCTCAGTGTAGAGACTATTTGCTTGTTAGAAGTCTTAAGCCAGGACACTTCATAATCTTCTGTATCAGACGGTTTGGAGTCAAATTACTCATCCAGTCAAGGGTAGTTAGGTGTGATGAGGTGAAGTGGCACAGGCACAGAAACCAGAGAATTAGGGAGAATAAGGGGTGCTACAGGCATGCTTTCCTACTATTTTAGGCAACAAAGTATGCTTTGTCCTCTCCAAGGCTTGTGGCTTCCCTGCCCACATTTAAGGAGTTTATTTCTACCAAAATATTTGTTTTGTATTGAAATTGGAACTAATTTTCCAAACGTGTTCCTTGCACAACCCCTTTCTAGGGACTCACATCACTTGCTCTACTGCTTGCATCAAAGCTCCTTCAATATTTATTTTGAGCCATACTGATAAAAAATGTATTAGGAGCTTTGGAAAATAATTAGATTAAGTATTAAACTTGCATTTCGTTTTGATTGTTTATTTGTTTGTGTTTTCACTTCAGAACAGTTAGCCTCATCTCTCATTTAAGTTTTTATTTAATTCATACTATTTAACTTAAATGAGTTTTATCTCTCATTTTACTTAATCTTAACTTTTTTCCCTATTATGCTGCTCTGTGTTCAGATCATGTGAAAAAAAATGAAACCCATTAGAATATATATTGTGTCTGATACATGGAAAACGCACAACACATATTCCATGAATGAAAAGGAACCAAAAGAAAATGAATTCGAATGAAAATCTGTTGGCAGAAAAGCCACAAAGCCAAATACAAATAACTTGAGTGTCTGAAGTCTGGGATTATCCACCTAAGCAGGATACATCCACTTAGTTATATCATCTCTGTTTCATTATAGATTGATTTATACATTCACCTGTGTGGACATGTGACGATTTGAATATATTTAAGGGCATATGTCACCCAGTCTTTGATTGTACACTTTTTCCATCTCTACTTTCTATTCAAGTGACATTGGAACTATATTTTGCATAAAACACAAGCATCCCTTACTAACCAGCTGAAATAAATTCTACCTGGGAATAAGATAATTTTAGTTGTTAGATACAAATGGGGAAATTTTAATTATACATACTATTTATATGTAGTTACATAAATACACACATCAGAAAAATGAAAGTATTAGAGGGAGGTGTTAAAGAACATGAACATGATCCATCCAGAATAAGAAATCTCTTCCTTTTAATGCTTACATAATATACTATTCATTGCTAGAGTAACATGCTTTCCATTGTGTGTAAGCATTAGCTAATAGGCCACCATATCAATGAAGAGATACATTCAGAAGGCAGCACCTAAAAAACTCTCTTCCTTCACAGCCAACTGACCTTATGAGTTAGAAAGAAAATAGTCCAGTTACATAAAACATTGGCAGAGCATGTAATAACTGAAGTGGCACTAATAGTGAAATACAGCAAATGCTCCAAGTCCTTTTAAAATCAAAAAGAGGTCAAGCTTCCAGATGTTTGCACTGATTCATAAATAATTGACTACTGTTACAGTTATACTGCACTGTAATGAAGTTAGACCATGTGGCTAATACTAGTCTGAGTAATATAAAATAGTTCAACCAATATTAAATCAGTTTAGAATTACTTGTCAATAATTTTATACCAATTTGTCTTTCTGACCCATGTAGTATTTAGATAGCAAAGCTTTTCATGCAATAAAGTTATTAAATCAGTGAAAAATAAGAATTCATTTCTGAATCCAAAGACTCACCTCTGAACATTGAAATTCATGTTAAAAATTGTCAGCCTGTTGGCAATATTATAAAGTCTATGCACTATTCCTGTATCCTTCTCTCTCTAAAGATCACATTTATTGTCTAAGTGTCTTCTCTTGTATAACATAGTTGTTGTCTAAATGTCTATAGAAATAATACACATTTTTCAAAAATAAATTCTCCTTGCTTTTTTTTCAAATGTGTTCCATTAAACAGTCCTACTCTAACATTTATTAGTCAGACCTCTGACCATATCCTTCTCAATTCAAAACTTAGTTAGCATTTTGATGCTTTCTCCATATAGATTCAGCCAAGATTGATAGCAGGATGGCTATCTTATATTGAGTGGTAAGGAAAACCCACATTAAAGTGGAGACATTTAAGCTGATATTTGCGTGATTAGAAGAAGCCATGCAAGAGTAAGGAGAAAGTAAATAGAGAGACCTAAGGCAAGAATAAATTTGGCATGATTGAAGAACAGATAGAAAATCAGTGTGGCTGAAGGGTGCTGGGAAAATGTCATAGTGGAGGGAAATCAGTCCAGGATATATAAATACCACCTATGAAACTCAGGATAAGACATTCACAATGAACTTTTCACATGATGGGAAAGCATTGTGAAGTATGCAGAGGAATGACAGGAGATAATTTATGTTTTTAAAAGAACATTTTAGCTGCTGAGTGGAGAAATGATTGATTGAGTAAAAACTGAAGTAGGAATGACTAGACAGCAGATTATTGTGGAAATTTAGGTCATAGATGAAGGTTGTGTGGACTAAACTGATATGAAAATAGAGAAAAGTAGATAGAGTCAGGCTACAAATAAGTAGTGAAGTCAGTCAGGCTTGTTGAGGCCACAGCTATGGGAATTTTGGGAAGAGAAGACAAGAATGGAAATATCTCACTTGATCAAGTGCAAAGTTCATAATGTACTTTCCTATCACTGAGGAGAGTGGTATAACAGTCAAGAACTATGTAATGCTTTGAACAACCAATAAAAAAAAGAAAAAAAAGAAATATGATATGTCAAGAACTATGTAATGTTTTGAACAACCAACAATTAAAAAAAATTAAAAAAAACAGCAAGAGGATAAAAACCAGAGTCAGAATCTTGTGCAGTGAATAGGTCAAAATACTCTCTTTTTAAGGATTTTTATTAGTGCTTTACAGTAATAGATTGTAGTTGGGTTCATATTGACATAATCATATATGCATGGAATATAACTTGTTCCATTTCAGTATCCAATACTTCTTCTTCACTTTCCTTTCTCCCTCCCATTTATCTTCTCTACTGGTCTTCCTTGTTATTGTGTTTTAAATTGGTGCTTTATGGATATACATAAAGGTGAAATTCAGTGTGTGGTATATCCACATATGTACACAGCATAATTTGATCAATTTCATTCCACAGTTACTATTTTTTGATTTGGAGAAAGGTGATAATTGGTAGAGAACTTAAATCACAGCAGGGCACCAGTATTGTAGAAGTGATCTTACATTCTCTGAAAAGTAATTTCCCCATTAAAAAAAATGGAGACAGGTAATGAATTAGTCTTATAATATTGTTGAAACATTGAAAGAGATAACAAATTTCAAATTGATATAGAACTATAAAATCCATGTGAGAGTTAAGTACAATCAGTTAATCACTTTCCCAGAGACCTCAGGATAGTCCAAGTAGCTCAAATGCAGAAGATACAAAAACAATTAGAAGAAACTGTCTCTACTTTCTCTTTCCAAGTCTATCTGTTTAACTGTTATATTGGCCAGAGATCTCCAGAGAAATAGAACAAATATGATATGTGTATATAATATAAAAAATTTGTTCATGCAATTATAGAGGATGACAAATCTGAGATCTGCCTTCTGTTAGATGGAATCCAGGAAAGCCAATGGCTTAGTTCCAGTACAAGTGCAAAAGCCTGAGAATCAGGAGAGATGATCGTATAGTTAGAGTCCAACAGACTACTGTCTTGAGACTCAGAATGAGCCAGTTTCAGTTTGAGTCAGAAAACAATATTTATCTCATAGTAGTCAAGCAGGAAGAAATTCTTTCTTATTCATAGGAGGCCAATGTTTTGTTCTATTTCAGCCTTCAATGATTAGAAGGAGTACACCCACATTAGGGAGGGCAATCTGCTTCATGTACTGATAAAATGTTAATTTTATCCAGAAATATCCTCACAGACACACCCAGAATATGGTGACCAAATGTCTGGGCACCTAGTCAAGTTGACACATAAAATTAAACATCAGAACTTTTCTATATCTAATTTTCATGCCCTTCTTCCTGTTATAATGGATTTACTACACATGCTTCTTGGTGAGGCTGCATAATCCATAGATGTACTGGGCTCCATTCTAGTCACCTGCCCCAAATAATCTAGTTACCTGCCCCAAATAATCTATTCTACAAGTAAACAGTAAATATTTAATCAATTCTTAAATCACACACACCCTAACTATTTGCCTGGTACTTACATACACACAGTTGGTGAGAACAGTCAGAACTTTGAGAACAATGAGATATGTGATATGAAGTAACACAAAATATTAGGTGAACAAAAATGCAATCCAGCTCTACTGATTAATTGGGAAGTTATAGAGTTCCCGTCATGAATATCATTTAGACCCAAGTCTATGTAAAATGCCTCCATTCTACAGTTATTTATAGAGGTTCCAATCTATGTTTATTTATAGTGGTTCTACCCTGTGGTAACCTATCTAGTACTTGAGAATATAATCAAAGCAAATATATTCTTCAGTTTGTTTTACCTCTCACATTGCCTTTCACATTGGTGGAGTAAAGATCATTATGGAGGAATAGCCACGAAGGAATTTCTGAAATTGCTTGGTCCACCCACTTTGGCTTGGCCCAACTGGTAAACTGGAAGCAATAAAGCATTCCAGAGATGCTTTAAAGTGTTGCAGAGATTAGCACCATTATCACATTCTTTTTGGATTCAGGTATGATATTTCCTATCATCCCATTTTATTCTTCTCTCTGGAACTTACTAGAGCAGATACAGTCTCTACTTGTTCACATGTGACTATTGATCTTGTTGCAAAGGCATTTTTGCTTTATTCCAAACAAGGAGGAGGAATAAAGCACTATGCCTTCATATGAGGGGCATCACAGTTTACATTCAATTAATTGCCACAGAACTATTTTCTCTCTCCTGGTTTTCTCTAGAAATAAAATCACAGGGACAAAATCATCTTGATATTCTATCAGATATCAACAGGTTTACTCCATTAATAGTATTAAGCAAATTAGATGTGACAATATGAAGTAGAATATATGCTGGATATCCTATTATAACTCTTCTGTGTCAGAGAGTCAGATATACGTCTGAAATAGCATCACAAAATACTATTAGCAAATGAATCCTTATTACCAATGTACTCATAAGTTTTGTCATCAAGGGTCATCCTTAATACCACTTTAATTTGGGTTCCTCAGAGAGCAGACTCTGAAACTTTGAACTTCAATTGAAGAATTCAGCCCCAAGGAGGAGTGATAGAAATGAGACATGGACCAAAAGAATGTACAAGTAAAAAGATATATTATAAAGCTGACCACTGTATTATTTCAAGGACAATTGATTGGTTGTTTTCACTGGGGCCCACTTCCAAGTGGCCTTATAAACAACTGCTTTTTGGTATGGTTGGTCCTCAGGAGTAGGGAAAGAAATTAACAATTAGTTCCTGTATCACATAGGTCATTCCATAGGCCTCCTGGTTCTCACTGGTTCAGCCCACATGTTTCACATACCTCTAATTTGTGCATGTGAAGACACTGAGGAGTCCTTCGAAGCATCATGCTTTGGTGGAAACAAAGAAGCCACAAGCATGTGGTTAAAGGTATGCAACCCACTATGAGTCAGTGTCAGTTTGTACCATTATGAAATTGGCTGAAGTCTATGCAGAGCTGGGTTGTGTTGGCACAACCGAAAGTAAAAGGCAAGGGAGTTTAAGAGGATATGAAATATATAGAGCGAGTGAGTTCTGATATATAGACCACAATGATGGCTGTAAAATTATATGGCTCAGTACAATTTGTATATTTTTATTTGCATATAAAACTAGTAAGGTAGATATATGTTTATTTGGATTTTCAATTTGCATGCTGGAATTTAATATAAATAAAAACAATGATCTCTCTCCAGATATAGGAATATCTTCATTATTGGTACAAAATTTTTTTTAAAAAAAATGAATTTTAAGCCAAGCTATCAGAAAGAAAAATAAAGCTTGCATTGTGCTGTGGTTCTTTACATGCACTCACATGCCACTGCACCCACTCTACATATGCACAAAGGCAGGTACCTGCTGTCCTCGTTAAGAAATGAAAATTTTACATCATGATTTATAAAGAAATAACTCATGAGTCATGTTGATTTTTCTATATATTATGGATATCTTGGATGCCTAGACTATAGAGGAAAATAAGGTACATCTTTACGTAGGACTTTTTAATTGGAGAAATTATCCCCAAATATATAGATACAGAAGCATTTAGCTAGTTGTTTGTGTGGGTGTTGCATTTGTGTTGCATTGGATAACAAAATATTAAGTCTAAATTCTGACAAACAAATCTATCAAGAAATCAATAGATGATGTATGTGGGGGGAGAAAAATTGAAAAGTAGAAATTAAAAATCAAGTCATATGAAAGACATTTCAAAGTTGTGTTTCAAATTATACTCTTTAAATGTTTTGATTGTTTCCTAGATTTTTGGAATTAAACATTCTAGGCCTCTGCTTTAGTCAACTTCTTTACAAAATACCTTACAAGAACAATTTTAGAAGGGGAAAAATTTATTTGGAAGAGCTCATGGTCTCAGTTGATTGATAGCCAGCTCCATCCCTAGGAGTCAAAGATGAGGCAGAAATTCTTTGTGGAACCAAGTGTAGGAGGGAAGCAGCTCATATGATGATATGAAAACAGAGAGAGAGAGAGAGAGAGAGAGAGAGAGAGAGAGAGAGAGAGAAATTCCTCTAGCCAGATGCAAAATATATATCCCAAAGACACGCCCCCAATGCCCACCTCCTCCAGCCACACCCTGCCTTCCTTCAGTTACCACTGAGTTAATCCCATCATGGGATTAATTCACTAATTGGGTTAAGGTTATCATAATCCAATCATTTCACATCTAATCCTTCTTGCATTGACTCACACATGAGGTTTTGAGGGACACCTCACATCCAAACTGTAGCAGCCTCATAGGAACATATTGAAAACTAAAGAAAAGCTTTATTACAAATTCCTGATTAAGTAGAATTCTTCCCAAGAGCTATAAAAGGAGATATAAGAGTGAGAAATTGCCACAGCAAACAACTTTGTTAGATTCATGGCTTCAACCTGGAGAATTAGGAAAGTCTGAACTATAACATACAAAACATTTAGGATGTGCAATTAGTACAATTTCAAATGATTACCCCTATGGTTTACTTCTGATAGGAAAATGTAAAGCCAATAAATTGATATCAGATTATAAATGTTATACATAAGAGATGATTAAAAATGAAAATGTGAGTAATTTCAAAGTCAGGTTTGTTTAAATTATATTTTAAATATGATTTAAAATTTATGAAGCACTGACATTCTCAAGTTAATATATAAGCAACCCTCTTTCCACATGTTCCATGATGCAATTACCCAAACATACTAATTGAGGATTCTATTGGCCATACTCAAGATTCAGCCCTGTAATGTGGGGAAATCTTGGCATTTTTCCTTCATCTATTGTCATTGCGATCATAAAACAATGTTCTATGTTTTAATTTTTTAACTTTCAGAGAGTTGTGGAATAATGAACAACCATCTACTTTCAGAAATTTTTAATACTGGCTATTTAAAGCACCCCACAGTATAATTTTATTGTGTCACTGAAATCAGAGGTACAAACATATGAAACTGGTAGATCATGCTCTGTGCTTATCAAAATCTGAATGTTTATCAACAAATTGATCTTTATATAAGTAAAAGGATGTCTTTTCAATGTTAAATAACTTTATATAGTTTTTCTACACATGGGAGTATATTCCCATAGAATTTTTGCTATGTATGATTCAAATTTTATTTCTCTTGAAAATTTTAAAAGAAGCCCCATTAGGTTAATTATAACTGGTAGACAAAGTAAGAAATATATGATTTATGTTGTACACTCAATTGATAATCCTCCTGTCCTTCATGTTCTGTCTGCTGCCAACTCATTCTCAATAGAATTCTTCGTCACCAGTTTTCCCAACAATTCCAACTCACGTTTTTATGATGATTTATTTTAAATGAATTGATGTAAAACTATTTTTAATTAACTAATATGAGTGCAGCTTATCATCTTTAAATTTTATCTAAAAGTGTTATTAGTGAATTATTTGGAGAAAAATTACTTCAAAAGCCAAATAGCTAAAAAGATATGAACATATCCCTACATATAAGAACACTAAGCTCATTGTTTCTGAATCACAATTCTGTATGATGTTATAACATTGTATTTTGGTATATTGACATAGTTATATTAGATAAACTGGAGTCCACAACATTTTTTTGAAAGAAGATATGAAAACTCCTGCCACAAGTTGAAATAAAATTGATACTTTATATTAAGTAAATAGTTGTTCATTATTACACAACTCTCTGAAAGTTAAAAAAAATGAAGACAGAGGAACATTGGTTTTTTTTTCCCCTTTCTTTCCTATACTTTTCTTTTTCCTACTGTTTTCTAATGGTGACTACTTTGTATACTTTCTGATTAGAATTTAATACTTTTTCCTATATTTGCATATATATTTTTAAAGCATTTTAATTCATAGATATAAAACCTAAGGGCCCTTAACCACTGAGCCACATCCCTAGTCCATTTTTTAATTTTGCATTTATTATTTATTTATTTTTATTTTGAGACAGAATCTCACTAAGTTGCTTAGGGCCTAGCTAAATTGCTAAGGCTGGCCTCAATGTTGTGATTCTCCTGCCTCAACCTCCTGAGCCACTGAGATTACAGGTGTGTGCCACCACACACAGCTTTATTTAGGTAATCTTAATTCAAGTAGAAAGTTTATTCAGAGAGCAAGTGTCCTTTCCTTATTACCTTACCCAACATGTCATCATTAAAGAAAAAAGAGCAATTTTATGGACTAGGCTCCAAATTAGGCATTCTCACACAAATTGTGTTTCATTTAATCCTAAAACCACAACATAGCTGCAGGCATCATTATATGTGTGTAGTAATTTCAGAGAGGATAACTATTTTGCCCAGGATCAGAGTAACAAATGAGTTAAATAAAGATTTGATCCTTGTCTTCCCATTAAATCCTTTGCTTTTATACTAACAACCGGGCTTCTTAGTACTGAAAGTATTTCCCAGCAAATAATGCATGCTAATTACACTTCAAAGAGTTTTATTGAGTCCATATCAAAAGTTTCTCCTACCAATGAGAACCTCAGAATGCCATGTTTTTATGTCTACAGGATTTAAAGCAATAACAACTTTGTCACCACACTTTGTTACTTCACTTCTACATTAGCATTATCAAAGTACCCTTATGAGCAAATCTGGCTCCATAAAAATGACATTGTAGTTACACTTGCTTGGTTGTTGAACAGCAGTTACAGTGTAATTAGTGCCACTTAATGGAAAGCGTTACTGAAGTGCATATCGTTATTAATCAAACTCTAATATAAAGCTGGCTGCAGTAATAATGAGTGCAATTATGGGCTGATGAACTGTTAAACTTGAAAACTGACCCTAACCAAATTTTCTTTCTTCAAAAAGTAATAAAACTCAGAGAGCTGAAAATCACTTTATTTCTCTGGGCTCTCTTGCCACAAAAACAACCTGGGAGATATTTTCTCATGCTTCGTGTTTTATAATTTCATGCACACTGAAGCCTGTAAAGTGGTGTGAGGATTGGAAAATGTGACCCTAAAGATAAGGTCAACTCTAATCTGAACCTGACAAGATTTGATCCACACCAGACTCATTACCTACCAGACATTGTGGAATTTTATCCAACCACGTTACAGAGTTTCACACGCACTAAAATAAAGCAAACAAGCAAACAAAAAATGTCCATGAGTTTGAATTAGCCGTCAGGCAAATTCAAGTTCATGATAAAATACTTGTTCCTTATAAAGTGTTTGACAAAATCTTTACAGACTTATGTAAGATAAAATCTTCTCTTAAATTGGGCTCTAAATCTTGAAGTAGATATTTGACCAAACTTTAAGAAATCTCTGCATTTCTTAGTATTAGAAACCTATGTTTAGAGTTTATATAATGTTTGGCATGTTTAAAACACAGTTTATCACCTTGCCTTATTTCAACGTCACAAATATTTCTACTTACACTCCCTTATAAATGAAGTGACCATACTTTTCCCTAGTAATGATTAGAATGTCTTCTCACACTTACAGCTTCCTAAACATTCTTTGCAGGTGCAAGAGCTAGCTGTCTCACATCATCTGATCATTGAGGAGGAAAGTTCCTGCTCTGAAACATGGGCTTGCATTTTAAATATGCTATCAGGAGTGGAAATTTTATCATGCTAATAGATACCAATAAAAAATTGTAATGAATTTGCCAAATCAGGCACCCCAGAGCTCTGGCATTATAGACCCTGACAGATGTCAACATAGTTTGAAACACAGAAGAGAAAGGGACAAAAATACAAGAGAATTAAAGGGCTATGGATGTGGCTCAGTGGTAGAGAATTTACCTATGATGTGCTAAGACCTGAGTTCAATCCCTAGAACTGAAAAAAAAAAAATCCATACCCAGAGAAAGAGAAAATTAAAGCCTAAAAATATACAATCTATTGAGGACTGGGAAACCGCAGTGCAGAAAAAGATCTGGAGAGTCCTCTTATTGTTATTCCTCCTAATAGCTAAAGAATTAAGACAAAGTCTTAATAATGCACTTACACAGCCTTCTGTGATTTGACACTAACCTCATAATCCTGTCTTCTCTAAAACATCAATGAAAGTAAATATTATTGGATTGATAAATGTACATAATTTTATGCTTTTCTTGCCTCACTATCACATATTATTATAAATGTCTTTTCAGCAACATTCCTGAATTGTGTTCATACCTGTTATCTTGAAGGCTCTAGAAGGGGAGGGAGAATGGTTAGAGAAGAAAAGGGCAGAACCACCAGAGGTTAGAATTCAATTCATTACCCTAGTTCAGTCCCTTTTAACAACTCTCACTATGCTTCAGCATAATCAATAATTCCAAATACATTCACCAATAATTTTCTCTGTGTGGTAGGCCCAAATGGTACCATTTTCTTACCAAATAAAGAAATAAATGAAAAGCTTTTTAAAGACAAAAATATTAGCTAAATTACAACTATCACAATAGTTATTTTTCTGTCAGGTTTCAAAATACGTTACTTTGAAGTTATTCATGGGAAAAAATCTTCCATTCATTCGAGATGTATTCATTTCACATTTCAAATATACATATATTTATATATTTTTATATATGATACATTTAGAAAACATACTTTAAAAACAAAGAGACTTATTACAGTTTTATGTTTACTCTTTTAGCCTTCAAACATATCCATATATTGTTGATTGTCAAATCTTACACAATGCAAATAGTATAATCATATTGAAATTGGGCATTTATGATTTTTATACATTTTAATCAATTTTAACAACTATTTTAAATTGATTGTCTTTTATTTTCACTAAAAGTTTTGTAATAATCATTGCATTCAAAATGATCAAGTTTTCTGTGAAGGCCATTGGAAATTTCCATTTTTGCATTCCAAAATTTCTACGTACCAAAGGAAAGAAAGTTTTACCTAGTTTATTTTTTTTTATCTGAAGTGACACATTGTGTCAAATAAATGCTTTTTTTTTTTTTTTAGTGGTGACGTTACCCCCAAATCAGCAGTCAATTTTTTTTTTATTGTACCTGGAACAATAAATACTTGGGTTTAATTTCTCAAAAATGTTGCTGATTGAATTAAGTAAACTATTATATCAATATGTTAAAGATGAAGCAAAATGAAATTACTGTAGATTACACAGAAAATTGAGTTGCCTAGAATGAAAAATAAATTCAAATATATCAGTACCATTGATATGTTGTGCTTAAGAATTCATGACAGTAGTGATATTATTATATACCAAACAGCAAAATTGTCTTTAAATATTTTGCTTTTTTATTTTCCCAATATGTCTATGCTAGTTTTATTAATAACTGTAGCCTCTAAAGTTTGAGAATTGTCAAGTGAGCACAAGATGAACAACTCTTCAGATTATTGATAAAAATGAAAAGTGGTAGAAATGTGTCAAAGAGAAAGACACAGTACAATATTCACCAAATATTAAGTATCCCCAAAGTTAACTATACATGCTAAGAGAAAATAGATTATTGTACTTCATTACATGAAGTAAATCCAAGACAGGTCATTCATTTTTCTCTGCACAAAGGGGCTCTCTCCTTTACTAAGACTGATAAGAAAGGAAGATGTGAGCTGAGCTTATTTTTTTCTCTTAACTGCACTAAGAATTCAGCACAGTATTCGGATGAAATATAAAATATTCTAAAAGATGCATACATATTCTAAGAAGGTTAACCATTTCACCTACCTCTGCAGCTGAAAGTATGTATGTGTGTATGTGTATACATTGTATATATGTATGTTTGTGTCATATTTACTTTTCTATATGTCTGTGTTTACCAGATTTAATTATTGCAATAAATTTCATCATATTCTACTTCAAGGCTGAAACACCATTCTACATCAGGAGAATGAGATTTCTCAGAAACTCTTTGAAATGTGAACCTTCCAAACATAATGGGTCACGACAGATCCCTTATCAAGTATTTTATTTCTATAATTCCTTTTTGGTTCAAGATACTTGTATATCAAGTTAAATTCACTAGTCCAGGAATCAGACAATCGTCGAAGTTCAATGTATCCCCAAAGTTAACTATACATCCTAAGAGAAAATAAATAGATTATTGTACTTTATAACATGAAGTAAATCCAAGACAGCTCATTCATTTTTCTCTGCACAAAGGGGCTCTCTCCTTTACTAAGACTGATAAGAAACACATTCTACTCATAATTTAAAATTTTAAAGTATATGAGTTTTTTAAATTTCCTCAAATTTGTTAATTCTGTTCATTTCTTCCTTATCCCCCTCATTAATTTCATCAATGTAATTCTTAACATGACCCTTACATGATCTGTTAGAACCAGAAAGTCTTCAAAAAATTATGTGATCCAACTAATTTATTTATGCAGAAGAATTCTGACACAGAGAGAAATGGAGGTTATAGGCAAGTTGTAAGTCCATTCCTAGTTATTGCCACAGAAGGGACTGGAAACCATCTTCTGAAGGCTGCTTCATAGTATTGTCCACCATTTTGAAAAGATATTATTTATGTTACACACATATATTCTTTGCCTTAAAAAGGGGTCTATATGAGATCCCTTTAAGAGATAAGCTCCTTTACTATTATGTTTAAAACCCAGTTCGATAGCGACACATATAGAATATAGGCAGTATGCAAGGGCAATGGTTCAGGAATTGGAGGAATCCAGATTTCATGTTGGCTTTGCCAAAGTAACTTGGACTTGATCTTCAATAAGACTAAATCAAAATTAGAAATATATGTTAGATTACATTCATATCCATTCCAGCTTAATTTATGTCAGTATTTACATAAACTTGACAGTCAACACTTATGAAAGAAAATTTCAAAGCTAAAAGTAGTTTAATCAAAACACAGAAGTTCATTCATGAAACTTGCATTGAGGATTTTTACATAGAAACTGCAATTATTCTAATAATTATCGATGATGTTTATGAATTTTTCATCAAACATGGAATGATTTTTATAGCAGTAAAATTTTCTAAAACTTTTTGTGACATTTCTATGCATCATGAAGAACTTTTTCTCTCTTAAAATATCTACAGACCTTCAAGAAAAAGAATATTCTTAAATTTTTACTCTTTATACTTTGGAAAGAATACAATTACTAAGCTACTACAAAAATACCATCATATAAGAAAAGTTATAATTAACAATATTGATTTCTAAAACTCCTTGCCTAGTTTTTAAATATTTTAGAAAGTTATAGTTTAAACAGGCTCATTGGTCTTATCACTAAAATTTCTATTCCCATAAATATCATGTGAAATGATTAGTTTCAAATGTCCTGGGGAACTAAATTTTTAAATTATATGAGTTTTTTTATTTCCTCAAATTTGTTAATTCTGTTCATTTCTTCCCCATCCCCCTCATTAGTTCATTTGTTTAGTTGGTGTTTTTAAATTTTATTGCTTTGGTTATTAGTGAAGGCATCATGTAAGATTTTATACAACTCACTTCTATCTCATTTATTTAGTTTATAAAAAATGATCTTTACTTTTCTAATTGTATAATAAGGTATTATCACAATGCTACTTCTGGGTTTTGTTTTGTTTGTGTATGTAGAAGGTGTGTGGAGGGGATGTGTTTTCATTTTGTTTTTGTTTTTGCTTGCAAATAATTGCCTTATTCAGTCACAAAACATTTCTGACAGCTAACATTATAGTTTGTATTTGATCAATGATGTGAGCCCTGATGAGTTTTAAATGTAACAATACTGTGAGAATCAGATTAAATCATTTATTCTTCAGTATGTTTCTGAATTTCCTTGTACCAATTAATTCAGCAAGTTGTTGTCATTTGGTGTAACCCGAATTATGTGGAACTATGCTTTTAAAACTTTTAACTGTTATACTACAATCTAAGAATATTTTTCCATGCTTCCTATGTTCGAATTTTGGGGAATTTATTTCAGTTTTCTCATTAAAAAAACCTGAATTATGCCTCTGACTACACTCTTTCAAACTAAGCACACAATCCATGTTCACAGAAATTCTAATGCAGACATGCAGTAACATCACTGTTCCGTAATTTACTATTCCTAAAGTGTAAAGAAACATGAACTTCTTTACATTTTCCACCATCATGTGAATGCCATCTGCTTCATGGAGACATTCTTGTTAAAAGTCCTTTTATTTTTAATTATACAATGAGTCTGTGCTTTAAATGTGCTGTTTTATAGCATTTTGTGCTCAGAAAGCATCCATCTCCCTGATTCAGTCACACAGGTAGATAGGATTCAGTTCTTTTTATGTCAGTGCACCTGAATCCTAAAATACAACAACTCTGTTCTTATAGCTATTTGAATCAAAGTCTGCTCATAATGCCCATGTGTATCAGCTAAATTCATAAGTTTGGGGGATTTAAAAGAATCATTTTTATTTTTTACCAAAAAAACATCATTATATCATTCCTTGAATTTCTTTACACTTTTTTACAAGATTTTTTCCAAAAGAAAATTATAAAATATATATTATAAAAGTATACACTCTAAAATATGTGGATTCTATCTATAAATAACAAAATATATATGTATAAGGAAAAAAATCTAGGAAATTTTTATTTACTCTCTGTTTCCTATATAATCATTTCAACACAGGTATTATTCAAACTAATACCCTCTGTTTAGCATTTTTACTAGTTGCCAGTCACTAGTATTTGTACCTACTATGCTTCCAGCACACTGACTAGGGCTGATAATTAATGACTAATTAAAAGACCAATCTTCATATTTATAATATTTTACAAGTCACATTACTTTTACAAAGTAGAGGTTATAATCACTTTTATTTACTCTAAATTAGACATTTTTTTGACTGGTTACGTTCAGAAGAAAAGGTTTTTCACATAAAGCAACAGGAAACTCAAAATGGCAAAAGAAAAAAATGCTAATCAATAGATAGAGACTCACTATTAATTTTATAGCAAAATATTACTTTGATTTATGAGAGAAAATAAACCTGTAAATAGGAAGAAAATACTGAGCTTAGGAAAAAAAAAACTAAATAAATCCAATGAAGTATTTCTTGGCTACTTAACTTACTTTCTAATGAACCATTCATATGAACAGAGAAGCCTTGGCAAGCCCCACTGCTGCTGTATTCTACTTTCTATAAAGCCAACATATCTCAGACATTTTGAAGTAAGCAAAGAATACTGTTGTGTTCTATTTCACTTTTTGAGGTTTTCACACCAAGAATTATCATTTTCATTTTGCCTGTTTTCTCAACTGACCTTGGTGTTAAATTCAATTATTTTTAAAAAATCATATTAATAACAGCATGACCCAAGAAACCAATTTGCGTCTCCAGAACAAAGTGAGATAGTAAAATATAATTGACCAATGAGGAAAGAAACATATTGTGAAATGAAGTTTCAGGCTCTCATTTCTAAGACTTGGTATATTTACAATATAAAAACCATCAGTCGAAAAGATATCATTGAA
Organism: Spermophilus citellus; assembly: GCF_964194105.1. NCBI lineage: Eukaryota > Metazoa > Chordata > Mammalia > Rodentia > Sciuridae > Spermophilus > Spermophilus citellus. The sequence continues at coordinate 198,307,132 of NC_138182.1, read as the reverse complement.
CTAAATTTTCAAAACTATTTGTACGGCTACCAAAAATGCAGAACTGTTGACGTCTAGTGATAAAATGCCTCATACATACTGGCATAAGTTTGAGGAGGTCACTTCTTCATGCTACTTAATGAGGAAACTATACCCTGCTTTTTTCCATGACTCATTTTAATTTTATTTTCTGGCTTAGCATTTATTGAGTCAGTGGTGAAATGTGTACCAAGATAATAGAGATGGCATTGAAATGTTTTTGTGGGAATTGGTTAAATCAGAAAGTCAGAAATTAATTTTAAATTGGACTGGGGACTCTTTTGTTTTCTTCGTTGTTGATTACTACTGCTGAACGAGTGGAAATTGTGATTTTGAAAAAAGAAACCTGCTAACTAACCCCTTACTTATCCTGCCAATTACTCTGTTGTGTATACTGGTAATTAAACCCATTCTAGAATTCATGTCAACCTTCCTGCACAGCAATCAATACTAAATTGTAACAAAGGGAAGGAGACGATCTCTGTTGTTAGTGGATTTTTGCCTGTACTTGTACAAATAAGATTAGAAGCAGCATGTAGAGCGAGTTGTGAATACATGACATTTTCCCAATAACTGTTTTTCATTATTTTGAAGTGTGCATGAAACTTCTGCCACCCCAGATCTTCTCAGTCTCAGCCACCTGTCACTGAAGATTCAGCTTTGATAGTTGTCTTAGTCCATTTTGTGCAGCGGTGACAGAATTGTACAGACTAGGCAATTTGTATAGAACAAAGATTTTTTTCTCACAGTTCTAGAGGCTTGGAAGTTTAAGGCCAAGGGACTGGCATCTGGCAAGTGTCTTCTTGTTGTGTCATCCCATGGTGAAAGGTAGAGGCTGAATAGGCAGAAGAACAGGCCTACTTCACAGCCTCAACACCTATTACAATCAGCATTGATCTATTCATGAGAGTGGGGCCCTTAACAACCTAAATACCTCCCACTAGGCCCCACCTCCTACTTTTGGCAATAGGGAGTAAGTTTCCAAGACACAATTCTTGGGGGGAATCCATTCAAACTATAACCCTTGTTCTTCAGCTTTTTGACATAAAGCAATAACTCTTTGGCACCTGTTGTCCACGCCACCCAAAAGATCATTGTATTTCAAAAGAATATACCTTTCTGGGAATAAGAATATTAAGATTATTATGAATTTATAGACATAGTTCTAATTATTTGAATCATATAATGAGACAATTTACTTAAAACATGAACTCTGAAATCAGTATATAGTTGTGTTCATCAAATAAAATTTTATCATGCAAAGCATGAAAAATGTCTTCCCTGATGTATTTTTTGAGGACTTTTTATATTATCAAATATTTATTATTTTGGGAAAAATAGTATTCACTGAAGGTATTCAACTGTCCTGAATTTTCAGAAGACAAAATGGCCATACATTCAAAATAGATTTATTTTCTTTTACACTGTAAAAAAAGTACAAAGTACATTTTTAATAGCAGCTCAGTTACAGTACTGACTATGCCTATAGTGTAATGCACAGGATCAGTACTCACATAACAATTATCATCAGAATGCATAGCTTACAATTCAAAAAGCTTTTGCTATCTCTATTAAATTATCTTGGGTTAAGAGCATAATGTCAGCTCCCTGAACTCTCCATTTCATTGCTTTTGTTGGTTTTCATAAAGCTTGCCCTTAGAGAGGGGGATACTTACATCTTGAATTACAAGGATTTATGATCTTTCCACAGTGACGGAGATTTATATTCACAAATGTTAAAGGATGTTAGATGTATAAACCTCTATGGATCAAGATAAGAATATACACCCAAAAGGGATTCTAATGTACTCTTTATATTTACCACTAATGTCCTTGTTACCATGGCTATGTGACTTGAGTTCACATGCTTACATATTAGAAAGGTGAAGTATTAGCTGTCACATTTCTTTCATTGCTTTTGAAATAAGATAAAAGGAAAAAAAGAGTATGAAATCTGTTCCTAAGCAAAGGTTTCCAGATTTTCCCTTTATCTGTGTGCTAACTTTTAATAATAAACATCATTGGAACACGCACACAGCAATAGTTAACACTTCTTCCTTCACAGTTCCCTGACAGAGAGAACAACGGAGCTAAACGGGCAGCCATTCTGAGTTCATCATTCAGTGCACAGCATTGCTGAACCTAAAACTTACCCAGTAGTTTTCCAACTAGAAACAGCATGTTTTCTTATTTGGAAAAAATGAAAAACAATTGCTCAACAATTTCATGGGTTCTATTTCTATAAGAGAAACTTAAAAAAAAAATACCCCACAGAATCCCTTTTATTTCACTACACACTTTTTCATGTTAGCAAAATGTAACTCTGCTTTTAAACCAAAACAGTAGCCACATTTTCCCTTTTATTTTTCATAACTTTTCACTATTATAATGATTATGAATGATTATGAGGCAACTTACTGGTCATTCATAATACACTTTTTTGTTTAGATACTGGGAAATGAAACCAGGGGCACTCTACTACCAAGCCACACCCCCATTTCCTTTTTCTTTATTTTATTTTATTTTGAATCAGGTTCTCACTATATTGCTCAGGGCCTCTCTAAGTTGCTGAGCCTGGTCTTGAACTTGCTATCTCCTGCCTCAGCCTCCAAAGTTGCTGGGATTACAAGTACATACCACTACACCCAGCCATAACACACATTTTTGAGCAGCACATACAATTTGTGTTTTTAGTTATATAAAATATTTTCAATTATTCTTTCTTCATTCAAAGAGTCATCAGATAAAATACAGGACTTTCAGTGCTGGGTTTGTGGCTCAGTGATAGAATGCTCCCCTGGCACACATGAGGCACTAGGTTTGATCCTCAGCACCACATAAAAAAATAAAATAAAGATATCGTGTCCACCTACAACTTAAAATATATACATATTTTTTTTAAATCTAGGACTTCCAGTTAACTGTATTTTGTATAAAAAAATTACTTTTAGTAGAAGCAATTTTCATTGAATGTTTGGGCCATATGTAAACTAAAAACAATTGTTCATATGAATTTCAAATTTAATTGATTATTAGACATTTTTATTTGCTGAATCTGGCAGCCCTATTTAATCACGTATAGTTTTTAAGAGAGAAGCAAGGTTTGGGGGTGTTCTTGTATTGTTTGGTTTAATTTTTGTTGTTAAATCAAATTCAAGCTTAATCATGTCATACAAAATGAAAAAACTAAAAGGACAAACCTGTTTAAATTATAGAAATCTTTTGGTTATTTGAAACAAGGGCAGTATTTAAAATAATGTCACTTTTCTACTTGAAAAGGACAGTACCATGTGGGAGAATGGAGAGCTCAAGGGACCGATAATGAGATACAGGCCTTTCATTGGTTTGAATATAGCCCTAGGTGGTAGCAACTGAAAGTTTTTGCCATCTGGTACCTGATCAGTGGCTGATGTGAAGCTGTTGATTTCACTTTTTAAAAAAAATCAAGGCAAATAACAAGTGTTCTTGAAGAAGAGAAATTGTGCTGTCTACTATACCTCTATAACCTTGAACAAATCATTCTACTTCTTTCTCCCTCAATTTCTCCATCTCTACAGAAAAATATATGACACTAGTCATCATTAATCTGTCCTTATCACTGGTATTATAAGAAAACTTGAAGATAAATATATTTTAGGCAATATTCTTCCATTTCTGCTGGGAAATAGATAAAATCTTAACAGGTAAATAACAGGAAGTGTGTATTCTGAATATTTGAAAAGAAATGACTATTAAAATTTTTCAGGAGCCTATGTATCTACCCTAAAAGTTGAATGTTGAGATTATTAATCTTGGTATTTGGATAGGCTCTTAAGAGAAGAGAAATAGGGAAGCAGTTATGCCAGTGAGGTCCAAAACACCTACCACCTTTCATATTTATTCCCCAATCATTCACCTCATTCCATTCTCTTCCATTTCAGTTATGGTAAAAAGAGAAGCACTGGATTCGTATAAGAAAACCTGAATTTATGACCCATATCAGATATGCCATTTTGGGCAACCTTGAGAAAGTCATTTAAACTACCCAAAACTCTGGAATAAACAGAATAATTATTTGTTGCAAGGATAATTCTTTCCCACCAAGCATTAAAAGAAATGCCAATCCTATGCTTATCTTATCTTTTAAGGAAATTGATTTGGCAATACATGACAAAACCCTCAAAGTTCTGCTTCCCAAGTTCAAGCAGGGTTACATAGGGAGAGAAAGTAAAAGGAGAAAAACACAGAGAATGAAAAACCTGGTGTTCTCAGGAAGTTGAAAGCTGTTCAGAATAGACAGGGCTGGAGGTTTAAGGAGTCGGGGATTAATCTGAGGGATGGTCATAGCAGTTCCAGGAGAGCACTGTATACTGTGCATACTACAGATTTTATATTCTTTATATTTTATAGACAATATTTTTGCAGACAACAAACAGGAGTTTAAGCAGTAGAGTGGCATCTTCAAATTTATGCCCAAACTGAAGCAGCTAGATTAGAGAAGAGCAAAATTAGAAGAAAAGGGAACTTGGATATTTATGGCAAAAATCCAGCTTCAATTAAAGCAATGATTATCACAAGAAGGAGGAAGCAATTTGAGCCTTAGGTAGACAATGGCAAGTCAGTGGTAGGGAGTGAGAGAGATGTCCAATAGATAATATAGTAGGTTACTACCTAGATACTGGTGTCATTAAAATGTTTGGGAATTCAGATAGAGCCATAAATTAGTGGACAAAAGGCAATGTGTTTAGTTTTCAGCCCATTGCATTGCCACCATTGTAGATATACCAAGGTATACAATAGTCCATAAGGCCTAAGGTGTAAAGAGTTTAAAGGACTCTTTCAGAAGTTAAACTGGTCAGAGACTTATGATTTACTCACAGATCACAAAGTATACTCTAAAAAAAAAGCCACTCTAGAAAGGACAATTACAAAAAGATGTATTCAGGATTATGGAACATGCACAAAATTAGTACAGACAAGAAAAGCCTATACTCTAAGCTTCTAGAAACAACACCTTCAATGAAAGAAAGAAAAAAATAAAAAAATAAAAAACCTGTTCCCCCAGTGGAGTAGCTACATCTGCTAAGATCAGGAAACACTAGAATCAAAAAGCTGTCGGCACATCTACCAGAGTCAGAAGTGTGCCAATTTTGAATAAATCAAGCATTTCAAAATAGATGCTCTTTGCCTTGCCTTTGGACATCCATGGAATTAAGGACTACCTAAGAAGGCATCTGCTTGGAAAACCCAAGGCATAGAAATTTTGGCTTGACAAAATATCCATGTAAACTCTATCTCACATTAACCTTGCAATTCTCACTTGGTGCATTTGCTTCTCAGAATCTAAAGCAAATGCCAAGGGTTGCAAAGGTGTCTGGGAAATATAGCTTTTAGCTTTCCAGCCTCTAAATAGAGCCTCCTAAAAAAAGGGGTTTGGAATGGTTTTCAGTAAGTCAATCTGTCATAAGGAAGCATGAAGATAAAATGACGTTTAAGGAAATCAGAATGCATATCAGTAAAAGACAACATATGGCATTAGAAGAGAACCAAGAAAGTAAGAGAAGATACCCAAGGATAGAAACCAAAAAATATCAGCATTTAAAACGCATAAGAGAGGGGAAGTAAAAGACTGAAATTAATGTAAAAAAATTGGAGGGAAAAGCAGAAGTAATTGGTGCTTTGGTTATCAAAAAAAAAGACATTTTCAAGAAAGGAATTTTCAAGTTTTATGCTGCCTAAAATTCTTAAAGAATCATGATAATTGTCTAATAGTACATTTCTAGAAATACATCATTAGAGAAAAAGTAGAAATTAGAGAGCAGGTGATTAAAAAGTAAATTAGAGACAATGAAATCTAGAGATAGCTTGATTCTGGAGAAGGAAGAGATAAGGTGAGAGGTAGAGGGAGCAGGTAAGAGACAAAACTTTCACAACTTTCAGTTTGTGTTTTTCTATGTAAATATATATATATATATATATATATATATATATATATATATATATGAGAAAAAAAAAACAAAATACAGGGTAATGAAAGAATCATTGAAGTCATGATATGCAAGAAATAGGATATGATCATACATAGAGCAAGGAAGATAATTTTGCCTCTGAAATAGCTCAAGTGAGTATAGATTTACCTACTTATAGGAAATGGGATGGGAAATTGAGGGATTTACCATGGCATGCTCACTCTAGTGGGTGGCAGGGCATTGATGCAAGTAACTTAAGCAAGGTGGCTATTCCTTGGAGTTCTCTAGACTGAACAAAGACCTAGGAGCTTGCAAAGCTACTGGCATGTAGCCCAGCTGCCGTGAACACTCAGCTAAGGCTGACCTGTCCAGTATACATAATTATATGACTTCTTCCAGATTGTGGGTGTCATGAAGGCAGATGGTTGGAGTAAAACCAAAAGTTAAAAGTTATCAGAGTAAATGAACAGATCAAGAGAGAGAAATCTTGAAGAGCTGATACAAAAACTAGCAATCAAACATATCCTTGAGTGAATAATATATGTTAGAAATGATGATGAGCATTTTGAAAGGAATACAAAATTTAATCTTAATAATGGCTGCAAGTAAATAATTTTATTTGATTTTATGTGAAAGTATAAAGAACTTATTTACTGGATTTAAATTGAGTATGTGTACAGTGGTACTTTGACTAATGTAAATAAAATGTCAAATGAACAAGAAAAAACTTACTTCTAACTCTCATGTGAACATGTAAAATGGTATGGCACTCCTTTTCCACAAATTTGTCAAAGGATCAGCTTCTCTTTGTCTTGTTGCCCTGTCATCTTCAAAATATGGTGTCTGACTTATGGAGCTCAGTGGTTGCTCCTGTGTTCCCCATCTTGATCTTATTCCAATTAGGAGGAAAGGGATAGAGAGAAGGCCAGAACCTAACCAGATACCCCTACCAGTAAGGGAGGCACCAATTACTTCTGCTTTTCCCTCCGATTTTTTTTTACTTGATTTTCAATCTTTTACTTCTCCTCTCTCTTATGCATTTTAAATACTGATATTTTTTGGTTTCTATCTTTGGGTATCTTCTCTTACTTTCTTGGTTCAAGAGGGAAAGTCTTTCTAAATCTAGTCCTCAACTGAGTGTCTCAGATGAATTTGGGGAGCTATACCACTAACAGAAGAAAGTAAATATTAATTTACACAGGAGAATATTATTTTGAAATAATTTTTTTAAAAAATATAAGCTGAGGGCTGGGGTTATGGCTTAGTGGTAGAGTGCTTGCCTAGCACATGTGAAGCCCTGGATTCAATTCTCAGCACCACATACAATAAAATAAAAAAGTCTATTGACAACTAAAAAAAATTATTTTAAAAAAAATTTAAAAATATATAAAATAAAAATATAGTCTGATATATATATATATATATATATATATATATATATATATATATAGAGAGAGAGAGAGAGAGAGAGAGAGAGAGAGAGAGAGAAATTTTTTTCCTTTTTTTTACTGATTCCTGTTATTTTATAGGCCTTACATAAACATCAGTTCCTTCTAAATATATTGATGGGAGAAGTAGTAGCTACAAAGTAATGTAAAGAAACAAACAGAAGCTAATTTACTCTGCACTAAATTGGTCCAGTTTCCTAGTGAATCATTTTACTCCTTGTTTGCCAAATTACCATAAATATAAACCAAAAAAACATAGTAAAAGATTTCTTACTTTCCCAAATTTAGAGTAAATGTTTGTTAATGCTCCATTTCTTTAAGACTCACTCATAGATAGGTAGAGAGGAAGGACCCTCTATTTCTAATAAGCCCATATCACAGAGCTACCCCCAATTTACTTAAAAACATTCCTAAAACCCATTTTTTTTATAGTCAGATAATTGCTCTTGATGGACAGATCACATTTGTTTCATTTTTCATATTATCTTCAATTCTTATCTAAATGATTCTACTTCAACAGTAGTGTTGTGTAGACAGTCTAGCATATTTGTGGTTCTCATTCTCTATCCCTTGTCAAACTCTCTGTGCCTAAATCTGCCATCTATTTCTATAATTGGCTTTAGCTATACATCTTTAAACTAGTTTATATAATCAGCTTCAGGTGCACATCTTAAGACTAGTTTACGGGTATCTTTTAGATTCTGGATGGCCAAATAAATGAAAATGTTCTCATCAGTTTCACAAGAAGATTAAACATCAACTTTTTTTTAATTAGCATTATTTTCTTCACTTCATGGAAGCTCACCATTTTCCTTAAGATGAATATTTATATCTAACTAGGTGACATTAGATTTTATTCATCTGTATCATGTTTTAATGCTGTTATCTGTATCTAAGACATATAAACATTCTATATTATTTAGCGTTGATTTTATTCCAAGGTTTCACTTAGCTACATTATGGTCAGTGATAAGAGGGAAAGTTTTTTTCTTTTTTTGTTCCTAATGCTCATCAAAGCATACTGCCTCCTTACCCAACTAATACCCATGATGTCAGTGCCTCTTACTACCTGATTGATGGTATATTAAATTGCACTACTTCATGTCTAGGTTTGATACAAAACCTCTGACACTTATCCTGATAACATGACCCAATGCTCATTTAGGTAATAGTTTTTATATAATTGAGAAAGAGCACTAGATGTTTAAAATATCACAATCTAAAATGAATTTTAATTCAACCCGAGGTAACTATGTGCATATAATTGAAAATATCACTGAAGAGGTTTAGTACCCAGGAGAACCTCTCAGTAAGAGGAATTTCAAAGTCTGAAAAATTAGTATCTGTCATATCATTTCTCTTTAGACATGAACTCTTGACAAATGTTGTTTGCTCACTCTCTATCTAGAAGGCAAACATAAAGTAATGATAAAATGAATGGCAGTAGCATTAGTAGTTAATACATACAGCATTTCATTGTGTAGTTACTTCACATATCTTCACAACAGCCCCACAGACCTGATTAGTATTGCATTTTAAACATGAAGAAACTGAGGCACAAAGGAATTGAAGAACTTGGACAGGATGACATGGTGGAGCCATAAATCAAACGTACAATCTAGCTTGATTTTATACCCTTAACTTGTATGTTATGGATGCCTAAAAATAAACCTACAATTTTTGTTATTGTTGTTTTTTGCTATATTGGGAATTGAATGCAAGCATGCCTCAACACTGAGCTATATCCCCATCCCTTTTGATTTTATTTTGAGACAGGATCTTCCAAAGTTGCCAAGGCTGGCTTTGAACTTGCAATCCTCCTACCTCAGACTCCTAAGTGTTTGGGATTACAGGGGGATGTCACCCTATCCAGCTAAACACAAATATTTTTATCATGTTAGGTTTTTTCCTTTTTGGTTCATTTATTGTGTGTGTGTGTGTGTGTGTGTGTGTGTGTGTGTGTGTGTGTAAAGATGATAATGAAGGAGGCATTTTGAGATAAGCACCTAAACTCCAAACTTTGTAGATGTAAGGAAGACAAACAGGAGCATGAGGTTAAGACACCATGAAAATTACTGAACTTTCATCTTAGAAATATTAAATACCACTTGTCTTCCCCAAATTTTTTGTTCATTCTTTCACGTTTTATTTATGTAAATTCTGCATTTTTATTATTTGCAACATATATTTTATAATGATAATTAAATCCCCATATTTATGATGGTTTTGTTGGATCAGCTCTGTTTCTTATTATCTGCTGCTTGCAACACCTCCTAGATTAGCACACACTGTTAAGTTTCCCAATGTGCTATTCACAGATTTTTTGAATCATTAATAAATAATAAATGTTGAAAATGATCAGTCCTAACACCACCTTCTGTTGCATCCCCCCAAACACCTCCTACAGTTTTGTTTTGCCTCATTGCCATTTTATTCTTATGCTTTATTTATAGTCTAGAAACTAGTTTCGGATCCATATGATTATTTTTACATCTACTCTAAATTTGAATCAATTTAGCCATTAACACCTTTAAAGTGTGGCATCAATTTTTTTGTATAAACCAAACATAAAATATCTATTGCACTTTCTTTTACCTATTTTTTGGTTATATCTTTTCAATTGGAAAAAGAAGGAAAAAACATTTTGTCACTCATTTATAATAATTACTGAGTATATATTATTTATATTAAAGCACAGAGATAGAGGCTAGTGAAAACAATATTCTATGGTAACATGAAAAATCCAGTAATATTTTATTCTTACATTCAACTCATAGGCTAATATGTTCCTAAAATGGTGACCACCACCCAGATAAAATTGCTCATATATAGAGATATAATATGTTCAGCAACAGCACCCAACAGTATAAAACAGGTCAAGCAACTAACTTAAGTACTTCAAAACACCAACAATATATAATAAACAGTAGAATAGCAAATGTATGTGAACTGGATGTGATCAAAATGAGCAGACATGAGAATATTCAAATGAGATGTTCAAAGTTCCTACTGCAATTTTAGGTACTTTAAACACAAATTGAGGTCTCTATAAAACCTTCTTCCTACATTATTGAATTTGCTGATTCATACGGGTTATGTCATATCAATAGTTCTGAAGGTTCAACATTATCTTTGCAATATGCCTTTTACTAGGCCATCTTTGTTTTTCTTTCTCATTGTTAGAACAAATTATTGGAATATATTTTGGTAATGCAATATTTGCATAGATAATTAGGACTTATACAAATAAAATAAGGAAAGGAAGATAATTAATTGGAATCAAACATATTTAAATCCCAATTCCAGCTAAACTCCCAGACCAAAATTATCACGATAATTACACTAAATAATGATTTCTATACTTTCTAGATGTTCATAAAGGCATATTATATAATTTTATAGGTCAAAGACAATATGATAAGTAATTGTGGGAGTTATATTCAGAATAAATATCACTATTCATTACTGACACAAAGACCTGTATGTCTTCCTCATAAAACATACCCATATTAGAGTGAAGTTTATCTGTTAAAGGATGTATATTATATCTACTAGTCTTAAGAAAAATATAGGACTTTTCGTCGTGGCCAAAATTTGTTTCAGAAACCCAAGCTTTATAAATGACAAAAGTGGCCTTTATCAGGCTGGAGATGTAGTTCATGGTTGAGCACCTGCTTAGTGTGCATGAAGCCCTAAGGTCAATCTCCAATACTGAAAAAAAAAATGTGGCTTAGGCCCTTCCAAAGCATAGATATTTCTTTAAAACTTCTCTTTCCCTCCTTCACATATTTACTAAGGGTGAAATTCCACATATAATATTAAGGAAGCATAGGTAAGAAAGATGGAACTCTATACTTGCGCCACCAGAAAGAGTCTTCCAGAAGATACTCTATTGATTCAGGCAGAAGCCGAGGTGACTTTTTCACATAATACAAGAGTTCAGAGTGTTAGGCAACAGGGTAAGAGAAGGTGCCCCGTAAGTCAGCAGAAGCACAATTGAAAATATGCCACCTAGCAATTAGAAATTGGCACTGGGAATGTGTGTGTCCTATTGGTTGAAAATAGAATAAAAGAATTTGAACAAGTATCATTTAGGTTGTGCCTGGGTGCAAACAACCTGTAGAATCTGCTGGATTACAAGGTGAAAAAACAAGAACCACAAAATTAGCTGAATAAATTAACACATAAGTCTTATAAATGTTAAAAATTCTGATTTCTAAAATTGTAATAAAGTAAAGTAAAAATAATTGTAGTAAATTGGGGAAAGCAATTATAACAAAGGAAAAGTTAGTGTTATGAGAATAAGTATTTCTCCAAAATATGGCAAAAGGCAGTAATGGATACTGCACAAAAGAAGAAATAGAGTGAACGAATACTGACCTATATAATTGAATATAAGCAATAAGGATTTAGGATGTTGTTATTTTACAAACATTCATTAATGATAATGCTAAAAGTTAGACTCATTCTGATAGTGGCAGGGTTATTGAAACAACATTTCTAGAAAGCACTGTGGGGTTATGTATCACAATATATTTAGGGAAAAATGGGTATCATGATGTGACTTCATAGTTTCTAAGTATAGCAGTGTCTGCCATATAGTACCAATACATTAATTAGTGAATAAATGTATTTTTTTAAGATTCTTATTTTGGTATTGGTACTAAGATTCACTATAAGAACTTTCCAAATCATTAATTAAGTAGCTGCATAAAATTCATGTTCATAGTCTGCCATTTCGTTATGAAGTCAGGTAATGATATATCAAAAGCTATCATTCAGTGAATTCCCATGAAATTATCTGAAGAGAGTGAATTTTGAGATGACGTGTCTACATCAAATCACAGTCAAACTCTTATACTGGAAATTTATTTTTGCTTTATTTACTAAAAATAAAGTTATATCTTTTAGGAATGATCCACTTTTAAAATATTCCTTTTCTCTACATTTTCTGACCCTGGTAAATTAATTCACTGTAAGTAGTGTTATTTTTTTTTAAGGCGTGGATGTGCCAGGACTTTAAGAAACAGGGTCTTCCACAATTTTGCATTAAAGCACAATCTTCTAGAGGGCAGGAATGATAGATTTAACTTGCAGCATAGTAAAAAATTTAAATAATTTTTGTGACAATAGTACTATGTCATGATTAATTTTATTCAAAGTTCAAACTGTTATTAGAAATAATTATTCTATAACACATCAACTTGTTTTAGGGGGAAATTTTTCTGTAAGTGATTGAATGATCTTATGTTGTGAGCTAGACCATGTGGGAGATTCTTCAGGAAGCAAGTCCTAAATTAGCTCCCTTAAAATTAATGAGAAACCCCAACTTCATCTTTTGGTGGAAAATTACTATAGAAAAATTTTTGAAAAAGTTAAATTGATGATAAAAAGCATGAATGAAGACATTTGGTTAATTTGAGCAGATAATGAATTTTTAATATGAAATGTTTTGTCTACTCACATACAAAGTGTTACCTTATCTAAGTTTCTTTGATTAAATGGCACCAGAGAATATTAGAATTGGTTTCCGGCCAGTTTCATTATCATTCCTCAGAACATTAGGGAATGTATTAGATATATTCTTTGACCTTTTGAGTAACATATTGAATTTTAGAATGAAACAGTATAAGCAACAATAATTTTCTTTCATATTATTTGAGCTATATTGCATTTCATTTTTCTTCTTTTATCCTGATGAATCCTTAGAAAAATGAACATGCTGTGTTTAAAAGACAAATAGAAAACATTTATCTTGAAGATAGAACACTTACAAATCAATCCCCAAATATCAGGCATAAATGAAGCCCAATAACTATGTGTAAGTGGCCAAAGTGATAAAAAAGATGAACGACAGATATCTGGATGCCTACTTCTCCAACTTTAGTGCATGGGAAACTCCCAAAGTCTCCCTGAAGTTCAGAGACTGATTCAGGAGTTCTAATATGAGGCCCAAGGTTTTTCTGTTTCTAATCCAAGTAATGCCAATGCTCTTCATCAACAGGTCAGACTTCAAGAAGAACCATTTTCAATCACACATTCACTAAATTCAACTATGAGTAAGCACTATTCAGACAACAGAATAAACAGGACTAGAAGTTCCCATCTGCATCCTTGAAAATAGATAGCATCCTATTTTTGAAATACAGAAGGTTTTCACAAGTCCCTATTAATCCTAGCGAGGCTCTCTGTGAATCTTCCATAGGCTTTTCAGCACGCAGCCATGCAGGAAGACTCTCTTCTAGTCTAAATGTATGGACAGTGTCATTTGTAGTCACTATTAACAAGTAAATCATCAACAATTCCTGGGTGCAGGAATTGGTAATGAGAGCACAGCAGTTAGGAACATGAGGAATCCCCTGTTGCTGTTTGATTGGTTTGGGGTTTCTTTTGTTTTGGGGGCTGGGGAGGGAACCCAGGGCTTTGTGCATACTATGCAAGCACTCCCACTGAGCCACACCCTGGCCCTGTCCTTGGATTCTTAAAATCCAGTTACAAAACCACATAAATGATGTCAGCTATAAATATGGAATTGCTCATGGTTAGGGTAAGTTGATGGGAACACAGTATGTAATAAAGAAAATTATAACTGAGAGAAGAAGATGCTTATAAGAACGAAGAGATACCGAAGAGGTGACTAGCTACAGGTTTTAAAGAAAAGTTGAGATTTGTTTTTTTAAAAAAATGGAATACTTTCCAAGTGTGTCTCTTTAGAATATATGTGAACTATGATATTCTGAACTTTTAGTACAATTTTATAGAAATACACCATCCCACATGATCCGACTTAAAAATACTATTCATTCTGTAACAAGACAACTGCAAAAGGAGAGATTAAACAGACTTCTTATTGAATAGGCACTTAAAACTATCAGACTTTTTTCACTATGCCAAAAATGAGTCTCTTTGGAGCATATTAAACTTTCTTTTCTGAGGAAAAAGATGGTATGCAAGATAGAGAGATGGCAGCGAGTCAATTTATAGGAGAAGCCTATGCCTTCAGGGAAAGAAGGGAATTAATCTCAGAGACTGAATTAAAGGAGATCAGGAAGTAGGCCACTGTGATGGTCCTGGCAGAGAAGGACCCCCAAAATGCAAAAAGCAGATCTGTTAAGAGAAAATTGGGAGTCGAGTCTGAAACTTTGGGTCTTCAGTGATTTACTGACATATGTACGTGGGTGCCTGATGATGAAATTCTTAAAGACTTAGACACCCTGAAATAGTTGTTTGATGAAAAGAGAAATGAATGAACTATGAAATATGAACTGAGCAGAGCTACAATCTTGTCCCCCAGAGCAAGGATCCACTGTGCCCTGAGCAGCTGCAGAGGGAATCTGCTGCTCCAGAATTTGGCAGGACTATTCACTCCATACTAGGTATCTGCAGAAAGCAATCTCTCTTAATCACTCTTGTTCTTACCACACTGGTTTTTTATGAGCAAAATTTCACCTTCCCCTGCTAAATTTGCTCCTAAAGTTTATAAACAAATTAGGATTTCTTAAATAAATTAGAAATTTAGGGAAAGTCATTATATTGAAGATAATTGGACTTCTTGCTACTAGGCCGTGTATAATTAATAAGAAAAGTAAATGTCCTCATATGTTTACATGAATTACAGTTCCTTCATACATAAATATATTGAGTGGCAGACATAGTACTAAGTAAAATGAAAGAAAAAAAGGAGTTACAAAACCTTATTCTTATAAATTGTACTATCCTGAGAGCCTATCCATAAGCCAATAGAGCTTCCAAGCATTTAGAGTGAACTGGGCAGATAGATACTGGGCAACCTCCTATTAACATGTAACAGACTAAGGTCCTCAAAAACATTAAAAGCTCTTTCCAGAAAGGTAAATGGGCCCTAGTACTCCTGAGAAAGGCAATATTCCATACAGGAGAACATAGATCTATAGTCATTGCAAAAGGGAAAGATGAGGCAGGGAATGTTGAGGTAGTCACATAGCACATAATATTTAAATTTCATTCAATTATGTGCAATATCTTTTTAAAGAACTAACTGATACCAGCATGTTTGTTATTTATGAAAACACCAGAGGACAAAGGACACATGGAGAGACAATTTGCCTTACAGCATGTTTTGTCCACACACAACTTTAGTCTCTGAGATGAACTGTGCATATTAAACTCTTTTATATTTACAAATATTTTTTTTCTTTCTGATGCTGCTGCCATCAAATGATATCAAATAATTACTGAAATAAAACACAAGTTTCAAATACTTCTAAAACATTGGCCACTAAAGCACTTAATGACTGGCAGATGCTCAAAACTAATAGTACACTTCAGGCTGCAGTTTAACAAGTTTAAACTAAATGAGCACAGATTATCTTATGGGTTTAGTGTCCAAAAATAATTTTAGAGTCATGCAATTTTTCATTTACTGTGTCTGGTTTATATTTTAAAAGCATATCAAGTAGCAGCAGATAAGAAGACATGATGTATTCTTTGGGTAAAACATTTGTTTCATGCCAAGTTTCCACTCAATCTAAATTACTTTCATAAAGGTGTGTTTTTCAGCTGGATATTTATTTTACTCCATTCAAACTCAAGATTTTGTCTTTGAGGCTAAGCAACATAAACCATTCTCCAAAGAATCTAATATATCATTCAGAGATAGAAGTAGGAACAGAGATAGAGGGGAGGAGAAAGGTGGAGAAAGCTATGATGAAATTCCTAGACTCATATACTTATTAGTTGTAATAGTGAGACTGAATATGATAAGAATTAATTTCCATTGCCAATAATCCCAGGCTATCAAACCAGTTGCAACCAACACTTGTCTCATTAAGTGACACATTCTAATCATCACCTCAGAGAAGACTTGCAGAACATAGATATAAGTGTAAATGTCTCTTTAGTGCCTTCAAATATTTAAGACATAAGCCCAATGTCAGTACACAGCCTGTTATTTGCTTGTTAACTTTAATGCTTATATGTTCTATATAGACATGAATTTCAGTGTAACAAAATTAAGTAGAAAGCAATTATAGATTATTATGACCCCAGATTTTGAAGATTTTATTTGACTTCAGTTTTGCCCTTGGAGAAGCAATGTTGTTGAGGACTCCAGTATCCCAGTGTCCCACATTCTCCCTTTCACACTCCGGTCTAATAGCACCCAGCACTATAAACTGTCTATACTGCCCAAGTTTGTCTTTAGTATTAAAGAGAATAAAGTGCTTGCTCTTAAGAGCACACACTTTCCAATTAAGTATAATTGGGTTCAAAGCCTGACTAAGCAATGTTGAGTGGTATTGTATCAGTCATTTAACCTACTTGTGCCTCAATATCTCATCTATACAAAAGGACATATGTGACAGGGTCAATATGAAATGCACTGGAATATCATACTTGGAACACTTATCAGAGTGCCTGACTAGTGAATACTTGAGGAATGGTAAAAGTTTTTATTGTTATAGCTCACACCAAGCAAATCAGTGTTCCAAACCAAGACCTTGGTTTCTTTAAATCCCAAGTTCTATTCTGGTGTATATTTTGTGCCGTTTGTCGAAAATTCTATTCTTTGTTGAGAGATAAAGGGGAAAATGATGCTCAGAGAATATTTCAAATTATTTTGGTGGACAATTTAGCAGTGATATTCAATAGCCCTGAAAATGTATGTAACTTTTGAGCCAGCCAACAATTTTCTAGGAAATAAACACAGAGATCTACAAAAGTTTTCTGTAAAAATGCTTATTTACACATGCTTATACTGATAAAGCTTTGGAAATCAATTAAATATCCAATAATATGTGCTACCCAAAATAAATATGAAACACAAACAATAGCATACTCTGTAGGCTATTAAAATGATTTTTAAAAATTTTCTTTTTAAAAAGAAGGATTTGGTGATATGAAAATATGTTCAATAAACAAACAACAAAGTGGGGTATATATTGTAATGCCAACTTTCTAAAATGAAATAACAATATGTGTATGACTATTTAGCACAGGAGATTTACATGTTTGGGAATTTTAAGGTGTTTTTCTCTATTTTGTAGGGTTTTTTTAATGAGCTTATATTAATATTGTGACAAAAAATCATGATATTTTTAAACATGGCCTCTGGAAAGCCCTTTCCAATGTGAACCTAACAGAGAAATTTTTAGACAGGGCACTAAAAAAGATACTGGTCTATTTAGTTTCAGAATTGTAGTACCCCAAACCAGCAATTGTTCCAAGTCTAGCTCATTATTAATAAAGGGAGATGGATCCTATTGTCACATTATAGTCTGTGTAAAATAGATTTCCTTGACAAATTTGATAAATGCTTTTCTCTTGTGAAAAGACCTCCCAGGTGTCTTTAACTTAATATCTTTGTTCCAACAATTATCTTAAATTAATTTAAATCTAAATACTCCTATTATTTTAAACTAAAATTTTATGTTAACATAAGTAGAATATTTGAGAAACATGATGAAGCATGTTATGATATATATTTCACAATAGCTTTCTTTCCCTTTTGGGAGGGTTTCATAAAATATCAAACACTGCCTTCCCCCAGGATTTGTTGAAATGGATAAATTTATTAACAAAATCCTATTTCCTTGGACTACCACTTTCAGATTTTCCTTCTTTACAGTGGTTCCTCCTCATCCTTCTCTGCCCTGAACCTGTCTATTCAGGTACACTTCTACAACCTACAGGGGAGGATGGAATTTAGGCTTTGGAGGACATAGCCACTGAAAAAGTTAAAGTATCTTCTAACACCCCATAAATAATGAATATGCAACAAAGTTTGGAGATGTTCACAATGATGACTTTTATTTTTTTATTGTTAGTGATGACTTTTTTAATGTGTCATTCAAAATTTACTTTATTTTGGATGGAAATAGTAAAGACAATAGAATAAAACAGACATAACTTTCCTATGTTCATATATGAATAAATCACCAATGAAACTCTACATCGTGTAGAATGGGATCCTAATTAGGATAAGTTATACTCCATACATGTTTAATATGTCAAAATATACTCCACTGTCATGTATATAAAAAAAAACAAATTTTTTAAACAAGAAAAGTTTATTTAAAAAGAATACTTAAAATGTTATTTTTATTTCTTATTTTTCTGCTGTTAGAATTCCACGTTTGCTTAGCTGCTCCTGCGTGACTCCAACACTAGGCATCCTAAAACGTAAGTTAATAATGAACCCTGATCATCATTATTTTAGACCAGGTATTTGGGGCATGGTAAAGGGAGGATTCTTCTAACAGCATTGCATGTTGTTTAGGTGGTTATTCTTCTAAATGTTTAAATGTGCAAATGGACTAAGACCAGAGGGATGGTCAAGCAAAAAGGATGGATG
This sequence comes from Spermophilus citellus, assembly GCF_964194105.1. Taxonomy (NCBI): domain Eukaryota; kingdom Metazoa; phylum Chordata; class Mammalia; order Rodentia; family Sciuridae; genus Spermophilus; species Spermophilus citellus. The sequence goes on along the minus strand of NC_138182.1, from coordinate 198,288,389 downwards.
AAGTCATGTCCTTCCTTCCCTCACCAAGTTCAGTATTCACTAGGCCACTGGAAGGATGGTTACTTCCATGTCAACCAGCTGTCCCCAAAGACTTCTGTAGAACTATACATACACCTAACATTGTTGGATGGGAGGCCACTGAGTTGACCATACTTTTAGAAACTTTTAATAATGTTACTGAGTAAAGTTGCATAGAGGTATGTTAAGAATTTATTCTTGAGACCCCATTGACCAAGATTTTAATCCTGGACTCACAAACTTACTAAGCATGGGAACTGTAAATGCCTCAACTTCCTCATGGGTAACATAAAACTAATAATAGTGACTTCATAGTTATTGTGAAGATTAAGTGTGTTGAACAAAAAGCAGTGCCTGAAATATAACAAATACAAAATAAATGAGTAACCATGGAAAAGAGCAAAAAAGTGATAAGACTTTAGGCAACTGAGGCAGACAAAAGCTAGATCAGACCAGGCTTTGGATGGTCTGCTCTGGAGTTCAGATTTTTATTTTCTCCAAGGATAACCACATCTAAGGATATGGTTTTAATTACATGTTTAACACTCAGTACATGGAGAGATATATGTGTAGATAAATCTGACACCACACTATCTGGCCAGAAGATAATTACTGCAGGTCATCTGAGACCAGGAACCTCTAGACCAAAGAGAAAGTCAGATAGATGACTCTGAGCCACACCAGGCAGAGCTGGAATGACTGATTGCTTTTTAACAGCGGTAAGACATGGAGTAGTCATTTATCGGAAGATTCAGAGGTTAGATTCAGGAAACCTGCCTATTTACGTAAGGTTTTTGCCAATCCTAGTACAAGCAAAGGTAAATTCCATAATGTGAATCTCTACTCTCTCAATATGAACAGCTCCACAGGATCAAAGAAAAAAGTGTTCACTCTCTTTCTACTCAATCTTTCAGCACAAAGTGCCTTGGGAACAGACTGGTATTATTGCTCTAGAAAGTTAAATTGCATGCCCATTTAACATAAATGTGCCTTATTAAAAAGAAAAAGAATGACTATTTAGAGTTAATGCCAACTACTGATTAAAACGGAACTGTAAGCCCAAGGCAATCTGAACCTGCTGCGCACCAAATCTCAACAGAAGTGAGTCGCTCTGGAAGAGATATAGAGTTTCAAGGTGGGCTCGGCTTTAGATGTGAGGGATGTGCATGGGGAATATGGCCACTTAGATTGTAGACAGAGCCCCTTGTTACTTACAAAAGCAAACTTGTGAAATTCAGAAAGAAAAGGCAGGTGTACATTGTAGTGTCTAGAAAATATATACTTAAGACATTTTAATGTAAAAATTATGTGAGGCTGCCAAGCATGTAAAGTAGAATTTGGAAAATTTTCATCCCAGAGGTTACAGAATATTTTAACCTTAGGAACAACCTGATGAACAAAAGTTAGCACTTTTAATACATGAAGCAGGATTGTGAATTATCAATGGCTATCAGAGTGTTAGTATAATTGATCTTTATTAATCTAAAGAGTCAACCTCAGTTTAGAGAATATAAGCACTGAGGATGCTCCAGAGACAAATGGACATATTATACACATGAGAAGATGATATAAACATTATATTTATCTGCATGAAAGACATTTTGTAAAGTATAAAAATAGATTGTATATTATTATATCTACTCTAATATCATTTTTAGGAAATACATTTCCTAGATTTTAATGGGGGAAAGACTATAAGGATAACATGAAATTGTTAACTGCATTTAACTCTTAGAAATGATATATGTGATCATTATTTCATTACATGTGATTTTTATGATAATTACACATATATATTTACATGATAAAGTAAAACCACCAACCTTTAAGTCAGATTATACACAGAAACTGACCTAAACTATCCAAGAATTCTGGACATTCTAATTCCCAAAGCAAACCAACAGATTCACAATAGATTAAAATGCCTAATTGATGCAGTGTAAAAATATCTTGAGGATCCATTTAAGTGCCCTGCTGAATGAAGATTCCTTCATTTCATATTCCTGTGACTTGGTCTTCACACTGGAATGAGAGATGACTGTGCCATGGGGACAAGAGCAGCTGGCTAGCTGGACAGCATTCTCATCTGGCCATCTTGAGGGAAATGCCGTTACTGACAATGCTGGGAAACACACAGAGTGAGCCCATGCAAAAGATCTGGATCAAGGCCAGCAAGTTTTCTTCCCCTGGTATCTGGTGAATGCTAAATTAATACTTGCTGAATGACTGACTATTTAACCAAGATGTAATTGGAGAAACCTTAGACATTGCAACAGATGTACCTCTCCTCCAGTATGCCTCAGAGAGCTGCGTGATTTCACAGACACCTGCCCATGCATGACACGATCACAAGCTTTGCATCCACATATACACTCAATCTGAATGACTTAAGTCAATCTCTGGCATCAATGAAACCCTGTACTCTTCTCCACATCTTTTAGAATCCCACATCAGAGTATCACTTCCACAAACAAGCTGTGTTAGTCTAAAATTCATGTACACATTATTCAAACAAAGTCATTTCTCCACAAAACAGATTTCTATCACAGCACCAAGAGAACTGTCATCAGGATTTTCAGAAACACACATTAACTATGTAGCAGTATTATAGCCTTTTACTTATAAAATTCCCTTCCTTTTAAATATAGAAAAGGAAAAAATTTAAATCCTTTTAACAAAACAAAGCAATATTGAAGTCCATAGTAAAAATAATAGTATGTTCCCCCTACTCACCCAGGACTGCCACTATCCTATAGGACAATTTTGTGTGAACTTAAAATAAGTACTCCTTTATCAAGATCATATATATATGATCTTGAGAAAGGGATACACACATACACACACACATATTTCTGCTTTATTGCGCAATATTAATGTGCATGTGTGGATGACACCTGAATGTAGCTTGGACGAGGAACGTACATAACAATCTCTCCACATTAGTAGGGCATGTTGACATGCTCTCCTTGATGTATGAGCATGTTCTGATCTAGCCTCTCCTCCATTAGTCCATTAGTCCAGCACTCTGCCAAGGATCACAGAATTACCAAGACTGCCACGTACTCTTATGTAAGCTAAAGTATGTGTAGGATGTGACCAATAACCTCATAGATAGGGATCCCTTGAAAACCACACAAGTTGTGCAAATATTGACATAGGATTCACCTTATCCTCCTGCTCCTTCGCAGTTTTGTCCACCAGGGGTAATAGAGGTGTGCATGTAGTTGAAGTCATTTCATATTTTATTAAGATATGGGTGTATGTATAAATGTGGCTGTATAACCAATGTGATCCTGCAATCTGTACACGTGGAAAAATAAGAATTCATACCCCATTTGAATCAAATGTATGATATGTCAAGATCATTGTAATGTTTTGAGCAACTAATAAAAAAATTTTTAAAAAAATTTAAAAAAGAAATGAATGACAGAACCCATTAAAGATTTTTTTTTTTTTTTTTTTGTATCTACAAAGTTTCACTGGATCTACGTTAAGGAAAGTTGTGCTTTTTCACAGAGACCCTTTGAAACTTTAGATGCCACAAGGCAGCTTCAAGTGGTAGATGTTAATACAGCGTGTGCTTTCCCCTACCTATACTTGAAACATAACTTGCAAACTCAAGGGAAACTTTTCCATTCTATATTCAAATGGCAATAGGGAGATTTGTAATATATGTCTGTATCAAATTTGGTGTGAAAATGTGTTTTGTGGAACTTGTGAAAACTCACATTTGAGGCATCTTTCTAAATAAGACCATGTGGAGCACATTTTATACCCACCAGGTTTTTATACTTGATCTCTCTAAATGACAGTATATGGGTTTCAGATCAAATTAAATAAAATGTGGAGGGCTGTCTTTCCATGCATTCTAAAATGCTATTTTCAATAGGAAAACCAGAGCTTGACATTGCATTTCTATATGAGTAAAATGAACCTAGTATGGAGAAAAAAAATAATAAAAGTTTTGTTTTGTCATTCATTCCACTAAAATATCAGAAACTGATTTTAGGTATGTTTAACAAATATAAAGAATTTGTGGAATAAATTTGTTAAAATTCACCTATGAATGTACTGAATAAGTAATCCAAAGATTTTTTTGTTTGTTTCTATTTTGTTGCTCTTGAAAAAAACCTAATTATCATCAACAGAAAAAGATCTATTAAGACATTTTATAGCAATATAATAAAGGAAATCGCTTTGTAGTTAACTTAGAAGAAAAATGACCTGCATATTTTCTACTCCTTTGCCTGGGATAGGACTGATCCTAGATCAAATGTTGAAAGAGCTGCTATTTTTCCTACCACCTCTTCACTGTCTCCATGCACCAGTTCTTCCTCTGAGTCTCCTTTTCTCTTCCTTGATTTCCTCTAACCTTTCTACTCACTCTTGCTCAGGCACTTTCCCTTCCTCATTTACTAAAGGCCTGATTTATGCCTGCTAATTTTATAAAGCCATACAGATTGAGACAGCCCTGCTAAAAATGCCAAAATTTTAACTACTCCAGCAATAACTAATTGCATTTCTCAATGGCCAAAATTTATTATAACGACAACAACAAAGAAAAGTGGAGTAATGTTGGGAATTTGGGATCTTCCAAATGACCAAGAGAAGAGAGATGTAATGGCAAAGTCTCTTTAGCACTCTTTTGTTTACTCTGTGCTGACACATGTATTAACACAATCTTTATGGATGCATCCATACTTCAGCCTAGGAAAGGAGCTGTTACTTAAAAATCACGGCCAGTAACTGATTTTTAGATAGAAAATGAGACTGGAGAACATCCATACTTTGCAGATTGGTCCTGCAGATACTGCCAGTGAACAGACTGGTTTACGTAGGTGGTGTTCAGCACAAATGAAGCCACTCTTCACAAGGGCACAGTCAGACACACCATTTAAGCTAATAATTGAAATAGATTGAACTTCTTTTATGACTTGAATCCTAAATTTAAATTTGGCAACTCCAGTCAGATGCTTGAGAAGCAATTTACTAAATAACACCCCAGTGACCTGGAAGTAGGAATGTTTCTCCCAACCCCCAAATTTACATCTAGGTATTTCTTCACTCAGTACCACTTGTTAAATAGAAGTGATGGAAATACCAGTTACTCTTAGAATTCTAATACCATTATTTCCTGTTTTACTTCAACTTGAAGATGCTGTGTCTCAGGGTAAAATTTTAGATCAAGCTCTACCTTCAAAATTGCTCATTCTACATAAGTAGTTTGGTCTTAGGAAACAGCATAGTAATTTTATTACTACTTCCACTTACATGATGTTTTTCACTTTTCCAAGATCTTTTTCATTTTCCATTCAATAACGTTATGAGAAGGAAAGGCAGGCATTATCCCCTAGGACAAACTAGGTGACACTTGCAAAGAGAGATTCTATATTTAAGGAGACACAGACACCAAAATGAAGTTTTCATTTCTGTCTACTGCAGTTATCCTTTTCAGCAAAACTCTCCTGTGGAAATTCTTATCATTATCATTGCTTTATCTTCCAAGCTAAATATGCCCCACCTACCACCAAAATGAGATCATGTAAGAGCACAGTAAAGAGGCATCAAGAATAATCCTGTATAGGAAGAGGGAGCATGGGAGGAATAGACAAACTCTAGATAGGGCAGAGGGTTTGGAGGGGAAGGAAGGGGACATGGAGTTAGAAATGATGGAGGAATGTGATGATCATTATTATCCAAAGTACTGTATAAAGACATGAATTATGTCTTCATACAGTATGAAGACATTGGTGTGAATATACTTTGTATACAACCAGAGATATGAAAAATTGAGCTCTATATGTGTAATAAAAATTGTAATGCATTTCACTGTCCTATATAAAAAAATGATATGGAATAGTTTGAAATATAGGTATAATATGTATGTATGGACTTGTATAATCACCAAGTTGAATAATCATTTGTAATTTTTCTTAAAAATATAAAACATATTGTTAATGGAAAAAAAGAACAATCCTGTTTGTGTTTGTTTTTTTGGTTTGCTTTTTTTTGTAATTGCTCTTACTTGAAAAAAGCAAAGACTATTCAGAAATACCATCAGTAAAAATCATACACTGAAAGTGAACTTTAAGCAAATCCTGAGCAAATTTTGAGAAGGTTGGTTAATTTACATAGAAGGGATTAATTGTTCATGAAATACTGAGGATGATAATGAGCACCAGAACTAGTCAAAAAGAAAAGAGCTGAACCACATGAGAAACAGTACTGACTAGGCCATGTCTTGCTGAAAGTTTTCCACCAATTCCTGGTGAGGAAAACATATCATCAATTCCTGATGAGGACAATCATATCAGAACTTAAGAGCAGATTAATTTTAAAAGTTCATTACTGATTGGTAAGTAGCATTAATGCACTGCTTTAATTCTGTAGTATAAATTCAGCCATGTTCTTTAATGTTCCTGTTTTCATCACAAAGCCCTGAACTAAATGAATTCATATGTTATGCTGAAAGACAACTATGTAGACCAGATGGGCCTCTCCACATTTACCATTCTTATATTTACAGTGGACAAGCCAAAAAAAAAAGTGTATCACCATTTAAAGAGTATTGCTTTAATGATTTTTATTCCTATTCAAATTTGCTGCATGTGACAGTACTGATTAAAATATGAATTTATTCAGCAGTTAATGAAAACACAGTATGTTCCAAGCCTTATGCTATGTGTTGGGGATACAGATACAAACCCTTGAAGAGCTCAATGGTTTTAGAGACAGATGTGTCCACAGATAACTTAAAGTACAAAGTGTAAATACCATTCCTAATCTATAAAAGGCACTGTTGCAGAGTGAATAGATGAGGTGGAAATAACAAGGAGGGGAAAATTTATTACGAAAAGTTCATAAAATCAGACAATATCAACCCCATTTTGTTTTGTTTTGTTTTGTTTGTTGTTGTTGTTGTTACTAGGGTTTGAACCTAGGGCCTCCCAGATGCTATGTTAAAAATGGACCACTGGATTACATTCTGTCCTTTTTAAAATTTTTATTTGGAGACAGGGTCTTGCTATATTGTTCACACTTACCTTGAATTCAAGATCCTCCTGCCTCAGCCTCCCAAGTAGCTGGGATTAAGACATGCACTGTTGCACCTAGCTCAACTCTGATTTATTTTAACTATTGCATTTAGCACCATCTTAAGTTATTTTGTTAATGTTTGAGGACAATTTCATTGTCAGCTGTTGCTACTCCAAGATTTTTTGCAATGTTGAAGATTGAACTTAGTGTCTCATTCATTGTAGGCAAACGCTATACCACTGAGCCACACACACCCCTCGTCTCTTGCAACTCTAGCTTTTAGGTTTCATGGGATAGAGTTTTCTCTATTCCCATCATGTTCCCATATCTATAGCAGTGCCTGAAATGTAGAAAGAGTTTGCTATGAGTTAAATTGTGCCCTTCAAAACAAGATACACTGATGTCCTAGCCCCAAATCCTTAGACTATGACTTTACTTGGATGAAGTTTTTAAGACATAATCAAGTGAAACTGAGGTCATTAGGGTGAGACCTAATCCAATATGACTAGTGTTCTCACAACAAGTGGACATTTGAACACAGATAGAACAGTAGAGACAAAGTGATATGAAAGACATGGGGAGAAGATGACTATCAGAGGCCTCAGCAGAAACCAAAACTCCAAGTCCTTGATTTCACAATTCTAGGCTCTAGAATGTAAGACAGAAAATTTCTGTGGTTTATGCCACTGCTAAGAGCCATTGCCAAGTAGGAATGATGCATGGAAATTTTCTTGTCAGCCTACCCCATGTTGCTTAGAGGAAGGACTCTCCATTGTGGAAATGGGCTTGTCTTAGACTCAGGTCATTTGCAGTCACATTGCATGTATGCTTGAGTAAGGTGACCTTGCTCAAGGACCAGGGCGGATCCGGGTTTAGGGTGGATCAGGTTTTAGGGAGTATCCCGCTCCTTGGGTTTAGGGCAGTTCCAGGTTTAAGGTGTACCCTGCCGGGAATAGGGCATATCCTGCTGCCTCAGGCATGCCCGATCCTTGAGTTCCCGTTGAGTTCTGGTGGGATTCAGAAAGTATTTGGGATTCAAAGCCTGGTGGAGTACGTGAATTTTGCGGCAGAACTTGAATTTCCCCAGAACGTGATTGTAGAGTGCCGGTGTGAGTTCAGGAATAAAGAATTGCTGTTTGAATCTACAAGGCTGTGAGTGGCTCGTGATTTGGTGCCCAGCCAGACTGCGGCAAGCCACCAAGTTTATGATAACTTGTTATGGCAACTCTAGCAAACTAATATAGAACAAGATATGATTGTGAGGGGAAGAAAGTTCATCATCTCTTGATGAACTAAATTAGAGGAGATATGGATGTAATGTTAGAATGGATAGATCTGACTGGACCTTGTGATAAATTGGAACCTGAAAGTTAGGGAAGGTGAGGAATCAAGTAGAATTTAATCCTAATTGCTATAAGAAAGATTAAAATATAGAAGAAAACCAAATTTTGATGTTCTAAGTGCATGTCTGGGTATGTTTGTAGAAGGCAGGCATCTTGATAGAAGGAGTCAAGGTTTGGGTAAGCACAAGCACCACGTTCATATGAACAAACACTGAAGCAGGGGAGAATAGAGGCCTAGAACTAAGAGGATGGGAAATAAGGATTTGAGAGTCCTCCAGGACTGCAAACTGTGCTTGACAATATAAGTGTAATGAGAGTTACTAGGGAAAATACAAGTCGTGAAAAGAAGAGGCTCAATTGTGCATTTTCTTATTAAAAAAATCATGGTTGAAGAAAAAGAACAAGGATTCAAGAAGAGAAAGAAGAGTAAAATGAGAGAACATAATTCTGTAAGACTAAAATGAAGAGGGATTTTCAAGAGATTAAGGGTTGTCAATTGTATCAGACTTCGAAGCTGAGTCAGGAAGGATTGGGACTGAAGGCATCCTTTTAAAATGGATTATACACTTGTATTATCTGTGAATCCTCTGAGTTAGATTTAAGTGTGGGGATGGCTGAGGAGTGAAGGGATTTTAGGGAACAAAACTGTATTTTCAAAACAGAGTATTGAGAATTCTAAAGGCATATCCCAGGGTCAATTAAACAATGAACCTGAGAGCATATTTACCTGTTGTATGGTGTCAATTTCAGGGATTCCCTCAAAGTTTAACAGCAATTCCAAAATGCTTTAAAAAAATGCTTCATCAATTTTAACCAAATGTATGAAAATGATTATGGTTAGTGTCTTTGAAAATTTGACTGTAAGAAACCACATTTCCAAAAGCTCCTGTGTTAATGCAGGAAGTGAAATGATGAGAACCTAATTAATAGATTAATACATTTGATGAATTAATAGTTTTAAAGAACTATTATATTGGGTGAGAATGAAAGATAAGTGGAGTGTGGCTGAGGGAGGTGGGTCACTAGGAGCATGCCCTTAGGGATTTCATCTTTTCCCATTGGCTCCTACTTCTATCTGCTTCATGGCTACTGTAAGAGAGTAGCTTTCCTCTGCCATGCCCATCTGCCATGATGCTTCACCTCACCTTGGGTCCAGAGTGATGGAGTCAGCTAACCATGGACTGAACATCTGAAACCATGAGCCTAAAATAAAATTTTCCTCCTTTAAGTTATTCTTGTCATGTATTATGTTTACAGTGATAAAAACCTAACATACATACATATATATATATATATATATATATATATATATATACACTTTGCTAATTTTAATGTAAAATTATATATATAACATGTAGAATTTGATTTATTAGGAAAATCTTTCAAAATACAAAAACTTCAAACAGGGAATTGGATAGAAAAAATACCAAAAAAAATGATTGTAAAAAAAAATTCCAATATTTTTGACTGGCTTCAGAACAGATTAACTTATTACTAATAAAGTTTCCAATAATAATATTAGGCAGTATGCTCCATAAAGGCAGAAACCTAATCTGCTAAGCACATTCACATTAAGAAACTCAACCTAGTGAAGGATATTTATAGTACTTAACTGAGCTATACTATAATTTACATGTACATTTTCATTGAGCATAAATATAATTATTTCTAAAACAAATTTTTGCTTTAGAAAGAATGAGACGAACAACATGATATGTACATATGTTGGTCAGCTTTGCATCACTGTACCCAAAATACCTGACAAGGAAAACTTGGATGACAGAAAGTTTATTTGGGCTCATGGTTTCAGAGATTGAGTCCATGGTGGGACAACTCCACTGATCTGGGCCCAAGGTGAGTCAGCACATCATGGCAGAAGGGCTTGGGGAAGGGAAACTGCTCAGGGCATGGCAGCAGCAGAAAGAGAGAAAGAGTGTAAAGGAGCACAAGATAATTGAACCCCAGTGACCCTCCTCCTGCAGCTACACCATGCCTGCCTATAATTATCACTCAGTCCACTCAAACTGGGATGGGCTGATTAGGTTACAGCTCTCCTAATCGAAACATTTTGCCTCCAAACATTCCTGCGTGAACACAGGAGCTATTGAGGGATACCTCATATCTGAACCATAACAGCACTATATTAAAATTAATGTGTGTACAGTCTTGTCTACTAAAACATCAAAAGTATAAATGAGCATTTGTAGAAATTTTACTGGCATCATGCTCCAGATAAAGTTTGCTAAAGCAGAACAATGTGAAACTAATTCAATTTCTAAACTTCAAGTTACAATAAACAACATTAAATGTTACTGCAACAATATCATTCTCAGCACAGTATGACTTCTTATACCATTGCAGAGAAAGATAACCAAATTTAGGTATAAAGCAGATTTGTTTTTATTCTAAGCTTCACATAAAATCATTTTGCTCAATACACTTATGAACAAGTTGGTCCATTTAGCTGCCAGCTATTTTTTTTTTCAGCTCTAAACTTAGATCTGTAACTTCCAACACATTTGATCAGTGTATGTCATTTTTACAAAGATTAATTGCACAAAGAGATAATCTTTTAAATAAGAATATGAAACATAATATAGATAGATTCAAACTTGGTAAAGGTATTCACATTTAATTCTGTATACCATTGAAAGGTCTTTAAAATTAAACGTTGGAAAAACAGTACTTTCACTTATAAATTAAAGCAGAGGTACAAATTTTGGATAGAGGAATGAAGACATCCTTATACTCATTATACTATTTCATTTTCTCAACATATGTAGGCAGAAATGCAAGAGGACAGTAAGAAGAGTTAACAAAAACAGGATTTGTTACTATTTAATGCTCCAAATAGATCCTATAACTGTTAAACTTTTTAATATTGTTTTCTTTAAAAATAAATTCATATGACTATCCACTGAAATTAAAACAATGTGTTCTTATTCACCTTGGGAAAATTATGGAGAAATACATTACAAATTAGGAAAATTTATTTACCTCTTTATTAAATTAGTTTAAATTGAAAGATGTGAATAACTCTTCTTTATATACATTTTTACATGGACTCATATTCTCTTTTTCTGTGGGGTAAACTAGTATTATAGTATTTTCATGAATGGATGTATTAATAATAATATGACCATTTATATTCAGACTCCAGCAAACCTCACCTTGAGGGACACTTTGTATCATTGACTTGATTCATTATTAGTCTAACTAACAGGATTCCAGCTTCTCAGTATCAGTGTCCTATTTAGTTCTAATTTGTAACATCATAACCTTTGCTTAACCTCTCATTCAGGGAAATCTTACAATTCCTCTTCTAGACGGAGAAATTGCATAAATATTTAAATGTTAATTCAGAGAATGTAAGAATGATGTCAAAATGTCCCTCAGAGCCAAAATCCAGTGGCTCTGGAGTAGTGACAATATCATATGACCTAAAATTCCAAAAGGTGTCACTTTCCCCCTCTGGCTGAAATACTGTTTGTTCATGAATAATTTTAAAAATATCTCCAAGGTCTGAGGTTGTTCTCCCTATAGTCCTTTTATTTTAAAGACAAATGGAAACTTGTCAAGCAGCTAAGAAAACTGTACAAATAATTATGGAGATGCCAGTCAAGAAAGCTGCATTTCCTTACTTTTCATAATGTGGCTTTGATAAGTCAAAAAACTTTTCAACCTGCTTATCTTGTACATTACGCCCACAAAACCCCTGAACTAATTATAGCTTCTGGAACAATGTTGTCAAAATAAAAAAATTATAAAAGTATATAAACTTGATATTAAATTAATTTCAGCAGTCATTCAAATTTGTAATTTAAATACTGAATTTGAGATAAATGCTTCCATTGTTAGGCAGATATCTTATTTTAAGAGTAGTATGAGAATTCTTGACATGCCAAGAGACCCAATTTAAAAGTACTATATATGAGAGTTTGGGATTTGGCAAGATTACATACTCAAAAATAAACTGACGTTCCACATGAAAATTTATTCCAATAAAAATATTGCTGAACTCAACAATTTTCATCTTGTCCACTAGCATTTCATAGATCAAGAGCCTTCTGGTGAAAGGTACATGGAGGTAATTATTGTTCCTTCTTCAATTTTGAAGAGTCATTTCTCTTTTTGTCTTCTTCTGGTCCCAGATTCTACTGAACTAATGAAATAATAGTTACCATTTGCACATTTGAGGACTTGTGTTTTCTGTACTACATGTACACTGTATAATCCATGTGGGTTGGTACTTGCCAAAGTGCATGTAACAATTAGAGTTGAATGATAGTGTTCAGATAACATAAGAGGGTGATGAGCCTGTGTCATGTAATACAGAATTATTGCAAAGTGATCAAGAAAGTATCCTAATGATTTGATAAAAATACAAATGGAACTCTAAGGTTTAAAGGGATGTTAATGCAGAATACCTGATTAATACTCTCTCAGTCAGATAGCTTTGAGAAAACTGAAATTAAACAGTATCATAGTTAACAAAACATAATCACCTGAATAAGTAGTTACAGTTGCAGAGCAGGCACGTATGTGAGAAACGTAAATGTTGTGTTATTAATGTAGTATTACCTGTGTACTTTGTACCAGATCTGTATCACAAATTAAGTAATTGAGAAAGGCATGCCCAGGAAAATGTAGGTAATAAATGACAGATGTGAATCAACTCCAGTTCTTTGGACACTGTGTCCATTACTATTACTATCAAACCACTCATAGTGAATTCCATGGACTCAAAAAGTTCCCCAAAGTATCTGAAGGGCTATCATAATCCCATTCTAATGCCAAGCATATTAAAATAAAAACAAAATATCCACTTGAAATAATTATCAGTTCTCTAAAGAAAGGATATTTAACTTTTGAATATTAAATAATTTTATCATTTTGAAAGATTCACTATTTCCTGCCACATCCACCCACTTTTTTAAATCCACCACATATTGCTGAAAAGTCTAATTCAGAATGGAATGGTCCATTGATCCTAATTTAGGAAGCTTGTTCTTTGCCACAGCTCTCTCCAAGAATCAGAACAGGATCTGTTCTGGAAGTTTATTATAATTGAATCACCTTCATGTAAATTTTTAAACATTGTCTAGAATGTATATCACATATCTTTTTGTTATTTTAATTGTACATACCTATGGGGTATAGGGTGATTGATTCTACACACACTCAACATTTAAAATTTTTTGAATTGGCAAGTAACTAAAATTTCAATATCTATATTTGATATTAGTAATTTTTTCTCCTTGAAAGTTATATTTAATTCAGCGATGGTTCTTATACTAATTGATATCATAGCTTTGTACAGATACTGTATGTTTCAAATTAAATGACAAGTGTTTAGGCAAAAAATATAAAATATATTTTACAATTCCCAGTCCCTAATATCCAGTGACAGGAAAAGAACAGGCACTCAGTAACTTCTGTTACATGGAAGAGACAGATTTCTGTGCTTCTCAAGAGAAAGTTGCAGACTTCTAATTTAGTAACCAACATCCTCTTCTAAATTGCATGGTAACAAAAAGCAGTTTGGAATTGATGTTTAATTTATTTATTTTTTCCTATAAATAACTCTCTTATCTAGGGTATCAGGAAATGCTATGTTCTGTTTAATCAAATATTCTGGATTATAGGTTATTGTTCTACTTAAGTCTGTTCGTATGTCTCTGATGATGAAAAATAAAACCACAATAAAATATGCTTAGCACAGAAATAATACTGAAGTAAAATATGATCTTTTCCTTGGCAACTCAAAATCTATTTCAAAGCCTCAATTTTAACATTATGAAAAACAAAATGGTGTTTGGATGGACCAGGTAATAGAACTCTTTGCTTAATAAGGCATCAAACTATAATTTTCATATTTTCTGCTCTTAAATAAATTAATATAATATTGCTATTATAATAATTATATCACCTCAAAATGTATCTTCTTCCAATGTTATTTTCACCTCTATATATTTTTCAAACATATTGATTTATTTTTTTTTAGCTTTTTTTTTTTATTGGATGTTCACAACTTTACAAAGCTCATGACAAATCATATTTCATAAATTAGAATCAGTTGGGTTATGAACTCCCATTTTTTCCCAAATACAGATTGCAGAATCACAATCGGTTACACATCACATTTTTACATACTGCCATAATAGTGACTGTTGTATTCTGCTACTTTTCCTATCCTCTACTATCCCCCCTCCCCACCCCCTCCCCTCCCATCTTCTCTCTCTACCCCACATATTGATTTATTTTTATCCTTTGTTTTTTGCTAAACATGGAACTATAAATATTTTATATGTTTAGTGGAGAAGTCTTGATAATTACAACTTTCAATAACTGACTAGTTTTCCCTCAGGTTAACTTATAATTTAGTTAAACTTTGGCAATTTTAGTTCTGCTGAGATGAACACCTTACCCCACTATCTGTTTCTTCAAAGTAACTATACTTATCTAAAATTATTTATTTGCTTAATAAATTATTTTACTATTAGAACAGAGTGCTCATAAATTCAGAAGTTGTATGTTTAGAGATTAGTATTGAAGCCACAAAATGTAGCACACCACCACAGATATCATTTAAGACCCACACACATGTTAGATATACTTCTTAAATTGGGACTTTGTGTTGTTTGCTTCTAATAAAATGAATTGATTCAAGTTACAAAATCTGGATAGTAAAGCAGAAATCCTCAGTGGCTGTTACAAAGCGCTTGTAAAACTCAAAGTTAACAGCATGAAGTGAGATGGGAAAGACAGAATGAGATTGAGACTGTAAGAGCAGAATTTGGATACTTAAAGAAAACTCAATAGCCTAGAAGCAATACAAACTGAGATATGAAAAATTGTGGTATATATGTGTATTAAGAATTGTAATGATTCTGCAATCTGTATACAGGGTAAAAAGGGGAGTTCATAACCCACTTGAATCAAATGTATGAAATATGTTATGTCAAGAGCTTTGTAATGTTTTGAACAACCAATAAAAAATACAAAAAAAAGAATTGTAATGCAAAAAAATACACATGGCATAATTAGGTGTGAACATACTTTATATACAGAGTTACAAAAATTTGTGCTGTAAATGGGTAATAATGAATGTAATACACTCCACTATTGTCATGTATGTGAAAAAAAAAGTTGGGAGGGGGAGACAAGGGGATTAGAAAATAGGCATTATCAATAAAATTTAGGGGAAAAATTCTGAGTAGAACTTAAATGTATGAGGAAGAAAAGTGGAGAACCAGGATCAAAAATAGAATATCATCAGTAAGTCCCAAACTCAAGCTGATTATAAAAACCCCATAGACATCATTTATTTTTTTAAAACACAATTTCCCAGAAATCTGTTGCTGCTATTGATACATATTGATACATGACATATTGGCATTATTGTTTTCTAGTGTGATATATATATATGAATGTGTGTGTGTGTGTGTGTGTGTGTATATATAATTTGAATTTTTGGAAACTTTAGCTGCACTGTCAACTTTGGAAAAAGTATCCCAGTTTACTGTGTTGAGTTGGCATTGTACAGAAGAATTTAACAGCCATATTGGTCTAGAAACCTTAAACTTGATTTTTTTTTTCCATTTGTATGGGGTGCTCACTATTAAAGATGCAAGATCTTATCTACATGGATTGATTACACAAACTAATACAATATTCTCAAAGTAATGAAAAAAAATTCCCCAGCTTCAGTTCTTGAAATTTTAATTTGGAAAGGTTAGATTTACACTTTCTGTATTTTGAAAATTTTTTCTGGATATAATACTTGATATTTATTATTGAACACAAGGATAATGCCATTTAAATGTGCTAATAATTTCAGCAATAATATTGCTAATGTTTTAATGGCATGGTCAAATTATAATTATATTGTGAAAATTTTTATAAATATTGAGGAATTCTAAAAAAAAAAAAACCTACTCCTATATCTAACTGTATCTAACTGTCCAAAGTACCTCTAGTTCTTTTATATAAACACAAAATATATACCAAGTGTTAGTGATTGAATTTAAAAAATAGTGCCAAAAAAAAATAGTGCCATACAACAATTTTTTAGTCTTTTCTTTAGCATGTGTTTTTCTGAGTACTAAGTTGAACACAATCAAGTGCATTTTGTTCAATTGACAGAAGAGTTCTTTCGGTTATAGTTCATCAGTAAATTTTTATGAACTTTTATTTTAAACCTGAAACTTCTAATGAAGTCAATGGGAATCATACCAATATGATTGGGGAAAATCTGAAAACATTAATACAAAGAGCTCAGTATTTAGTTGTTTTTATGTTATTAGTTTTTCAAATTTAAATTATCCAAATTACCTACCATGAAATGTAATTTCTTGCCCCATCCAAAGTTGTTGTTAGTCACAGAATACTTCATTTATATTTAAAGTTATTAGCTGGTGGAAATGTGTTGCTCCAGTTGAAAACTCCTAGAAAAATTTGCTTTAACAAGATTTGCAGCCCAGGTTTATAAATTCAAACATTTGAGATTGCAGTGAATAAACAAACCCCAAACTTCCTAGAACTTTCAAGGTTATATCAATTTTTGAAAATGGGACTTGAGCCTACCAAAGCATAATTTTGGAATGATGCTACCACATATATTTAGAATTAATACTGAAGGGTTCGAAACATTTCAAGAATTAAATAAACCATGTGCTTTAAACTATTCATAGCCATTGTTGACCTCAAAGATATTTACATATCCCTTTCATAAAGCCTACGTAATTTAACTCAGTGAATAAAATTAATATTTAGTTCTACAGAGAAGAAACAATATTCTAACTTTCAGAGAGTATTCTTTCAAAACCAGAAAATTTATCTTCTATTCTGCTTTTCATTTCCTATTGGCAGAGCAACTACAGCATGGGACTTGATATTTGAATCTCAGTGGCCTTACATGTAAAATGGATAATGTATAATTTCATCTGCTCCCACCTAGGCTGTAGTTGATGTAATGAAGGTCAAATGAGCCAACATGTGAGCACAATACAAATATAAAGAGCAGTACAAATTTAATAAATTTTTATAGTTATGTTCTATTAACGACTTTTAATGTTTGATTTTTTGTTAGATTTAGCAATATATTTTCACAGTAGATTTGATAGTAGAAAGTTTCTGCAAGGAATTCTGAAATACATCAATTTATAATGACAGTATTCCTCTTAAACATGTGTAGTTCATTAAGTTATTCCACATGGCACCCAAATCATTAGTATCTTAAATGTAGCAAAGAAGATTGTGTACTTGTGATGACAGACAAGTCTACTACAGAGATGGTTACTTTCCATGGAGTAAGTATTCAGCTAACTCTCACTGGGACTACAAAATACTTCTATTTAGATTCTTTTATTTTATTTTTTATTTTTCTTTTACAAAGAGTTCCCATTTAATTTTGAAATCTTAAAAAACAATTTTCTTACAACTCAAGTTGAATCTCTCTTTTTGCAAAAACACATGGTGCAAATTGACTGTTAAACTTCCACATCTAGTTCATTTAGCACAGAGCATTGAATCACTGTCTTGGCAATAATGAATTTGCTTTCCAGATTAAATCAAACTAATTATATTCTGGTTACTTGACTGTGAAGTCATATGACACCACTTTTAATTTGTTTATGCCATATTACTCATTGGTTAAGAGAAGATCTACGCATATGTTGTGCAGTGAAGAAGGTCGTTGCCATTACACATATATTAACATACTCATGATTCAAAGATGTTGCTCCTGATGGTTTTATTCCCTGCTGTGAGCAAGGTTTGACTTGAGATGCTTACACCGGTGATAACTCTTACTGCATTATTCAAATATTTCCATATGCAAGCTTGTAGCCATTTGTATGCTATAAACACAAACTTTGTCAATACTCTTTCAATTCATTTAAAACAGAAGATAAAAGGGGATAAAGTGAATTTATCATAGCTAATATATGACATGAACATCTGCTCATAATAAGTGAGTCAAAATTAGTTTAAGTCTATCAGGCATAAGGAGAATTCAAATGGTCCAAGACAGGGAATCCAGATTGATGAAGAGACTGCTATAAGGATATCACTAAGAGTCTTTTTCATTATCTGCCAGCCATGGCTCTCTCCTCTCAAACCCAGGGTAGAGATTGTCACAGTGACATCTCATACGCCTCTCTCCGCTGTTTAGGCTGGCTACTACACCCAGAGGCAAGAATTGCCATATGAATTCTTTTTCACTTTTCTTGCTCTTACTTTCCTTCTCATTTTGACTTGTTCCCCTTGCTAATGGTATTTCTAATCTTCTGGAACTTTACCACAGGTTATTTGCCACCAAGCCATCATTCTTAAGAAAGGCCACCCTATCAGAAAGCAACAGATTCTCATAATTTGAGTGGATAGCTTTAGACAGACAATCCTGCTTGTAAACTTCTCCTCTTCATATCACATCTTTTACTCTCCCATGACTTCTGCCTTAAGGCAATTTGACAGCAACACAGAGGGCTTTCAGATTAGCTCCAGGAGGATCCAAATCCTGACAGCAGTACTTATTCTTTGTAACCTTGGGTAAGTTTCTTAACTATTCTGAATCCCAGTTTATTCATCTGTAAAATAAAGATAACTGATATCTACTTCATGAAAGAGTAAAGAGAAATAAAAAATGACCATGCATGTAAAAAATTACATATGGTACATACCAAGAAATAGTCACACTGTAGGTTGTTGTCATTAAATTTGAAACTAATATTCTGTCTTTCTCTTTTATTTGTTCTAATTAGTTATACATTATAGTAGAATGCATTTTGACACATCCTACATAAATGGAGTATGACTTCTCATCCTACATGTTGTAGGATCACACTGGTCATGTAATCATATATGTACATAGGGTAATAATGTGCCATTCATTGTACTATCCTTCCTATCTCCATAGGCCCTCCCTCCCTTCACTCCCATCTGCCTAATCTGAAGCACCTCTATTTTTCCCTAGCTGCCCTTACTGTTCATTAACGTATTCTTTCTCTTGGATTACGCCAGTTCTCTCCAATTAGAATTCTAAAACATTCCTTATAATCTAACTTACACTATCGATTTTTAAAAACTATTTCATGTATATCCATCAACTTCTGATCCATTAAAAATCTCCCTAAAATTTGGTTACTTATTTACCTGCATCTCCTATAATTGTGTAGGTTGGCCAGACTAGTCTTATGATTTAGCCTCAGTAGTGTAGAATGCATTCACAGACTTGGAGCCTCAGCGTGAATGGTTTTGATGGCTTGGTTAGAACAGCTGAGCTTTTTCTCTCCTCATGTTTTCATCTTTTAGTGAGCCAACTCAAGTTTCTTCCATGGTAGTAGGAAGAGTCCTATCAACAAACAAGAGAGCCCCCAATGCTTATATCTGTTACAGATGCTCAGAGAAAACATCAAGGTACACAATCACTGAAGCCTGACATCTGTGAGTTAAAATTCAGTTTCTACTTGTTTACTGAATGATCTTGCGTTTGGTGTACTTATTCATTTGGTCTTGCTATGCATACTCCACATGGTTTATCTTACCTGAAATGTACATCTATAGCACAGGTTTTGACACAGACAGAGCTAAGTAATATATCATGCATAATTTTATCAATTTAGCACCTGGAAATTAGCAGAATAAATGCTAGTTTTCTTCTACCACCACCTGCCCTTGAAGCTATTACCACCAACATAATTACTCTTCCTCCATTATTCCATGTAAAATACCAAGGTATCACAATGTTCCTTAACTGAGAACTAAATATTGCTATAGTTTTTATATTAGGTTAAAATATGTATCTGGCACCATGAAATCCCTATTTTGTACTTAGAAGAAGAAATAATGCCTACCAGGTGTACTAAAACTTAGTTTATATTAAACCTCCTCTAATTATTAACTATTACAAATCTATAGCTTTCACAGGTAAAAATAAAGAACCCGTGGCACAAGTAAATGTATCTAGTTTTTCTAGTGCCTTAAAATAAGTAGATCTTAACAAACAAACAAACCACAAAGACTATGAACCAAAGTAGGAATCCATAAAGATACATATAGAGGTATGTTAAGGAAATATGGAGATTATTGACAGATTATATAAATTTCTTAGGTAATTTTCTATTAATAGACTATTTCAGTACTATTAAAACTTTTAGCAAAGGAAACAAATATACAAATGAATAAGACTATTCTCAGATATGTCAATATTAGAAATAAAAAATAAAGTTCAATTCTTTACAAATTTCTAAGGTACATAAAGTCAACTTATCTATTTAACTCCTGCATATCATACCAATTTTGGTTCAAACCCAGAATCAATCTCTTCAAGAAAACACAGGGTGTAGATTCTAATGGGAAGAAAAATTATCTCCCAAGCTTTCATGATAAGAGAGACAGCTCTCTTCTCATCTCTCCATTCCCTTTTTTGTGGAATTTGGTTGGTGACATTTAGTACACTGTACTTAACCAGTGGACTAAACACTTAGGCCTCCAGGGTGTGGAACTGGTCAGCAAAGCCAGGGCCTTTCAAGACTGTGCTATCTTGTCCTCTTCCTTCTTCCCACATGGAAACTTGTTTCCTCAGCAATGTGTACTCAGCAGCTGAGTGAGAATAAGATCAAGGCTTAAGCAATAAGCAGAAGGAGGAGGCCATCTGGGACATGAGCCTGAGGCACATACTCTGACACAGCCTCAGCAAAAGAACATTAGATTGCTGGCCAGCTCCACAAAAGACAGCTCACATTTGTTATTGTGCCTTTCGTGCATTGCTTCTTCAAGAACTTCACAAAAAGAAAGCATTGACAAGACTGCACTTGGGCATTCTCTATTCTCGAACACTGAGTGCAATGACAATCCCTCTGGTGCTTATCAATATGTATTGTAGACAATATTTTTGACATTTCTTTAATTAAAAACAGTGACTTATGAAAATATCAGAACATTTAAGCAATGAATGATTTTTTAACTCTTCTGAAACTTCACTCCACCTCATCAGATGAGAAGTGACATCAAGTAGTTGAGAATTCAAAATAACATCCCAAAATAAAACCTACTCTACTGAAATTCTGATGTAAATGTAGATGGTATCCATGACACAGTTTTACACTGCCATTATGGAAACCTGGAAGGTAAAACCCAGATTTTCATGATTTCCATCAGCATAATTTATTTAGTCAGGAGACAAGATTTACCATAGAAAAGGAAGAACAAAACCAAGCACAAAGCCCTGGCTATAAAGCAGGCTCTGAGCCTGAACTGCCTTATGTCATCCTTAGTCTTTGCCAGTCCATGAGGCTTCGATGAGGTTTGGTGATTAAGTCAAGATTGCTCATGTGGAAGGTGATAAAACCAGGCAGTGGTCTAATTACAGAGTCTAAACTCCAAACTCCTCTAAAAAAACATGTTTTTCAATGAATAATATTCAATCATTAAATATGTGAGAACCAGCTATATGTCAAACAATCTGATGGATGCTGCCTAACAGAAAATGAGGCATAAGCTCTGGTGCCTGTCATCAAGGAGTTGATAAACCTGTGTTGCACTGAAGCATCACAAATGTCTAGCATCAAAAATGTACATAAATATGAGTAATGATAACTAGGGTGTGTAAGATATAGAAGAGGGACATGGCTATTACCAGACAGGAAGATCTTGACTAAGTTCTCATCAGGAATTTCCTAAAGAAACTTTTACATCATGAGCTAGATTTTAGGACTAAAGAAAGGTAAGTGATTTCCTCTGTTCCATAGCAGCAGAGTTGCTGTAACACGTTTTATCCTAATTGAAGTTAAAAAAATTTAAAAACCCAGCTAGTCATTTCAAATTTAGATGTTTCTGCATATGACGACCACATGTGTTTTGAAGTATTTAATACTCAAATGCAAATAAATGAATAAGATCAAACTCTTCACTAGCTACTTGGCTTTGAAGAATTGTCATCACTTTTTTTTCCCCTCTATAAATAGATTAGGCACAATGACTTCAATTTGGTGCATCCTTATTCCACATCTACTGTGCACAAGTCATGGCGGTAAGTCTGTTCACATGCCAGTAGGGCACATGAAGGTGAGACACATGAGTAGCTGTCACCAGGAAGATGAATACTAGTCCAGAAGGCTGGGAGTACATAGTCTTTTTTTTTAAACATAACCACTCCAAAAAAGAAAAAAAAAGGAGGATAAAAGAAGAGGTCTACTCTTCAAATAGTCAGAATGCCATCTGCCTGTGTTCTTTTCATTTAGACTGCAAAATTTAGTAGTTAGTATTCATGAGGTTATAATCTAAGAGCCCTTTGTTTTCCACACAGGAAAGCATGATGGGGACCTTAGTAAACATGACTTTGGTTATTTGTGTGAACAGTAAGAATGAAATTTCCTGAGTAATTATTTTCATATTTTCTTCAGCCAAGTTAAATTGGTTGTAATTTTTAATGTGGTCACCTTCCAAGACTGTTTTTTTTTTATTTGCTCTATTCTGAGGGTCAGTATCAACTTGTTAGTTCCTTTAGCTTCTGAATCATTTCTTCTTAATCCTTCACATCCCTTGATCTTTCAATTTTTCATAATATAATGGCTTTCCTTTCCTTTGCTCTATCAGAATGTTCAAGAGACACACATAAAAATAATAAGAAGAATAAACTTCATTACAATAATGTTACTTAAATTGTATGGTCTTTCAAATTTTCTAATTTCTCAAATTTTATCTAAATATTGCTATAAAAACTCAGGTGAACAGGTGTAATAATGGGATTGCAATAGGCAGTGTGAGTGACCATACCAAGATAAGCATTTATCATTCTAAATTGCCTCATCCTCATCCTCATGAGTATTAAAATAAAAATATGTTTACCAATATAACTTAATCTCTTTTTCTTTGGAGTATTGATAAGCTTATGGGAAAAAGGCACATATAAATGATATATAGATGTATATGCATAAAAGAAAGAAAATGATCACAGATATTCTATGAACAGTATGACACAGAGAACTATAAGCAAAGTTTGTAGTTTAATAGACAACTACTCAAACTTCACTCTGAAACATATGCTGAGAAAGCACCTGCTAAGATCTGGGAGACAGAGCAACTGTCCTCCCTTGGCTTCCAATTCCTTGAGTTTCTTTGCTTCCATAGATCTTTAAAAAAGATTTCTGTAGACTAGAAAATAGTCTATAAACAAGTTTGACTACTACTAACCACTTATCATTATATAAAACTTGTCCTACTGATCTGATAAGCAAAATTACAAATACAAAGTAGGCATGTTTGCTTTTATTTCTGTATAGATCAAATGATTCACTTGAAATTTTATATCTTTGTGACTTATTTTCTTATCTCTAGCTTTAAAAAAAGGAAGAACTCTTGTATAGTTGACTGATTGCTCTGAATTTCTAAAAGAGTGGGGTGTTTTTCAAAAAGAAGAAAAAAATATTTACTTTTGAACTGACTTCAGTTATTCCAGCCAGCTAGGCTCTTAGTTAAGTTTTATGGGCTAGTTCTAAAGAAATTCTCCCTAGCTAAGAGTGAGAATCTTTTCCTCTGGTCTGCAAAGAGCAATTTGCAATTAACCTCAAGCATTTCATAAGGGTAATTATTGACTCACAAACGTTTTGTTTGTTCATTCAAAAAGGGGAATCAATCATATTTCAGTATCTTTGCTTTGACTGACATTGTTAACATTGCTGAAAAGTATGTTTTAGATGTCCATGCTATTAAAAGAATAAGAAAATAGAAACATGAAGCATAGAACTGAAGCTCATTCTTAGGATTAATTCCAGTCCCACGGGCAGTGACATCATTTACTCAATCATTATAAAGCAGAAATAAAAGAAATTAATGGAAGTATCTTTGAGTCAATGTCATTAAAAGAGTAAGTACAGAAGTAGAAGTGATTTTCTGAATATTTCAGGGGTGTCTCTTTCCGAGAGGAAGCTGGTCATCATGATTTTCAATAATCAGTTTATCATATACCCCGATGAAGATCAGCAATGACACAGGCCTGCAGTTTCCATAGCAAATGATGAAACCCTAAGGAGAGTTATGTTCTCAAGTATCAAAATAACATACTCCTTCACTTAATGGCTCTGTGAGATTTTAAGCTAGATAGCATAATATTATCATGAAGACAATAAAAAATACCCTGAACTTCATGATACACAGTAGAATGGAAACATAAGATAATCTCATAGGAATCTATCTTGTGTCTCAGTTGGATTGGACATCTGTTAAAATAATTTTGCTATTTTCAACTTTATCTATGTGAAATTAATTAATAAAATCATTTATTGCACATATATATAGCTTCAAAGTCACACAGTTAATAGCGGTAAAGACATTTCTTTAATGGGAGGAAGAAAAACTGAACCAGGATCTCCAGAGACCATTTCCATTTTTCCTTTAGAGTCCAACACTGTATCAGTCACCAAATGTACTTTTTATCTCCAGGAAAATAAGCTATTAAAGATTCGGCAACAATTACAGTCGCATCAGTACTTGGAAAAGTCCAAAATTTCAAAATGGAAAATAAAACAACTACCACCTCCCCCAAAAAAATTACAAAGCAAGAAAAATCTCAATCATTTTTGATACTCATATGCACAAAGGTAACTAAAATATAAAGCTATAATAAACTGAAAAGCTAAATCATGGGAAAACAGACTGTACTTGAATATACTTCATTCAAACTACCTACACAAGAGTACAATCTGAATAAGCCTGAATATAATCTATGTATCATTCAGATGATTCTCTGTAATGACATTTTTCCTCACTACTCCCTTGGAGAAGAAGATAGCTACTCATTTACTTGTCCATCCTACCACCAGGAGGAAAAAAGTGATATCTATTTACACTAAAAATTTCCCTCAATTTAGTTAACACTAAACAATGTCAAGAAAAATAATTAACAAGAGGGAATTTTAAGATACCCACAGGGAACATTTTACTTAAGGAAAGAGAACCTGAAATCTAGGCCACTAATAATTAAGTAATTAAAGTGGCACTTAAGTTGCTGAGTATCACAACAAAGTAAAACTGTAGACAGGTTTAAAGTTTAGAAAGCTTTTGACACCAATGAAGGACTGATGATTTTCATTGTTGTTGCTTTCTTAATTTTATTCTTTTCTGCTTGATAAAAACAAGCTTTTCCATTTAAACTTTGTCCTAAAATAAGTTTACACTTAATATACTTAATTAAATCCTCTTAGTCCTGAAATAATTTACCAATAAACTATGGACCAAAATGTATTGAAATGATTTGGTTACCACAATAAATATCCCAGTCAAAATTCTCATTGTTTATGTCTATGTATATACTTCCCAATGCATTAAAATAAAACACGTATGTGTAAACAGTGGAAATACCTTGGAATTCTATAAGCAATGAACTTAATGAGATTAGAACATTACTATTTTGCCAAAACACATGAAGAATTCACTGAGGTGGAAAAACTGGTCTCATATGAAAAAGAGCTTCTAAGTCTGATTTAAAGCACCATTTCAAGGAGTCAAGTTTTCCCTCAGGGAACACTAGGATAGAAGAACTTTTTTTTTTTTAAGTTTGCTTCTGTTAGAATAAGAGAAAATAATTTTACTGCTTTATTGAATGACAAAGTTTCACATTGATAATCAGATTATCTACATTCTGTCAGTACTCACAGATACACAGTGTCTTCTTACATCTACCAAACCCATTAGAATTACTTGTTAGCACCTAGATTCTGCTCAGAATTCCCCAGCAGCAGCAGCAGCAGCAGCAGCACCAGGGTATGGGTAAGAAATCCAATGGGGGGTGCACACAGATGTATTGAACCAGAAACTCTGGAGATGGTGTCTATAAATCTATGGTTCAAGAAACTCTCCAGTTGAGAGTAATGCAAATAAAAGAAGTTTGAGAACCACTGAAGAAAGACTAGCTTAATTCAGATCCCATTCATAAGCACAGACTGTATTAACATGATCAACTAGGTCAGGAATGGAGTCAAGTGAGACTTGACTAATACTCCAATAAATGTCAGTTGGGAATTATCTTTACTAATGATTATAGGATAGTTTGATGTAAATGAAGGTTAACATCCCATCATTTTATTTACCTTTGGTCGCAGGTAGCTATTTACAATCTTTTCTCACTAATGAACTAAACATGATTGAAAATGGTTTAAAGAGAAACTCAAACAGAACAGTTTCTAGACTATCAAATCTTTGCATATTTTAGGACAAAAGAACCCCAGACATATTGTATTATCACATTTAAGTTATTTACATGCACTGAAATTTTAAAAAAAGAAACTTATACAGATTTTCACCCCAATCCAAAGATCAGACCCAATAGATATAGTATTTCTGGCTTTAAAAATCTTTCCTTCTCTAGAATAAGATTATTTTTTTAAGGAGAGAGAGAGAGAGAGAGAGAGAGAGAGAGAGAGAGAGAGAGAGAAGAGAATTTTTAATATTTATTTTTCAGTTTTCAACAGACACAATATCTTTATTTTATATATATTTTTTTAATGTGGTGCTGAGGATCGAACCCAGCACCCCGCGCATGCCAGGCGAGCACGTTACCGCTTGAGCCACATCCCCAGCCCCATAGAATAAGATTATTTTTGAGTTTTATTTGATTTTACAGATATCACCCTAATAAAACAAGAAGTTACATCATGAGCAACATTACAAAAAAATTTCATGATTCCTAGAGGGCCTTTTTCTCAGGATATTTGCATAATTTTAACATTCAAGAACTGTTGATGAACAGACTGCATAACAGCAGCTGTAGAATATTCAATACTTATGCAGAAGTGAGTGACACTGTCTCCTTTCTTAACTATAGAGCAAGTTGTAGATTGCAGAAACGTTGCATAAGAGCTGCATATGCACCAAGACTGAGTTGGGAGAGATTATTCTGGGACACTGGTCTTCAAATCCTTATCCTTGGATCTAAAAAACCAGTGTTATCAGAAACCTTGTTGAAAATTTCCATTTCTATATTCCAATCAAAATTTATCAGACACTCTGGAGGTAAATCCAATGATCTATATTTTAACAAATTCTCCGGGTTTAGTCAGGGTTCTCTAGAGTAACAGAAGCAACAGGAAATATGATTATAAAAAGGTGATTTATTAGGTTGGCTTACATGGCCATCTGCAGGCTGGAGAGCTGGATGAACCAGTAGCTACGCAGTCCCTGAGGCTGAAGCCCCAGAACAAGAGGGGTCAACAGTGCTACCCTAGTCTGAGACCTAAGGCTTCTGGAGAATCACTGGCAGAGTCCGATATCCTGAGACAATCATATTGGCAATCAAGAACCCATTCAAGAAGAATTGAGCCTGCATCTTCTCTGCTTCCTTGTTCTTCCAACTTTTATTCCATTCAAGCTATCATCCTATTGGATGGCACTGCAGGGAGGGTGTCCATTTCACCTGGCTATCCCACATGCCAATCATTCCTAGACACACTCTCATTGACATACCCGTAAGCCTCTTAATCATCAGTTTCTCTAATCCAGTCAAATTGACAATTTAAATTAACCATTACACCAAATGAGGCCAATGCCCATTTATGTGAGATGTGACTATTCCAGGAAAATGCTACAACCAGAATTCTGTCTTCTAAGACATAGTATAATTTTATTACGAATTATGATAATCTTTTCCAAAATGCAATGGTCTATTTATTCACTCACTAAATTAGCATTTATTGACTACCCCTTCATGACAGGAGCTGTGATAGGCACTGACATATGCCAGAGAGAACAGCCATTGTGGCTACATGTACAATCTTACAGACTATAGGACCTGGTGGAGAGGAAAAAGACAAAGAATAAACTAAACAAATTGAGAATGAATCTAAAAGGGGATTATGAAGGAAGAGAAGGGTATGTAGTATAAAGTAAGACAGGGTAGAAAGGAGGAAAGTTATTTTGGATAGTCTAATCTGCCTCTCTCTCTCTGGAGGTGATTTTTAAGAGGAAAAAAGCTGTAATGAGAACATGCATCAGGAAAGACCCTGGGGGCCTAAAATAGGCCAAGTGTGACTGAAGCCAAGCAGTAGGAATAACACTTTCTATAAATGGGTTCAAAGATGTTTTAAAAACAGGAGCTTGCCAGGTGATGCACACAGCAGCTCAGGAGGATGAGGCAGGAGAATCTCAAGTCCAAGACCAGCCTCAGCAAGTTAGTAATGCCCTAAACAACTTAGTGAGACCCTGTCCAAAAAAAAATAATAAAAAGGGATGGGAATGTACCTCAATGATTAAACACCCTTGGGTTAACTCCTTGGTACCAAAAATGAACGAATGAATGAATGCATAAATCAATAAAAATAAGAGCTTTCTTTGTTTCTTTTAATTTGGAAATTTTAATCTTTGGAAAATTTTATTAGGGATACAGCAAGCACAGATTTCTTTTTCAAAAATCACTTTGTTCTGTGAAAGAAGGATGAACCAGAAAGGACTTCAATGGAGGTATAGGAAGTTGCTGCAATAATCTTTGAGGGTGAGAAATAATGACTAAGCTGGAGTAAAGACAGAGAAGCCAAGAACATGAATTTGGAAGTGTAGTCCATGTGAGTGGTGTCCATCTTTTTTTCTACTTGGGAGTTCAATAGCTGCCCCTACCTCTACAGAAGGGAAATCCAGAGACTATAGTTTTTGTTTGTTTGTTTGTTTGTTTTTGTTTGCTATATCATCATTTAGTTGGGCACAATTATACTACTTCTGAGACCAAGGATGAGAATAAAACTGTGTAAATACTGCTTTTCCCAGATTGTCAAACCTGAATGCAAATAGGTTCCACTTGATAAAGGTTAAGCAGTCTTATATTTAAAAGTTCAGCTAGTTACATCTGGAAGAGAGATGTATGTATTCTTAATTTGGCCAATAAATGTGAACTAGACTGCAAGAAGCTTTGGATTAATGTCAAAAAAGAAAATGCTCCTTAAACCTTCTAAGACATTCCAACATATTTTTATTCTTAATTCGTTGACGTTCCCTTTCTTTATATTTCCTGCAATTCCTTCCCCTCTATTAACTACAGTCACACATATGCTCCATGCTTAAAGTCATAGAATGCAGTAGGTCACGTAATGAAAGCGCTAAGGCTCCATGAGAATTGGCCATCAAGAAGACCTAATGGTCTTTGTTTTAACAACATGGAAAGCTAATTTGCTCTGTAGTATTAAAATATAAGGCCCCTTTATTCATCTTTAAATTTTGGTAACATTCAGTCACAATAAAGACTTATGTTAATTACAGAATAGTTCCTAGAGTTTAGAAATTTGGAACTAGTGATTCTGGCCTATTTAGAAGAAGAACTATGTGCTACAAAAGGGTAAATCTTAAGAAGAGCAATGCCAACAGTCAAAAGTGTCCCTTGAACACTCTGACTTACCATTATTGGAGCCATGGAGTCTTTCTAGAATACCTTTTCTATCTCAAGTATTATGCCCATGTATTTCATGGAGGAGTTGACTGAAGAATTAAGAAAGAAAGAGAAAAATGTGGAGTGAGATAGAAAGGGGTCCTGCATTTATATGCCTCCATACAACTTGGTCACAACAATATCTGGGAAAGATTGGCTTACTGATTCTTAAACATTTCTAGATTTTTGTCTTTCTTATTAGGAATTTTTTTTCTCATGCAGCCAAGATATTTATTTTTATAAAAAGTATTGCCTTTTTATTTGCAAATAAACTTTGCTTCCACAGCTGTGTTGAAGTATTCTGCTATTATAGAAAGAGCTGTTCTGTTGTTTTTCCTGTGATTGATGAATGTATATGTATGTGAAAGCACAGGTATGTCATATACATGTTATTACATACATATACATAAAACAAAAATATAAGATGAATATTATTTTTAGCCCTCTCAGTGGAGCTACAAACTAGAATAATAGTATATAAATTTTCTCTATATAACATTTCTGCTTAGATGTATCAGAGGCATCTCAAACTTGATGTGATTTAAAAAAACTTAATCTAATAGTAAATAAATAAAAAGCATTTACAGCCTCATACTTTGTGTTCTTCTCTTCTTTACCACTTAAGAAATAGCAGCAAAAGTGAAGCTAGCCAATCCCTAAAAAACAAATGCCAAATGTCTTCTTTGATATAAGGAGAACAATTAAGAACAGAGCAGGGAGGAAGAGCACTAGAAGAAGATTAACATTAAACAGGGACGAGAGGTGGGAGGGAAAGGGAGAGAGAAGGGAAATTGCATGGAAATGGAAGGAGAACCTCATTGTTATACAAAATTACATACAAGAGGAAGTGAGGGGAAAGGGAAAAAAAAACAAGGGGGAGAAATGAATTACAGTAGATGGGGTAGAGAGAGAAGATGGGAAGGGAGGGGGGATAGTAGAGGATAGGAAAGGCAGCAGAACACCTCAGACACTAGTATGGCAATATGTAAAATAGTGGATGTGTAACCGATCTGATTCTGCAATCGGTATATGGGATAAAAATGGAAGTTCATAACCCACTTGAATCAAATGTATAAAATATGATATGTCAAGAACTATGTAATGTTTTGAACAACCAATAACAAAAATTTAAAAAAAAGAAATAGCAGCAATATCAACTCAGTTGCTAAAATATAAATCTAGATGTTTTCCTGAATGTTTTTAATTTTTTTTTTTTTAATTTTGATACTGGGTAAGGAATCCAGGACCTCACTCATGCTGAGCATGCACTCTGGCACTGAGCTCTACCCCCATTACATGAGATTCTTTTATCCCTGCTTCCTACCATGTCTAGTTCCTCATTACATACTAAACCTCCTCATATTAAAATATATTCCAATTCAAGTCACTGCCATTTTTCCTATGAATTATTAGAGTACCATTCTAACAGGTCTCTATTTTCTATTCTAAATGCCTATGTTCCAATTTCTATTCAGCAGCCAAAATGGTGATTTTAAGATAAAAATCAAACCATGTCATTACTATACAAAAATATCCTAATAATTTTCAGCATACTTGGGATAGCGAAAAGTTTTTTTTTTTCTTTTTATTATGTAAACCTTCCCATCTCTCTGACCCTTAGGCTCACCACTATGCCCAACTCAACACCCTATACTCTATACCTGTGCCATCTCTACCATTAAACATATTGATCATTTCAATTTAAATTCAGTAAATTTTAATAATTAAGAATTCAAATTATCAAATTCTCTAGTTACCTGCATATATTTAGGATACATTTTGACATAATTATAAAAGCATGAAATATAATTTGTTCCAATTCATTCAGTACCCAGTATTTTTCCTTTTCCTTCCCTACTCCCTTACTTTGTTCTCTTCCACTGATTTTTCTGCTATTTATTTATATTTTTTTAAAATTAATGTCCTCTGGATATATATGGTGGTGAACTACAATGTGGTATATCCATATGTGTACACAGAAAGTTGGGTCAGATTCATTCCACTGTCTTTTCCTATTCATCCTTCTCCCTTCCCTCCATTCCCCTTTTCCTACATCACTGATCTTTTTTTCTTTTTTTTTAATTTTTGATACACTCCCCCCCATTTTGGATTAGCTTCCACATATTAGAAAAAAACATTCTACCTTTGACTTTTGGGGTCTGGCTTATTTCACTTAGTATGTTAATCTCCAGTTCCAACTATTTACCAGTAAATGCCATAATGCTATTCTTCTTTATGGATGAGTAATACTCCATTGTTTATTTTCCACATTTTCTTGATCCATTCATCTATTGAAGGGCACCTAAGGTTGGCCAAAAGCTTGACCATTATGAATTTTGCTGCTATACACATTGGTGTGGCTGCATTATTATAGTATGCTGATTTTAAATCTTTGGAATATTTACTGAGAAGTGGGATAACTTGGTCATATGGTGGCTCCATTCTTAGTTTTTTGAGGAGTCTCCATATGTTTTCCAGATTGGTTGCATCAATTTGCAGTTCCACAGCAATGTAGGAGTGTACCTTTTTATTCCACATCCTTGCCAACATGTATTGTTATTTGTATTATTAATAACTAACATTCTGATTGAAGTGAGATGAAATCCCAAAGTAGTTTTTATTTAAATTTCCCTAATTGCTAGGAATGTTGAATATTTTTTTTCATATGTTTGTTGACAATTATATTTCTTCTTTTAAGAAGTGTCTGTTTAGTTCCTGTGCCTATTTATGGATTGAGTTATTCAATTTTTTGGTGTTAAGTGTTTTGAGTTCTTTGTGTATTCTGAACACTGATTCCCTGAGAAACAGATGACAAAGATTTTCTCCCATTCTCTAGCTTCTCTCTTCACATTCTTGATTGTTACCTTTGTTGTGAAGAAGCTTTATAATTTGAAGCCATTCCACTTACTGATTTCTTTTTTTTTTATTGTTGGTTGTTCAAAACATTACATAGTTCTTAATATACCATATTTCACAGTTTGATTCAAGTGGGTTATGAACTCCCATTTTTACCCCGTATACAGATTGCTGTATCACATCAGTTACATTTCCACTAATTTACATATTGCCTTTCTAGTGACTGATGTATTCTGCTGACTATCCCATTCTCCACTATCCCCCCTCCCTTCCCCTCCCCTCCCCTCCCCTTCTCTCTCTCCACCCCCTCTACTATAAATCATTTCTTCCACTTGTCTAATTTTTCTCCTACCCCTCCTTTCCTCTTATATGTAATTGTGTATAACCCTGAGGCTCACCTTCCAATTCCATGCAATTTCCCTTCTCTCTCCCTTTCCCTCCTGCCTATCATCCCTGTTTAATGTTAATCTTCTTCTCCAGCTCTTCGTCTCTACCCTGTCCTTGGTTACTCCCCTTATATCAAAGAAGACATTTGGCATTTGTTTTTTAAGGATTGGCTAGCTTCGCTTAGCATAATCTGCTCTAATGCCATCCATTTCCCTCCAAATTCTATGATTTTGTCATTTCTTAATGCAGAGTAATACTCCATTGTGTATAAATGCTACATTTTTTAATCCATTCATCTATTGAAGGGCTTCTAGGTTGGTTCCACAATCTTGCTATTGTGAATTGTGCTGCTATGAACATCGATGTAGCAGTGTCCCTGTAGCATGCTCTTGTTAGGTCTTTAGGGAATAGACCGAGAAGGGGAATAGCTGGGTCAAATGGTGGTTCCATTCCCAGCTTTCCAAGAAATCTCCATACTGCTTTCCAAATTGGCTGCACCATTTTGCAGTCCCACCAACAATGTACAAGTGTACCCATTTCCCCGCATCCTCGCCAGCACTTGTTGTTGTTGGACTTCATAATGGCTGCCAATCTTACTGGAGTGAGGTGGTATCTTAGGGTGGTTTTGATTTGCATTTCTCTGACTGCTAGTGATGGTGAGCATTTTTTCATGTACTTGTTAATTGATTGTATGTCCTCCTCTGAGAAGTGTCTGTTCAGGTCCTTGGCCCATTTGTTGATTGGGTTATTTGTTATCTTATTATCTAATTTTTTGAGTTCTTTGTATACTCTGGATATTAGGGCTCTATCTGAAGTGTGTGGAGTAAAGATTTGTTCCCAGGATGTAGGCTCCCTGTTTATCTCTATTATTGTTTCTTTTGTTGAGAGAAAACTTTTTAGTTTGAGTAAGTCCCATTTGTTGATTCTAGTTGTTAACTCTTGCGCTATGGGTGTCCTATTGAGGAATTTGGAGCCCGACCCCACAGTATGTAGATCATAGCCGACTTTTTCTTCTATCAGACGCCGTGTCTCTGGTTTAATATCGAGCTCCTTGATCCATTTTGAATTAACTTTTGTGCATGGCGAGAGAAAGGGATTCAGTTTCATTTTGATGCAAATGGATTTCCAGTTTTCCCAGCACCATTTGTTGAAGATGCTATCCTTCCTCCATTGCATGCTTTTAGCCCCTTTATCAAATATAAGATAGTTATAGTTTTGTGGATTGGTTACGGTGTCTTCTATTCTGTACCATTGGTCCACCCGCCTGTTTTGGTACCAGTACCATGCTGTTTTTGTTACTATTGCTCTGTAGTATAGTTTGAAGTCTGGTATCGCTATACCGCCTGATTCACACTTCCTGCTTAGCATTGTTTTTGCTATTCTGGGTCTTTTATTATTCCATATGAATTTCCTGATTGTTTTATCTATTTCTACAAGAAATGCTGTTGGGATTTTGATTGGGATAGCATTGAACTTATAGAGAACTTTTGGTAATATCGCCATTTTGATGATGTTAGTTCTGCCTATCCATGAACAGGGTATATTTCTTAATTTTACTTCTTGCACTACAGGAGTATTATTAAGGAAGTTAGTTTCAGAGCCCATGTGTTAGAGAGTTGGGATATATCTTCTTATAATAGTTACAGGATTTCTGGTCTAATTCTTAGGTCTTTGATCCACTTTGAGTTGACTTTTATGCTTGGTGAGAGATAGGGGTTAATTTTCATTGTACTACATATGGATTTCCAGTTTTTCCAGCACCATTTGTTAAAAAGGATATCTTCTCTGCAACATATATATTTGGCATGTTTGTGTAGTATCAGAAACCTGTATGTATTTGGGTTTGTCCCTGTGTCTTCTGTTCTATTCCATTGGTCTTCTAGCCTATTTTGATGCCAGTACCATGACCATGCAGTTTTGTTACTATAACTCTGTAGTATAATAGCTCTGGAGTGGTGAAAATGGGCAGCCTTGTCTTATTTTTGCGTTTAGAGGAAATGCTTTCAGTTTTTCTCCACTCAGTATAATGTTGGCCTTGGGCTTGTCACATATAGCCTTTACAACGTTGCAGTTAGTTCTTTTTTCAGGGGAGGGGTATATGGGGGATTGAACTCAGGGATACTTGACCACTGAGTCATATCCCCAGCCCTATTTTGTATTTTATTTAGAGACAGGGTCTCACTGAGTTGCTTAGTGCCTTACTTTTGCTGAGGCTGGCTTTAAACTAGCGATCCTCCTGCCTCAGCCCCCCAAACCGCTGAGATTACAGGCATGTGGTACCGTGCCCAGCTGAAGTAAGTTCTTTTTTTATCCCTACGTTTATTACTGTTTAAAACATTAATGGGTGCTGTACTTGTCAAATGCTTTTTCTGCATCTTTTGAGATGATCAATGTGATTCTTGTTCTTAAGTCTATTTATGTGGTAAATTATATTTATTGATTTCCATATGTTGAACCAGCCTTTTATCTCTGGGATGAAACCCACTTGATCCAGGTGCACTATCTTTTTAATGTGGTTTTTGTATGCAGCTTGCCCATATTTTAATAAGAATTTTTGCATTTTTGTTCATCAAAGATATTGGTCTGATGTTTTCTTTCATGTGGCTTTGTCTCTCTTTTATTTCTTTTATTTATTTATTTTTTAAATGAGGGTGATACTGGCTTCATTGAATGAACTTGGCAGAGTTCTTTTCTATTCTATTTCATGGAATAGTTTGAGAAGGATTGGTATTTCCCCTTCTTTAAACTCCTTGTAGAACTCAGCTGATAATCCATACAGTCCTGAGCTTTTCTTTGTTGGAAAGCTTTTAGATAGCTGCCTCAATTTTGTTACTTGATTTTGATCTAAGTTTTCTATGTCCTCATAGTTCAATTTGGATGGGTCACATGTCTCTAGGAATTGGTCAATATCTTAAAGATTTTCAAATTTATTGGACTCTAAATTTTCAAAATAGTTTCTGATCTTCTGAATTTCAGTAGTATCTGTGGTGATATTTCTGTTTTCATCTTGAATTTTGTTTTTCAGTTTTTTCTCTCTTCCTTTTGATTAGTTTGGCTAAGGGTTTATTGATTTTATTTATCCTTTCAAAAAAACAACTCTGTTTCATTGAACTTATTTTCTCAGTTTTATAGTTTTTGACTCTGATTTTAATTATATCCTCTCTTTTATTGATTTGGGTGTTGATTTGTTCTTTTTATAGGGCCATGAGATGTAATATTAGACAATTTATTTATCTTTCTATTATTTTAATTTATGAGCTCAGTGGCATGACCTTTCCTCTTAGAACTGTCTTCATACTGTGACAGTATGTTGCATCACTATTTTTGTTTACTTTTAAGATTTTTTAAAAATTTCTCCTGCTAAATTTGTCATTCAAAAATGCATTATTTAATCTCCTGGTATTAGAATGTTTTCTGGTTTTTTTATCTCATTATTGATCTGATAGAAGGCAAGGTATTGTCTCCACTTTTTATATTTCCTAAGATTTGTTTTGTGACTGAAAATGTGATCTATTTTAGAAAAGCTTCAATATGCTGCTGAAAAGGAATTCAGTCATTAATAGATAAAATATTCTAGGGCTGGGGTTGTGGGTCAGTAGTAGAGTGCTTGCCTAGCATGTTTTAAGCACTGGGATCAATCCTCAATACCACAAATAAATAAATGAATAAAATAAAGTTCTATCAACAACTAAAAAATTTTTAAATATTCTATAGATGTCTATTAAGTCCATATTATTCTTTTAGTTTTGTGGAATCTTTATTTACTTGTGCATAGATGATCTACCCAGTAGTGGTGAGAGAGACATTAAAGCAACACAGTATTATTATATTGTGGTCTGATCCTTAATATCGAGAAAAGTTTGTTTCATATACATAGATGCTTCATTGTTTGGGGGTATAAATACTTAAAATCATTATATCTTGTTGATATATAATTCCCTTAAGCAATGTGAAGCAATCTGCTTTGACTCTTCTGATTAATTTGGACTTCAAGTTCACTTTATCTGATATGAGAATAGCTACCCCTGCTAGTTTATGAGTCCTATGTGAATGGTATTTTTTCCCCATTTTTTTTACTTTCAATCTGTAGATCTGTAGATCTTTTACTTTTAGTCTGTAGATGTCTTTGCCTGTGAGTTGAGTCACTTGCAGACAGCACATTTTTGGGTCTTTTTTTTTATTCAATCTTGCAACCTATGTCTTTTATTGAAGAGTTTAGATCATTTATGTTCAATGTCATTATTGAGATATTATTTTTATTTCCTGTCATTTTGATTTATTTTTAATGTATAAGTTGTACTTGATTCTCCTTGTGTGATTTCTCTGTGTCCTGTTTTACATTTTAATTTTTATTTCTTCTTCATGAAATGCTTTATTGTGTATGATTTGTAGTGCAGGCTTTCTAGTTATGAACTCCTTGAGCTTATATTTATCATGGAAGGTATTTATTTCTTGTTCAATTCTGAAGCTTAATTTTGTAGGGTATAGTATTCTCGGTTGAAATCCATTTTCTTTCAGAGCTTGGCATATATTATTCCAAGCCCTCCAAGTTTTTATGCTGTGAGTTGGAGGTATCAGTTGAGATCAAATTTGTTTACCTCTAAATGTGACCAGTCATTTTTCTCTTGTAGCTTTTAAGATTCTATCCTTACTCTGTATGTTAAGCACTTTCCTTATAATGTGTCATGAAGTTGATCTATTGGGCTTTTGCATATTTGGAGTCCTATATGCATCGTGTAGTTAAATTTTCATCTAATTCTGAAGGTGTAGAACATTTTCTGATATTGTTTCATTAAAAATATTGCACATGCCTTTAGCCTGGATTTCAGGGACTTCATCTATTCTAATAAATCTTAAAATTTACCTCTTTTTGTTATCCCAGATTTCTTGAATATTCTCATCATGGTCTCATAATATGTTTTATATATATTCAATTTTTATTTTCAAGATTATAAGCTTTGTCTTCACATGGAGACATAACCACATAAATACAGTTATCTCATACTACACTTTGTACCCCAAAGTGCCAAAAACATACATTAGAAAAAAGATAGTCTCTTCAACAAATAGTGCTGGGGAAACTAGAAATTCTTATGTAGCAAAATGAAATCAAACCCAAAACTATCACCCTGCACAAAAATCAACTCAAAATGGATGAAGGAATTAAGCACTAGAACAGAGATACTGAGGAAATAGAAGAAAGACTAGGCCCAAATCTCCACCATGTCAGCTTAGGAACTGACTTCCTTAACAAGACCCTTTTAAAGCACAAGAAGTAAAATTAAGAATCAATAAATGGGATGGAATCAAACTAAAAATCTTCTTCATAGCAAAGGAAACAATAAAAAGCATGAAAAGACAGCCTACAGAATGGAAGAAATTTTTTTATCACATGCACTTCAGATAGAGCAGTAATCTCCAGGATATATAAAGAACTCAAAAAACTTAACACTAAAAAAACAAACAACCCAATCAATAACTGGCCTAAGAAACTGAATAGACACTTCATAGAAGAAAAAATACAATAGATCAACAAATATATGAAAAAAATGTACAACATCTTTAGCAATTAGAGAAATGCAAATCAAAACTACACAGAGATTTCATCTCACTCCAGTCAGAATAGTAATTATCAAGAATACAAACAACAATAAATGTTGATGAGGATGTGGGGGAAACGGTACACTCATACATTGCTGGTGATACTGCAAGTTGCTGCAACCACTCTGGAAAACAGTATGGAGATTCCTTGGAAAACTGGGAATGAAATCACCATTTGACCCAGTTATCCCACTCCTCGATATATACCCAAAGGACTTAAAAACAGCATACTACAGTGACACAGCCACATCAATGTGTATGGTATCTCAATTCACAATAAGTAAACTATGGAACTAATCTAGGTACCCTTAAAAAGATGAATGGGTAAAAAAAAAAAAAAGTGTGGTATGTATACACAATGGAATATTACTCAGCCTTAAAGAAAAATGAAATTATGGCATTTACCAATAAATAGATGAAAATAGAGAACATAATTCTAAGTGAAATAAGCCAATCCCAAAAAAACCAAAGACCAAATTTTTTCCTGGATATATGAATGTTAATTTACAAAGGGGTGGGGGCATGTTGGAAAAAATAGAGGTACTTTGTATTAGACAGAGGGGAGTGAAGGGAGGGTAGAGGATACAAGGGTATGAATGATAGCAGAATGAATCAGACATTATTACCCTATGTGCAAATATCATCACATATGTAACTCTACATCATGTACAACCAGAAGAACAAGAAGTTATACTTCATTTATGTATGATGTGTCAAAATGCATTCTACTGCCATATACAACTAATTAGAACAAATGTTTTTAAAAATCTAAAAAATAAGATTATGTATCTTATCTTCAAGACTCTGGAAATCTATCTTCAGTGTGGTCTAATCTACTGGTGATTCAATTCCATTAAATTTTTAATCAGGTTTATTGAGTTTTGCATTTTCAGAATTTCCATTTAATTCTTTTTCAGAATCTCCATTATTTTATTGAAGTAATTTTTCACTTCCTGTATTTTCTGTCTGGTTTTATTCTCTACATTTTCTTTTAGCTCATCAAACATTTTAACTATGAACTTTCAAAATTCCTTCTGACATTTACTCCACTGTGGTTTCAATAAACTCAGTTGTTGAAGCATTATGGGCTGTTCAGAATGGTTCATTCCCTTCCTTTTTCATATTGTTTGTATGTCTACCCATCTATTTATAGACTTCTGACTTCTTCTTTTAAGCAAGGAACTACTTTGTGAGCTTTTTATCTTAAGAGCCCTGGGTTGGGCAAATATGCAGACAATGATATTTTAAGCCAATGTGTGATGTCTGCTGATCCAAATATCAGCACCATTTTAAGAGATACCACCCTATTTACTATAATCAAAATTTAGAGCCAACCCTCATTCTATTTAACCTTACAAGAAACAAAAATTTATTATTATTCTTCACAGTTCTTCAAATCCATGTATATACCTGTAATAGTGTTCTGGAATAAATCAAAAAATAGTTTTTTAATTTAGCAAACTTACTATTACCTTAATTGAGAGCTATAACGGGGGAGGAAGAAAGATTGGGGGGGTGAGAAGAAAAAAAAAAGAGATGAAGGGAGGGAGGGAAAAAGGAAAGAAAGAAGAAAGGAAACATATTAAAGAATAATTCAGACACCACACAGCCTGGCACCCCTAAGAAGCCCGACCCCCATTGTGCTGCCCACCACAGAGAGGAGCACTGCAATGGAGAGGAATGCCATATCCATGTTGTTACAGTTCTCTATTCACCAATGGATGGCTTCAACCAAACGCCTCCATATTTGGACATTGCAGCCACCACCATAGCCTCCACCATGTGGTAATCTCCACCATGGGACATTGGACAGGGCTAGGAGGCAGCTATCCATTACAGCACCACACGCCATATCACCAAATATGCCATCACTGAATAGGCCACCCAATGGCATCGTTCAGTCCATCCTTCCAGCCCCATCTCTGAAAGTGGTTGCCTCCACCTTGGAACACCTCCACTGCCATCTTGAGTTTCCTCTGCTGCCACCTGTGCCATCTTTAGAAGGGGCAGTTTAAACCTTGAGACACTAAACTGGGGCCTAGAAGCCCAACATCAAGGTACCTACAGGCTTGACACTACTGCTGCCACCAACTAGAGACATGGCCACTTCCATTTAGGGACAACAAGCAGGACCTGGAAAACCATTACCAAGGTCCCTGTGGGCCCAGTAGCACCAGAGGTATTTCTACTAGGTTTGCTAACAGACACAATCCTGTTTCAGAGGTAACAGAGAACCTTGCATGGAGTTGCCTCTTTTTTCTCCTGCTAACAGCCAATTTCATTTGATTACACTTCACTAATCCTATAATATAATACCTCTATATTCTCACATCCTACCTCATAAACATCACAGCCTACACCCCCTCCCCATATACCGAAAGGAACTACAAACCATTGTGCAAACCTATTGGCTATATGGTAGAAGATAACTGAACTCATCATTTCTGTTTATAGAGACAAATCTGTAAATGTCAAAATAGAAGCTAATTGATTAATGGCTGCATATTGGTTGTATTGGGAGTTATAAACATTGATATCCTCCTTAAAGGTGAGGTATTAGTAACCTGCAGGGATGCTACAAGACTACAGGGTAGAAGCTATAATGCCTCAGATCTTCACTACAAGAGAAGAAGACACATAAACATGAAAAAACAAGGGTGGAAAGTTCCCCCAAAAAACAAGATAATTCATTTACAGCACAGTAGATGAAATGTGAGAGAAGGCGTTCAAATTGTGCATAATTAAAATAATCTGCAAATAAAAGAATGACCTAAGTGATCAAATACAGGTAAAAACTGATCACTCCAACAAAGAGATAAGGGAGCAAATACAGGTAGCAAAAGATTACTTTAGAAGAAAGAGATTCTGAAAAAAAAATAGTCATAAATCCTTAAAATGAAGGAAAAAAATAAACCAAATTAAAAAACTCAATTAAGAACATCATGAACAGACTAGATCACTTGGAAAACAGAACCTCAGACAATGAAGACAAAATGAAAAATTTTGAAAATAAAGTTGACCACACAGTGAAGATAGTAAGAAACCATGAACACAACATCCAATAATTATGGACTAATATCAAAAGACCAAATCTAAGAGTCATTGGGATAGAGGAAGGCACAGAGATTCAAACCAAAGGAATATACAACCTCTTCAATGAAATAATATTAGAAAATTTCCCAAACATGAAGAATGAATTAGAAAATCAAATACTAGAGGTTTACAGGACACCAAACGTACAAAATTACAACATATCTACACCAAGACACATTACAATGAAAATGTCTAGCATACACAATAAGGATAGAATTTTAAAGGCCACAAGAGAAAAGAATCAGATTACATATAAGGGAAAGACCTCTAGTGTTCTACAGAACACTAAAGAAGGAAATTAAGGGAGACCTTAGAAGATGGAAAGATCTCCCATGCTCTTCGATAGGCAGAATAAATATTCTTACAATGGCCTTACTACCCAAAGCTATATACAGATTCAATGTGATTACAACTGAAATCCCAACGTCATTCCTTACAGAAATAGAAAAAGCCATCATGAATTTCATTTGGAAAAATAAGAGACCCAGAATAGCTGAAGCAAGAAGAATGAAGCAGGAGGCATCACAATACCAGACCTTAAACTATACTGCAAAGCTATAGTAACAAAAATGGCATAGTATTGGCACCAAAATAGCCATGTAGACAAATGGTACAAAACAGAAGACACAGAGACAAATTCACGTAAATACAATTATCTCATACTAGACAAAGGAGCCAAAAACGTACATTGAAGAAAAGATAGCCTCTTCAACAAATGGTGCTGGGAAAACTGGAAATCCATATGCAGCAAAATGAAACTAAACCCGTATCTCTCACCATGTACAAAACTCAACTCAAAGTTGATGAAGAACTTAGGAATTAAACCAGAGACCCTACGCCTAATAGAAGAAAAAGTAGGCGCAAATCTTCATCACGTCAGAGTAGGCCCCAATGTCCTTAACTCCTAAAGTGGAAGAAAAAAAAATCAACAATCAATAAATGTGATGGATTCAAACTAAAAAACAGAAACAATGAGGTGAAGAGAGAGCCTACGTTTGGGGAGTAAATTTTTGCCACATGCACATCAGATAGGGCATTAATCTCCAGGATATATGAAGAACTCCAAATACCTAACATCAAAAAAACAAACAAACCAATCAATAAATGGGCTAGAGAGCTAAACAGACACTTCTCAGAAGAAAATATACAAGAAAAGGAGTTCAAATTGTGCATAATTAAAATAATCTGCAAATAAAAGAATGACCTAAGTGATCAAGTACAGGCAAAAATTGATCACTCCAAAAATATACAACTGATCAAGAAATATATGAAAAAAATGTTCAACATCTCTAGTAATTAGAGAAATGCAAATCAAAACTACTTTAAGATTTCATCTCATTCCAGTCAGAATGGCAATTATCAAGAAAATAATCAACCATAACTTTTGGCGAGGATGTAGGGGAAAAGATACATTCATACATTGTTGGTGGGACTGAAAATTGGTGCAACCAATATGGAAAGCAGTATGGAGATTCCTTAGAAAACTTGGAATGAAATCACCATTTGACCCAGCTATCCCATTCCTCAGTCTATACCCTAAAGGCTTAAAAACCTCAGACTACAGTGATACAGCCATTTCAATATTTATAGCAGCACAATTCACAGTTGCTAAACTGTGGAAGCAACCTAGATGCCCTTCCATAGATGAATGGATAAAGAAACTGTGGTACATACACACAATGGAATATTACTCAGCATTAAAAATGAATAAAGTTATGGCATTTGCAGGTAAATGGAAGGAGTTGGAGAATATCATGCTAAATGAAATAAGCCAATCTCAAAAACCCAGGGGTCAAATATTTTCTCTGATAAGTGGATGCTAATCCATATGGTGGGGGTACCTGGGATAATTGGAGGAATTTTGGATGGGGCAAAGTGGGTACGGGGGCAAAGGGGTAGAAAAGATAGTGGAATGAGACAGACATCAGTTCCCTAGGTACATGGATGATTCCATGAATGGTATGACTCTCCTTCATGCACAACCAGAGAAGTGAATACTTCTGCTCCATTTGTGTATAATGAATCAAAGAGCAGTCTACTATCATATATAACTGATTAGAACTAATATATAATTTTTTAAAAGAAGATCAAGAAAAAGAATAATTCACACTAAGGTAAAAAGGAGAAATAGATGAATGCTATGTATTTGAGGTAATAGTAGAAAATGCAAGATGAATATGAATAGCAGGTAAAAGGAGCAAGAATAAATTAGAGCTAAGAAAACAAAGAGGAAGATTGATTCTAATTAATGCTTCAAACTATTCAATAAAATACATGAGTTGAATGTACAATTTAGCTATTGGGGTAACAAATATCATCCAAGTTAAAGAGTTATTTATATGATCAAAGTTGATGTTAGAGTTATTTCTAGTAAACCATGGCAAGGTGAAAAAAATTCTTATTGAATTTTGGTTTGGATTTCACTGGGGTTTGGACATTTATTAGCACATGTCCATCAGTCTTCGGCTGTGGATCTCTCCAGAGTTGCTGGGGCAAAGGAGACACTTTTGTAGTTGCTATATACCTCACATCAGGCAGTTCTGGTTTGTCAGCTCAGGTTTCTGCACCTAACTGCTCAGAAGGTGCAGTGTTGTGATTTTGTTGTTTCTATTGTATGTAATATTTCAGTATGCAGGCTCTGG
The DNA here is from genome assembly GCF_964194105.1 of Spermophilus citellus. NCBI lineage: Eukaryota > Metazoa > Chordata > Mammalia > Rodentia > Sciuridae > Spermophilus > Spermophilus citellus. The sequence continues at coordinate 198,244,005 of NC_138182.1, read as the reverse complement.
AATGTTCCTGTGACTGCTGTGGATCACCAAGTACCTGATTCCTTCTACAAGATCCTTTTCATGGTGGTTTAGGTCCTGGTGGCTGTCTGTGGGCACAGGATCTCTGGTTTTTCTATGAATGTTCTGCAATGCAGAAGCACTCTCCCAGCCAACACCATTCTCTAGGGTACTATAGTAAAGGGACCAAGGTGATTCACCTGGACTCTAGTTTCCAATGCTCCAGGTTGTGAATGGTGGGTATTGATTCCCTCTGTTTACTATGTCTAATGCAAAATCCTGCTGGTATCCAAACAATGCCTATTCACTCACGAGTTGTAATCATATGTTAGGCTAGGCATCAGTTAAGGCTGGGAGTAACCAATTCCTATTGTCTTGGCTCTAGTAATTTTCCACCTTAACTGATCTCCCTCTGGCTATCTTCATGGGTGCTTTCCGTCTAATTTTCCTGGGATATTCAGGGAAATTACCCTAGCTGCCTTTCATCCATGGTTACCATGATCCAGGAACTAGGTCTCCATGTCACTGGATATTTAGGCACCTTCCCTCTGGTACAGCCCTGTGATCCTGAGGACTGTCCCTTGGCTTCTCATAGGCCTCCCCCCTTTGTCAGTGGTCAGAATCTAGTGAAGTCGCTTTCTTCTGTTCACAGCCAAAGCTGCTTCACTGCTGAGTGGAGCAAACCCTCCACAGAGCTTTCCTATCTTGCCTGGAGCACAGACACTAAACAGGGTCAGGTGAACTTCCTGGCACAGGTTCCTACATTCTGCTTCTCTTGTTCATGGTAAAGGGGGAGAGGCAGGCGTTTCAGTGATTTGGGGGTACTAGTGGTCTTTCTAGAAGTTCTTTCTGGCCAGGTTCTTAAGAGATCCCACTGTGCAAGACTTCCCTCTCGTTTAATTTGCCTCTGTCTGGGAAGAAGTTGGGTTGATTTAAGTGGGTGACTGGTCAGCTAAGGGCTCCACAAGATGGCTTCAGACCCGTAGCTCAATTTTCTTTTCATGATTTGGTTTTATGCTCTTTGCTGTGATTGAACTCAGCAGGGTGCTTAACCACTGAGCCACATCCACAGCCCATTTTTTAATTTGGGGGGTTTGTGTTTTTGTTTTGTTTTTTATTGAGACAGAGTCTCCCTAAGTTGCTGAGCCACATCCGCAGCCCATTTTTTTTTTTTTATTTTTCATTTTGAGACAGTCTCCCTAAGTTGCTAAGGCTAGCTTTGAACTTGTGCTCCTCCTGCCTCAGCCTCCAGAGCTGCTGAGATTTGTTTGCTCTTTTTTAAGGACCCTGCTGTTACTATCATGCTTTAAAGTGATAACATTTTTGTCTCTCCCCAAATGTTTTTAAGTGGATGAGCTTAAGAGATTTTCCACTCCCTCACCCCTCTCTCTTTCTCTGTTGCCCCTATCTCCTTCCCCTACCCTGCTCCTAGTTCTGGGTTAAGGAAATCTGTACTTATTTTCTACTCTGGTAACCTTACTTCAAATCTCTCCAGGTCTCAGACTTTGTAGTATTGAGTCTTAGAACATATACTTTGTCATCCACCTCTCAATTCTACTTTTCTTTTACTCCCTCTTTGCTGTGTTGTGAGAAGACTGAGGTCACTGCCTACCTCATTTCTGCCATTTTCCTCCCTAGTTACCTTTCAAGTAATCAACAGTTACATGTTTATAGTGGCTACAATGATAGACAACTCAAAGAAGATTTTTTGTTGTTATTAATTGATAATACTATATACATATTTATGAGTTACAATATGGTGTTCTTTATGTACACTGGATAATGATCAAATCAGTATAATTAACTTATTTATCATCTTTACCTTTTATCATTTCTTTTTGGTGAATATATTCAATATCCACTCTTCTGTTTTGAAAAATATGATGAATTATCATTAAATATATTCACCCTACTGTGTCATAGAACTCTGGAACTTACTTATTCCTCCTAGCTAACTATATTTTGCCCCTTAACCAACCCCATCTCCTTTCTCCCGAGTCTCCCCAACTTCTGCTAACTACTACTATACTTTCAACTTCTATAAGATCGAATCTTTTAGATTCCATATGTGAGTGAGATCCTCACTATTGGTCATTATTTATTATATATCATTCCCCAAGAATTTGTTCTCCATGGTGCTGAGACCTCATCTGCCTTGTGTTCATGGGGGTATCATCTATGCCTGAAAAAGTGATAAGTAACAGACACTCAGAAAATACTTGTAGTAGGAAAAGAGATGGGAAATATTTCACTGTTCACAGTACATATCATTTAAAATATATTAATATTTAGAAGAAAAGAGAAATAAAATATGAGTGCATGTACAATGATAAATTCAGTAAGTTTATTTTGAACTAAATTTGAAGTCCAATGCTCACATTCTAGTTCTGCCTTTAGTTTGGACGTATTACTTTACTCCTAAGAAAGCCTCCATCTTATTTATAAAAGAAGTGATGCAGACTGGAGTTAAGATTCCCTATATTTCCAAATTTCATGTTTCTTATGAAAAAAAATGAACCCAAGAGAAATATGCAATCCCTTTAATATATCTAGAAAATACTCATATACCCTTTTTATTACAATATTATATGAATATTTATTCTGTATTTTAAATCATCATAATATTGCATGGTCTTAAGTTGGCTGTTCATAAAACTTTAAAAAGCAAATTTAATCACATAATATTAGAAAAAGTTTTTCGATAAAGAGACTGAGCTAGTCATTAAATTGGAATTTAGGAATGCATCTGCTTAAGGATATCAAATTAACTACACCCTAATTGATTGTTAAGCAATTTATCAGATTAAGTTAGAACAATCAAGACCCTTACAATGACTCTGCTGTAGGGAGGTCAAGTCATATAAACGCAACCAAAAGCCAGGTGAAAACAACCCAACCGTATCCATATCAGAACTTACAGCAGAACTTTCTAAATGTATGACTATAGAAGTTGTACTTTTGCTTGATAGCTTGCTCTTCAAAGAGAAAAAATTTACAGAGTTGGGCATTTACATATCTGGTCTTCTTTGGAGTCAGATTTACGTAAAAGAAATAAATTCTCCAAGGAACTTACTTAGAAGCACATTCATATCATTAACAACAACAAAGAAAAGGCCCATTCTGGCAGATTCCATGAAGTTCTCTCACATGAAGATCTCCTTAAGCCAGAGTTTTATCATATTCATTTCTGTGTTATCCTGAAGCCCTCATGGATTACACTAAATATCAGATGAACTACAAATATTTAAGTAATCAATGTTCAAAGAGGGAAATGATGTAAAATAGCACACAATTATCTTTTTAGATGAAGTTACAAAACCTTGATAAACTTCTGGTCATTCATAAAGCCTCTCTGAGTTTTTCCATATTCCTGTTAGACACTAATAAAGGAGGTCCAGACCTCTTGAAGTAAAATAATGTAAACAGCATTCTCCAATTCACTGTCTTCAAATGGAAACCCAGCGAAAAGAATTATCTTCCTCCCCAAACTGCTGAATAAGAGTAAGCTCCAAAAACACAGGGGAAGTCCCACAGTGCCAAAGATAGCTGTTACTAGAACATTGTAATACTTGAGATTTACTGCTTATTAAAATGCAAAAGGCCATTACTTTCCCCAGAACAAATTTTGTGAACAGAGATGAACCTAGGAAGCTTTTAGCCCATTTCCTGAATCATAAACAAAGAGTTCCATACACAGCAACTCTCTGAGATGTGAAGGGGAGTATATTATATGATCCTTATTGGATTACTCAAAGCCTCAGTGAAGCTCCTTTCACAAGTGATATAAATCAAAGCTAACTGCTTCCATAGAAAAGCAATCAAGTTTTTAAGAGAATATCTTTGTTCCCTGAGGTTGCACAGTAAGATTTAGATGCTTCTATTAGGACCTTTGCAATGGAGCGTACTTAAGCAATTATAAAAATCCAGCCTGGAAAAGCACCTGGACAGGCTCTGTGTGGAATTAAATAGATCTTCTGGTTTCAAGTTTGAACACTTTCAAAGTATTTCCCCATCTCCTTTCTGAAAACACACACAAACATATACTCACCTCCCTGGACTATAGAAAATCTGTATATGAAATAGGGTGAATCCTATTATCTTTCACATTTAATATTATTATACAGCTTTAAAGAAATTAACCCCTAATAGCTTAAATTGGAGGGGAGGGTATTAAACAGAAGAAAATGTATCTTTGGGAGTATTGAATAAGATGTTCAGAAATGTGAAATCATTCCTTCTCCAGTTTTTAATGTTAATAATAAAGATGGAGTTCCACAGAGTTACTACAAAGTGTCTTTAGAACTAGGCCAAGCAATCTGTAGTTAAATCATTAGCTGCAAGGTATAAAGTTTTCAGGCGGGGTCTATGGAAAGGCTTTCATTTTGTTTTCTATCTCTGACTTATGGTCAAATGTTTAATGATACCCTAAAATGGAAAACACGTGCAAATCTTGCTTTCTTTTAAAGCTGACTCCTCCCACTTGAATAATCATATTCTAGAACTACAATTTAAAGAACCAACATTTATTTGTTGCTTACCTTAAGGATTGGAACAAATCAAAATATCGTTTAATTTTTTATATTTTTCTGAAAATATATCTGTAAAATCATTTATAAATTTTCCTCTTTTGGAAAGTTTCTGAGAAACAATGCTTATCCAGTTAAAATATACTAACTAGTTTTTTTGTGTCTGGAATCATGCTAAAAGATTACAGAAAATGCAAAATAACCACAAATCATAGTTTATATCACCAAGGAGTGTGTTGTTTGGTGGACTAAGATAACATACAAAAATGTGTAAATACTGTAAGATAATAAATATGTGTTAAGTTCTGTGGCAAGATTATAGGTGCTATGAGAATACAAATGCAGAAAATCAATAAAGCTGCTCTGGCTTGAGAATTTTATGAAGAAAGTGCATCTTAACATGGAAGGAGGGATTTAGACTTGATGTGATAAATTGTTCATAGTAATTGTAGGTTTTTGAACAGAGGAGTGACAGATGAAACCAACACTGGAGGAAATTTATGAAGCATCAATATGCAGGAAGTCTTAGATGATAGAAGAGGGTATGCTAACTAGAAGCCTAACATAATACCTCCGGAACAAAATGATAAAGGCCTGTATTATGAGGGGGATTGGGAGAAAGGAAAATTGACATTTGGAAGGAAAAACTGATAGGTCTTCATGACTTAGTGGAAACAGTAGATATATATTATTACTTAGAATAAATATTACAAGAGTTAACAACCAGGCACCCTTAAAATATACTAACACTGTCTTACTCTGTGTCCCTCGAAAGCATAGCCTGAGACAAGGGCTTGAATTCACAGTATTTATTTGGGGAAGTCCCAAAAAAGAAAGAATGAGGAAGTGAGAATAGGAAAGTAAAGAAAGGATAAAGACCACTTCAGGATACTTTTAATAGTGAGCAACAGGGATGAATAGGGCTCAATGCCACAAGAGTGACTAGTGACAACTGGTCTCAGAATTGTCCTGTTGGAAGCTGGGGAAATGAATGAATTCCTCTACTGACTCCTACACTCTTGGCTAAGAGTTGCTCCTGGTGTCATGCTCCTGTACTTTCGAGTCAATGTGCCTGTGGGCTGAAGTCTTCTGTCTGGATAGCCTTGAATCAACAAAGAGGAGAGACTCAGCGATAAAGGTCTCATGTGTAACCCTGGCAATGGCACTTCATAACCACAACTGCATTGAGACCAGGAGGATGCAGTGTCATGGCACAATCCTCTGCTAACTCTGCTGGAATCACACATGCAATATAACTCCTAAAATTAGGGCACCACACATTTATAAGCCCTAAGACACAAAACTTTGTAATTAACTCTCAGAGCCTGGACTTAACAGGGTTTTGGGTAAAAATTCAGTGTTTTCCTTTGGGAAACTTCACTTCTAAACTTCCTAAATTCTCTTCACTCCTAAGTGATGACAATTGTATCTAACTTATACCACTGCTATGAGGACACAATGAGTTAATGCATGTAAAACAATTAACCCAAAGTGAAAAATCTCCCAAATTATTGTGTGTGAGTAGTATTCTTTTTAATTGGAATCCCTAGGGAACTTTGAAAAAAAAATCAAATTGGTACCAATTGTCAACATAGGATACACAAAATGGAAATAAGCATTTTTATGCATTTTTATTCCAGTGACAAAGTGCCAATAGCTCTAATTAAGGTATTTAATAAAGCCCTGAGATAGTACTAGCATGAGCCTAATAGCTACAGACTAACTCATTCAATTAAAATTCTCACTTTGATCAAACCATAATAAAGAATCCCCCCACAGCCACTGCTCTGGTCTCTGGCAAACATCCCTCTACTTAGTTTACAGGTAGTAAAATTGTGTCCCTCTCAAAAGTGTGAGTTTCTCTCAGCACCATAGAGGAGAGTAGTTACTCTATGCACATGAAATTTCCTGATGGGAGTTTTCTGACTTTGAGTCTCTGTAGAAAACTACAAATCTTTCCAGGTATGACTATAAATACTGAATATATGGATGATTCATTTTTAAAAAAATGAAAATAAGTCTTCCCACAAATTTAAAAAAGAAAATTAGGGTAGGAAAGCAGGAGAGAAATAATAGATGAAAAAAATATATAACGGTTAAATAGTAGAGAAAAGGAAAGAGATATTCAGTCCAAATATACAAATAGGAGTAAGAATATATGGATTATGTTTTTCTAAGGATTCTTTTCTATTATTATAAAGATTGTATATGATAATTGTAGAGAATTTGGAAAAATAAACATGAAATATTATCCTACTGTTTAACATTTCTTCTGCTAACAATTTGATGGGTTTTCCCTCTTTGTATTTTTAAAATTAAAAACCAAATAATTTAAAAATTGGTTTTAACATTCCTGCCTATTGCTTTGTGTGTAAACATTTTCCCATATCACTCTAAAATGGTATAAATACATTTTGTAGTAGATAAACTTTCTGGAAGCACAGAGAAATAGAGATTCTAAAATAACATTTTTAAAGAATGATATGCAATCAGAAACAAAGTTGAGTTTTCCTTTACGACATGCTAGATAGAAAGGATTATGCCTTCTACTACTCAAGGAACTACTGCATTCTTCACTTATTATTGCTAAGTAGATAAAATTAAAATAATATAAAATTTCCCCTATTGTGTCCATAGAAAGAACATATAGGCATCTTCTCCTTGATTTTAAATATATGAAATGGTTTAATCAAATGATTCCAATAAAGTCTCCATTTCTACATAGTGCTGTAAATTCCTTTTCTGTAAAATAAAACCTTTTATAATACAATACGAATCAAAATAGAATTAACCTAAAGAGGAAAAAAATGATGTTCTTTCACTTTATGGTATTAATGACTGATTGTGAAGCTTCTTTTAAGAGCAGATGTGAACCAGGTCCAGGAATATGACTAAGAAAATGTGATAAGCCAGTTGCTTCAGGGAAACAGTGGCCTTTCTTGGGGCAAACAAGTAAACTTCTCAAGGCACAAAGAAATTTACTGCAAACAGAGATCAGAAATGCTAAAGATAAGTATTGACTAAGACAAGCCAGCTCTCCTGTTTTCGAATAATATATTACTACAGGCCTTGCCTGAGTTTGACAGCAACTACACAACCAAATGTTACACAGCTGAATCAAGGCATTACAAGGTCCACGGAGAACACCCAATCCACTCACCTGCCCCAACCCAGACTATTTGCCATTACATTTTTGAGAAAGAATCATCCATGTTGGAAGTTTTAAAATACACTACTTCCTAAAGAAGCTCATCCAATTTTAAGTATATTTATACACCAGATATTTATTATTGAAGTAGAAAATTCTGCTCCCATGACACTCATCCACTGATCTGAATCTCTCCCTCTAAAACCATAAGAAACTCTACTCCCTGACAAAAAAATATTAGTCCTTCATGTATTTAAATGCACCTATAATTTGTCCCCTTAAGCTTTTCTACAACCTACAAGTTTCTGGTTTCTGCACCATTCCTTCTATTACAATCATCTTCCCCAGTGTTTTTGTACAATGTTAAATACCCTGCAGTTAGTTACACAATAAATTTCTTTAAACTGGTATCCAGAACTGACCACATTACCCGAGGTGTTATCCAATCAATATTGAATCAGTAGAAATAACTCCCATAATCCTGAAATTGTATTAATTTATTTTTTATCAAAATGAGTTAACTTTGTTTCGTGTGCCTCATATTAGTTTTTAGTCATGCTGCTGGGTTTTGTTGTTGTTGTTGTTGTTCGTGTGTTCTTAGAGAAATCTAATTTTTTATGATGTATTTCAAAAATCTCAAAGTTTACAACATGGATGTAACTCAAAGATATGATGCTAAGTTAACAAAAAAAGTCAGACACAAAAGGCACACATAGTGTGGTTTCATTTACATAAAATATCCAGACTAAAAAAAAATCCAGGGACAGTGATGATAGTCACACAACATTCAAAATATGCTAAAAAGCATTGAAATGTATTCTCTAAAGTGGCTGAAATGATTTATTTAATGTGAGGTGAATTTTAATTAATTTTTTAAAAAGTAAGTGAGAATGGGACAGAGAAAAATGAGGATGAGGGGGAAAAATTAACCAAGATATACTTGTAAAATAAAATGTTATCCAACCATGTAAAGGAATGAAGTATCTGTACATAGTACAGTACAGATGAATCTTGAAAGCACTGTGCTAAGAGAAGGAACCCAGACATGAAAGGTCACTCAAAGTGTGATTCTATGTATATGAAATATTCAATATAGGTAAGTCCACAGTGGCTGGAAATAGATGATTGCCAGATTTGAGGAAGTTATAGTGAGGACTGAATGCTAACAAAAGTTTTTTGTGGATTTTTGTGGGGGTGATGGTAAGGGTCTGGAATTAGGTAGTATTCATAGTTGTACAGAGTTGTGAATGTCATAAAAGCAACAGAATATTATTTTGTGTGAATTCTATTTTGATTAAACATAGAATTAAAAAACTTGGTGGTGTACTGTTGTCATTAACTTTCATTAGAAATAACATTTAAGTTGAAGAATTTGTATATTTCTCAGGTTACCATACGTTTTTGGCTTCAGCCTGTTGAGACAATTTTGACTTTATATTGTCACTGAAATCACTGTCCATATTAGTTAGCTGCTTCCTGCTTTGCTTTCTACACATTTTGCCCCTGGAGATACATAGAATATAACCACATGACAAAACAGTCCTGTCCACAGAGATAGGGAAAGTATCTATTCTTTCTTTCTCTGCCCTCGAAGCTTCATCTCACAAGTTGAAGTATAAATTTCTGCATGGTACTGAATAAATCCTCAAGCAATTATACTGTTCATCAAAAACTGCATTGAATGAGATGAACAAAATGGTAATAACAGCAATAATAATGCCAACTAGCATTTCATAGGTTTCAAGTAATGATTAAGATCTGAATATTAAGAGAAAAGACACATATTTCTCATACATATTCCACAAGTACTTACTGAGAATTTATTATATCAGGAACTGTGAGATACAGCAATGTATAAGGACGTTACCATCTCTAAAATCTATTTTAATGATTGTATGCATATAACAGTGTACTATTACAGGCCCAATGTTTTTATAGATTAAAAACATGAACAAGCAAACCTAATAAAGTTGCCTCTATTACATTGCATTTCAAGTTGGATGCACCAATGTACTTACTACTTAGACTTTTCTAGGGACACTTCATAGGAGACCTAATAGCCAAAATTTGAAAAAATGATCTTGACAGCTTGATCAAAACTTAGAATATGGATTATCCTAAATTTGGTTTGTATTGGATGTACAGAGCCATACAACATTTTTAGATGATGAATATTTGTATTTGTAATCATTTCACAAAAGATATAATTTTTGAATAAAGAATATGAACCAAGTTATTCTTAAGATTATTTCTGAACTTAAAATGCTATACAGACATAAAAAAAAATTTGCCTCTGATAAAATTTTTAAAATCTGAAATGAAATATGTACCTAAAAGTGGTTCTAAATATATATAGTGTCAGGAGGTTTTTAACTTTGAATCAATTATCACTGTTTAAGTTTGAACTCTTTTTCATTAACTGGTCATTTTTCAAGATTATATGTGGAAGTTGTAGAAAGTTATTAAAAGAATTTTCTTTCCTTGCAGGCAAGAAAAATTTAATAAGCACATTATTTAAAGATTATAGGAAATAGCTATCCTGACTAACTCTGACCTTTCTGACTAATTTCTTTCAAGATGGAAACAGACTGGATATCATTCACAATAGCAGAAGGAATAGTGTTTTGCTTCTTTTTGAAATAATTTATCATTTTGCCTCAAATATTTTTTTCTAAAATATGACAAACTCGTTATAAAACCTGGGAAACAAATGCTGATCCTTAGTGAATGTAACACACACATCTTATATCTTTTATTGAATTTTATCAATAATATTTAAAAACTGACTTTTGAAATTTTTGTGCGTGTTTAAGCTATTTTGAGGTGCAACATAACAGATTATTTGGATCTCACAACACAATCACTAGGTACAACTCAAGTTGTGCTGACTTGAGTTGAAGTCCACTCTGTAAAAGGTAGGACTGCTTTTCCTACCCTGATCACTTGCTACCCTTTCCTGATGCTCTAGGCCATACTACTCCTTTTAGCTTATCATAAAAAAATATATAAAAAAATAAATAATAAAAAAGCTTCCTCTGACTTGGAATACACTTACCAACAAGATTTCACAAGATGTTAAAGATAACATGAATTTTGATTCTCAACCACTTCTAACCAATTGCGCACTTGCTTGGTGAAAAGTAAACCAGACATAATCAATTTCCATCAACTCAGAGGCTTCTCTCTGGAAAAAGACATCAAAATGTCTTTACATAACAGATTTTTATTTTTAAGATTAACAAAGACTTAGAAAGAACTGGCAGAGAAAATTGAAGAACCTAGTTTATAACTATGAAAATATTAACTTATGTCAGTCAAGATGAAGAAGTCAAAAACAATGTAACTTTGTTACTGAGATTCTGTACCTGACATTTGATTCCTACCTAATGCAAAGGATCAGTCACATCTGTGCAGATTCCTTAAGGCTGCTGATAGTTTTGAATTCCCTAACCAGTGATTGATCTCAGAGCTCTCTCCAGTCAACGGTCCACATGGAACACAAGGCAGAAATTTTGGCTCAGTGTGAATGAATGATAAATGAGAAATGAGCACAGTCATCTTTCAGTCACTAATAACCCTTTATACACTTTTATGAGATAAGCTTTTTCACGTTCTATGTGTGAATGAGGTACTATGGCCTTTCCTTTTCTGTGCCAGACTTATTTCACCTAATATTGTATCTCCAGATTCATCCATATTATCTTCAAATGACAGGACTTCCTTCCTTTTTATGGTTTAATAGTAGAATGGTGGTTACCAGAGGATGAACAGGTTGGGGGGTAGGAGAGCAGTGGGTAGTAGTTGTTAAAGAATACTTAGTTATAGTTAGATAGGAGGAAGAAGTTCAGGAGGTATGCTGAACACCATGGTGACTTCATGATAATAGGCCATATTCTTGAAAAGTTTTCAGAATGAAAGTTAAATGTTGTCATCACAAAAGTGATAATAATGTGAGGTGATAGATGTTTTAACTAGCTATAATTAATTATTCCACAAGGTATGTATACTTCTAACCATTTTTTTTTTGAGAGAAGGCACGTACCATGGATTGAACTCAGAGGCACCCAACCACTGACCCACACCCCAGACCTATTTTTTTTGTATTTTATTTAGAAACATGGTCTCACTGAATTTCTTACTGCCTCACTTTTGCTGAGGCTGGCTTTGAACTTGTAATCCTTCTGCCTCAGCCTTCCCAGCCACTGGGATTACAGTTGTGCACCACTATGCCTAGATACTTCTAATTATTTTATACATGACAAATTCATATAATTTTATCTGTCAGTTTAAAATAAGTAAATAATAAATATCTGGGAAAAATAAAAATTCAAATAGCTAGTTATACAGAAAAAAAATAATGGTAAATTCTGAATTCCTTCATTCAATTGTTAATTCAATCAACAAATATTTCTTGGGAAAATACTCTTTGTCAGATTTTGTTTTGTGCTATTTGAGTATTTCAAAAAATAAAATAAAATTACCATAATTGAGTCTATTTCTTAGATGCTATATATCACAAATATTAATAAAACATAGAAACAGAATAACATCACATGAATTTACAATTGAAAATAGATAACAAATGGTGATATGTGATTAATAGAACAGATTATAACTTCTGAGTTTGTGTGAACAAGAGTTCAACTGAGTAAACTATAATTATTTAAGTGTGAGGAATCATCAAAATATACATAGTAGAAAAGTCCAACAGGATTCAAATACTGATGCAATGATAAACGGGAACTTAAGTTGAGAAAATATTTTAGAACTTAAATTCTAGATGTCAAATTTGCACTTTATTTTAGAATTGAAAATTATAAAAACCCAGTCATGAGGAATATAGCAGAGAATAAAAATATGCATTACTAAGAATAACTCTGAAAAGCTATAAGAACCAAGAGAAAGTAAGGGCTTAATAATCAATCAAAATTTCTAAAACTGAGCAACTTAAAATTATACCGAGAGAAATTAGAAGGTAAAGTGGGAGAAAGAGAATGGGAGCAGCCAATGTTCTGTCCTAAACTGATTAGAATATAGATAATGACAGAACACCTAGATCTGAGGTCTAGTGGGTAGGTAATAGTATGCCATAGAAATTCAGAAAATGTAGATGTAAGAATGTATGATAGTAAAGGTTGTAAAATGATATCTCCAAGAGAAGGAAGAGAAAAATGTAGAATGTTACAGGCTCAAACTTTGAGAAATACAAGAATTTAGAGGTAGGCAAAAAGAAGTGACTACTTAAAGATAACAATGATAGACTAAATTCCTTTTAAAATACAGCAGAAATGGAAAGAAAGGAATATTCTCATACCTCAGGCATACATCCATGCTGAAAATTATCAAAACAGGTGATGATAAAACTGTGGTCATGAAGGATAGAAACAAGGGCAAGTTATTCTAATTTACCACTCCTCACAGTATTATGAAGTCAGTATTTAGAGATGCAGCATATATTACCTAAAAACCATAGGAATTTGGATCTTGATAAGTCGGACAAAATAAGAGGAGTTGAGTGATCAACTGCAACACACAACATCAAATAGGTAGTAACTCCAAATTTCTAAGTGAACAGTTATCAACATTTCCATAAATACTGGTCACATGCTTCTGCTTTAATCTAGAAAGAAGAAATATAGGACCCAGAATAATAATTTGAAGCTTATCTAAGGTATTAGCTTCAGCTAGAGTGTTAACTTGACAATCAAAGCAGTATACCACAGCCTGATGAAAAAATCCTAAAATGCTGCATTAATTTTTACATAGATTCAAAACATTTTAAACAAAAATAAAAGAAATGACAGGCACATCCAAAATTATAATGAGCATGTGAAATACTATGAAGCAGAGGATCCAAGATGGTGGGCCAGAGGGAGATAGCATTCTGTGTCATTCCGTATCCTGGGACATAATTAGTGAGAATGCTGTTTCTCTGCAAGCGATATTCCTGCTCTCAAACAGGAATCACTGCCTATGCAGGGCTCCAGGCCTCAGCGTCAGAGCAGGTATCCCAACTACTTGCCCACATAGGACTCTGGGTGCCCAAGCAGGACCATCAGCACCCACGCAGAACTTTCCTCACCACTCATATGAGCAGAAATCCCGAACACAGTTCCCACACAAGACACCCAGCAGCTACTCACATGCAGAAACTCTGGCCACTACTCCCATGTGGACCCCCATCTACCAACATGGGGCTTCCCTGGTTGCCACTATCTTGGGACTCTGTGGCAACAGAGATACTCCTCTACACAAAGAAGACTGCCTGCACCTGGAAACTTTATACAGGCTCTGAAGACAGCCAAAACCACACACTGCATGCCACAGAGCTCTCTCTGAACACATTGTCCACGTCCAGTGCCATCACACAGCTCCTTCCACCTGACCCAACACCTCTTCATTGAAAGCAGTTGCCTCCATCATGGGTCACCTTCATCACCATCTTTAATGGAGGCAACTCTCAGGTTGAAACTCCAGCTAACCAGGTACCCAGTTTCTAGCTCCCCCCTCTCCCCAGCCCCCACTAACCTTGTATAATGACACCCTTGTTACCTTCACCATCCTAAGGGCGGAGATACCAGCTAACAACAGATGACCACACCTATTGGATGAGAAGGGAAGCAGGAAAGACACAGGTTTTCCACCAAAACAATCCTGGTTCTTCCTTCGGGATTTTTTTTCTTTCTTTCCCTATTCTCCCGCCCTGCCCTCACATCCCCAACATATGTGAAACCAAGTACTTTGTGTGAATTAAGATTTTGAGGATTGGGACATCTGAATAGTATATTACAGTTGTGTGGTATATTCTTTTTTTCCTCCAATTTTTAGTATTTTAACATTTTTGTAATTTTTCTTAATATATATGTGTGCTTTTTATTTTGTACTCTACTGTCTTCCCACTTACTTCTCTACCCAAAATAACTTCCTCTCTATTTTTCTGCTACTAAACTTCTTCTTTAGATTTCTCTTTCACACTTCCTAAGATATAACAACTCTATGTCCTCACCTCCTCCCTCCATAGCATATAATCCTACAATTCATCCCTGGTTCTTTGTCTACCATCAGAAACTGTAAACCCTTTTACAAACCTACTTATTATATTGTAGATAATAATTGAATTCACCATTTCTCTACACTATGATCAACCTATAAATATCTTAATAGCAACTAATTGTTTTTAACGTTGTATATTTTTTATATTGGGATCTGCTAACATTGTCCTTCCCCTCAAAGGAGAGGTACCAGAACCCTACAGAGACACTATAGGCCTATAGGGTAAAAACAGTAAAGCCTAAGATCCACAGTGCCGCAGTCTTGGCTGGGCACAGAATCACGAGCCACCACACAGCTTTGTAGATTCAAACAGCAATTCTTTATTCCCGAACTCACACCGGCCTCCACACACGTACTGGGGCAATCCCAGTTCTGCTGCCACCCAAATCACCTACTCCACGAGGCTTTCTTTTCCAAAATGCTCTCTGAATCTCACGAGAACTCAATGGGAGCTCAGGCAGCAGGAACGCCCTAATTCCAGCAGCAATAATCCTCAACATCGAACTTCCCTAAAACCCAAGGTCTTAAACTGGGAACGCCCTTAACCCAAGGAGCGGGATACTTCCTCAAACTGCAGGACACACCCTAATCCTGGATCCTGGTCGTTGAGCAGGGTCACCTTTCTCAAACACACATGCAAGGTCAACAGCGAAATTAACATGGGGTACGCTGGCAAGGAAATTTCGATGCGTCATTCCTACTTGATAATGGCCCTCAGCACCACAGTGCTAAAAGGGAAGACACACAAGCAACATGAAAAGACAAGGGAGGAAAATGTCCCAAACAAGTCAAGATACCACATTATTAGAATCCATGGCCAGCATAGCAGAAGAAATGACAGAGAAGGATTTCAGGATGTACATAATTACAATGTTCTGTCAACTAAAGGATGATAAAACAGAGCAAATACAGGCAGCAAAAGATCATTTCAACAAAGAGCTACATAAACAAATATAGGAAGAAAAAAGTTACTTCAACAGGGAGCTAGAGGTTCTTAATAAAATTAAAAATTAAAAAAAAAACAGAAATCCTAGAAATGAAAGAAACAATAAGCCAAATGAAAATGAAGACAAAATATACATTCTTGAAAAGAATATGGACTATACAATGAAAAAGGTAAAAAAAAAAACATGAGCAGAATATTCAAGAAATATGGGATAGCATAAAAAGACCAAATTTAAGACTTATTGGAATAGAGGAAGACATAGGGTTCTAAATCAAAGGAATGAACAATCTATTCAATGAAATAATATCAGAAAATTTTCCAAACATGAAGAATGAATCGGAAAACAAAATTCAAGAGGCTTACAGGATGTATAGAATCACAAAAGATCCACACCAAGCCACATTATAATAAAAATTCCTAATATCCAGAATAAGGAGAGAATATTAAAAGCCATGAGAGATAAACCAATTAGGTTATGTGCAGATTTTTCAACCCAGACCCTGAAAGCTAGAAGATCCTGGAAGAACATATATCAAACTCTGAAAGAACATGGATGCGAACCAAGAATCTTATCTCCAGCAAAATTGAGCTTTAGATTTGATGATGAAATAAAAACACTCCATGATAGACAAAAGTTAAAAGAATTTACAGCTAGAATACCTGCACTACAGAATATTTTGACAAAACATTTTATGAAGAGGATATGAAAAACAACAAGGAAAATCAGTAGATGGAGATATTATACTAAAGGAAAAACTAACCAAAGGAGAAAAGAAGTCAAATTAAATAACAAAAATAAACAAAAATGGCTGGGAATACAAATCATGTCTCAATAATAACCCTAATATTAATGGCCTAAACTCACTAATCAAAAGACATAGGCTAGCAGATTGGATTTAAAAAAATCCAACAATATGCTTCCTCTAGGAAACTCATCTCATAGGAAAAGACATCTACAGTCTGAAGATGAAAAGTTAGGAAAAATAATACCAAGCAGGGAAGCAAGCAGGCTTTTCATCTTGCATCAAATAAAGTAGATTTCAAGCTAAAGTTAATCAAAAGGGATAATGAGGACATTTCATACTGCTCAAAGGAACCATACACCAACAAGACATAATAATTATAAATATATATGCCCAATCCAACATACATGTAATTGAAATCCCAAGGGGAAAAGTATAAAGGAATTAAGAAAAATAAATTAAAATAATAAAATTATTGAAATTGAAGTAATGAAATTATTAACTTAAATTTGTTCAAATATTAGAATATCCTGAACCCACAAATCCCCAAAGTTTAATAAACCATAAAAATAATAAATATAAAAATAACCATACCTAGTCAAAAAATAGTTAATTTTACTAAAACTATACAGTGAGAAACCAAAGAGTGTATTATGTAATGTGAAAAAAATTTAAAAGTTCTTTTCCAATGCTGAAATAATCTGTTCAACACAGCTTTGGGGAAAAGAATGGATTATTACAATATAAATACAAATATAACAATAAGCTTTAGTAATCAAACCAGTATTGTATTGGCCTAAGGATAGACAAACAGATTAAAGGAACCATGTAAAAATTCTAGAAATATATCTGTTTTTATTAAATGACTCAACTTTTGACATATGTTCCAAACAATTTAGTAGGAAAAAAATTTTCAACAAATCAAGCTATGAAAATAAAAAAAATTATAAAATGACTCTATTTCATTCTATAAATGTCAATTCAATAGAAATGATTGTTGTAAATGATTGTTTAAGTGTCTAATGACACTTAAAACAAAATATCTTCATTGCTTTGAATGTGCAATGTTTAATACACAACACTAACCACAAAAGAAATGATTGATGAAATGGACTTCACTCAAATTAGCAACTTCTTCCCATCAACAAAAAACACTGCCAAAATGAATAGCAAGTCATAGATAGGGTAAAATATTTACAGAGCATATATTTGTAAAAGGACCCTTATCTATTACATATGAAGAATTTCAACAATTTAATAATATTAAAGAAAAAAATGCCAATTTTTTAAAAAAAGGATAAAAGTGGGGAGATACAACATGATGGATTAGAGGAAGGCTGCATTTCCAGTTTCTCCATGGCTTGGGATTCGAGCAATGAGAGTACTGCTTCTCATTGAGGTATTAAATATTCTGTATTCAGTATTGGATATTCCATTTTTTTAGAGACTCAGAAATCTGGATGCCTTGAGCAAAAATCAAGAAAGAGTATACTGGAGTTTAGTTGGTTTCAGATGCTGCAACTACACTGGTTAACTACAAAGGGGAGGGATAACACAGTGAGAGAAACACAACGGACAAATTTGGCATGGAAAGACCTGTAGATCAGAAAAAGCAGGTAGAACTTTGCCCACCCAGAGTCTGAATAATAAATTGATGTTTGAAAACTGCTCTGTATGACTTACCTGACAACAAGCAGAGAGCTGAGACAGGCACCATCTTGAGGGGGCCATGCTGCAGCTTTCCACTGTAGGAAGATCATAGCAAATGTTGCTGCACTCTCCTGGCAAGTGCCTATAATGTGGTCTAAGTGTACCTAGCAGAATGTGAGAAAAATAGACACAGTAAAGCTTGTACCCAAGGTAATTCAAGTCAGAAAATTAGAGGGAAGTGCAACTCACTTTCCCTTTGAGACTGGAAGCTCATATGAACAGCTGAATAGAGGTGGCAACCGGAATAGGTGAGCATGAATACATTCAGAGTCTAAGTCTGGGAAAGCTATATTTGTGGGCAGCGGAATGTGTGAAGAGTCATGGCTGTTTTTGTGGTAATTAATGTGTAAATGTCTTAGTAGGCACCAGGTATTTAATTTATTGCTACATATTGTTTGCTTTAGTAGTTGCTACTCTTTGATTCCCTTTATCTGTGAAATGCTGGGAATCTGCAGGGACACTACAAGTTCACAGCATAATGATTCTGCTGCTCAAGTAAGCCCAGCTGAGAAAGTTTAATTTGTCCCCTCCACACACACAAATGAGCCACATTTAAACTTCAGCTATGTTTTAATACAAAAGAATAGAAGAGACACAAACTCCAAATTAACAACCAGACCCAAGAGTGTACAGCTGGTGTGTGTGGGGGGGGAGGTTTCTCAAATACTACTCAAGGATATCGACTACTACAGAAAGAAAGAGAGTTAGCATACAGGCTCTAGATACCACACCTATGGGTGGTCTCAATCTATATCACTCTAGAACACTTTGGCAATATACAGTTTTTCCCTTAAAAGGCCCAAACATAAGAATGGAAGAGAAATTCCACCTCACAAATACATAAACTCAACACAGGAATACAATAATTTTTTTAAATGGTAACAAGATATCTCCTGAAGTTCACAATTCACCAGCAAATGACTCCAAAATATTAAAGTGGATGAAATGGCAGATAAAGAATTCAAAGCAATGATGCTAACGATGATCAATGAATTCCTAGAGAACACAGAAAAACAAGTAAAAGAATTAAGGAAGTCAGTATATGACATGAATAAGAAATTCAATAAGGAGATAGAGATATTAAAAAAGAACCAAACAAAAATCTTGGAAATTAAAGACACAACAAATTGAATAAAATGTTTAGTCAAAAGTCTCCCTAATAGAGTAGACTATCTTAAAGTTAGAATCTCAGCACGGAAGACAAAGTGGCCAGCCTTGAACATTCAGACAATATTAAATAAAAGAAAAATGTAATCATGGCCAGAATATACAAGAAATCTGGGACAGTATTAAGAGACCAAATTTGAGAAACACTAGAACTGGGGAGATTAGTGAGATGCAGACTAATGTCATAGATAACCTCTGCAGGGAAATAATAACAAAAAATTCCAGATTTTGAGAATGAGGTGGATATTCAGATAGAGGTGGCATTTAGAACCTGAACTAGACAACATCAAAAAAGAACCTCTTCAGGACACATTATAATTAAAATGCCTAACATACAGAAAAATAATAAAATTTTAGAGCCTCAAGAGAAAAATGTCATGTTGTCTTTAGAGGCTAGTCAATCAGAATTACTTAATATTTCTCAGCACAAACTCTAAAATCCATGTGGACTTGGAGTGCTGTATTTCAAATCTTGAAAGAAAATAACCTTCAACCAAGATTATTGTATCCACCAAAGCTATCCTTTAGAATCTAAAAAAGAAAAACTTTCCAAGACAAGCAAAAACTGAAAGAATTTGTGATTACTAAGCTGTCATTATAGAAAATATTTAAATACTCCACACAGAATAAATACAAAAGAAATGAATACACAAGTGAACAAATCTAATCTAAAGAATGGCTATGCAAATGAGAAACAGGACCAAATTAAATATTAGAAATAAATCAAATGTCAGGAATTAATATAACATTGAATGTAAACAGTTTCAACTCTCCAATTAAAATACTGGCAGAATGAATTAAAAAACAAGATCCAACTATATGGGATTTGCAAGAGACTCACCTTATAGATAAAGACAGACAGATGCTGAAAGTAAAAGGATAGAAATTGATACACCAATGTAAATGGAGACTGAAAGCATGCAGGAGTAGCTACTCCAACAAAACAGATAAGAAATCTTCATACTGATAAAGGGAACAACCCAATAGGAAGATATAATAAGAGTAAATAATCATGCACCATACATTGGTGCACCTAATTACGTAAATCAGATACTACTTGGACTAAAGAACTCAGCTAGATCCCAGCACAATTATATTGGTTGATTTAAACACACTTCTTCCACCAACAGAACAGTTATCCAGACATAAATTCAGTAATAATGTTTGAACCTGAAAATATTATATATAAGTCAAATGAACTTAACAGAAATCTATAATGTTTCATTGAACAACAGCTAAATACACATTCTTCTCATAGCGCATGAAGCCTTTTCTATTTTGTTTTTTAATTTTTTTTTATTGGATGTTCACAACATTACAAAGCTCTTGACAAATCATATTTCATACCTTAGAATCAAGTGGGTTATGAACTCACATTTTTACCCCAAATACAGATTGCAGAATCACATCGGTTACACATCACATTTTTACATACTGCCATATTAGTGACTGTTGTATTCTGCTACCTTTCCTATCCTCTACTATCCCCCTTCCCCTCCCCTCCCATCTTCTCTCTCTACCCCATCTACTGTAATTCATTTCCCTCCATGTTTGTTATCCCATTCCCCTCATAACCTCTTATATATAATTTTGTAAAACAATGAGGGTCTCCCTCCATTTCCATGTGATTTCCCTTTTTTTCTCCCTTTCCCTCCCGCCTCATGTCTCTGTTTAATGTTAAACTTTTCTTCCTGCTCTTCCTCCCTGTTCTGTTCTTAGTTGCTCTCATTATATCAAAGAAGACATTTGGTATTTGTTTTTTAGGGATTGGCTAGCTTCACTAAGAATAATCTGCTCTAGTGCCATCCATTTCCCTGCAAATTCCGTGATTTTGTCATTTTTTAGTGCTGCGTAATACTCCATGGTGTATAAATGCCACATAAATATTGATAATTGTTATGTCTTGTTGGTCAATGGTTCCTTTTAACAGTATATAATGTCCTTCCTTATCCCTTTTGATTAACTGATTCTTGAAGTCGATTTTATTCGATATGAGAATGGCCACCCCTGCTTGCTTACGAGGAGCGTGTGTGTGGTATATTTTTTCCCAACCTTTTACCTTGAGCCTGTGTATGTCTTTTCCAATCAGATGTGTCTCCTGAAGGCAGCATATTGTTGGATTTGTTTTTTTAATCCATGTTACCAGCCTATGTCGCTTTATTGGAGAGTTTAAGCCATTAACGTTTAGAGTTACTATTGATATATGGTTTGTACTTCCTGCCATGTTTGATTATTTATCTCTTTTTTTTCCCCTAATTTAGATTGTTTCTCCATGGATAGCTTTCCCCCCGTCCTCTGTCTTTACCGAGGCACTTCCCGCTGATGGTTTTGGTTATCGTTTTCCATTTCTTCCTCGTGTAGAGTTTTGCTCAAGACGCCTTGCAATGCTGGTTTTCTGGCTACAAATTCTTTTAGCTTTCGTTTGTCATGAAAGATTTTTATTTCGTTGTCGTATCTGAAGCTTAATTTTGCTGGATACAGAATTCTTGGTTGGCATCCATTGTCTTTCAGTGTTTGAAATACGTTGTTCCAGGATCTTCTCGCTTTCAGCGTCTATGATGAAAAATCCGTTGTCAACCTTATTGGTTTACCCCTAAATGTAATCTGCCTCTTTTCTCTTGTAGCTTTTAATATTATCTCTTTGTTCTGTATATTGGATAGCTTCATAACAATGTGTCTTGGCGTTGGTCTACTGTGATTTTGTGTGCTTGGTGTCCTGTATGCATCTACAATTTGTATATCTGTTTCCTTTTTTATTTCTGGGAAGTTTTCTGTAATTATTTCCTTCAGCACGTTACTCATTCCCTTGGCATGAATCTCTGTGCCTTCCTCTATCCCGATGACTCGTACGTTTGATTTTTTTAAATTATCCCAAATCTCTTGGATGTTTTTCTCGTGATTTTTTACCAGTCTATCTGAGTTGGCTAGACTCTTTTCAAGATGATATATTTTGTCTTCATTATCTGACGTTCTGGCTTCTACTTGCTCCACTCTGTTAGTGATACTCTCGATTGAGTTTTTAATTTGGTTTATCATTTCCTTCATTTCTAGAATTATTGTTTGATTTTTTTTTATAATCTCTATCTCCTGATAAAGATGCTTAACTTCTTCTTTTATCTGTTTATGTAATTCCTTTTCAATGTGCTCTTTAAGGTTCCTTTCCATCTGTCTAAGGTGTTCCTTGAGTTCTTTATATGGCCATTTTTCTGATGACTCCAGGTCCTCCTGAATATTTAGGCTGTCTTTCATTGTTTGTACTCCTTTTCTTCCTTGCTTTTTTATGCTCATGATACTTCTTGTTCTGTTTGACTGCTGAGTTACTGTTTACTCTTATAAATTTATTTGATGCTTGGGAGGAGAGGTATTAGAAGGGAAGGGAAGAAGTGACTAAATAGAGTGAGTGTAGGCAGGTGGAATTCAAGAGAGGGGGAATAAGAAAATTGAAAAGAAATGAAAAGACAAAAGAAAAGAAAGTGAAAAGAAAGAAAGAAAAAACGAAAAAATAAAAATTTTAAAACAAACAAAAAAAATTATAATGATAATAGAAAAATGGAAATTGGAGTTTAAAAAATAATAATAATAATAGAATAAAAAGAATTAAAAAAATTGAAACCATTAATAAGAAAGTTAAAGAACAACAACAACATCAACTACAAAAAGTGAGAATAAAAAAAAATACTAATAATAATCATTAAAAAAATAGTAATAATAATAAATGCAGTCATAGAGCTCGATTAACTTCTCTTCCAGTAGGTGGAGCTATGCCCACTGGGCCAGGCTTCTCCTCGTGGTCGGTGGGAACCAATCACTGTGCCTCAGCTCTTCTTCCCAGACTGTGCGAGTCTCCAGTCCTGAGTGCCTAGGTCCTTCTCTTGTGGTTCCTCAATCCAGGCCCCACTCACCTGTGATGCTTACCACATTACTGGCTACACGCCGGGTCTGCTGCTCCTGGGAGCCCTGTTTTCACGGATGCCTGGGCACACCCTTTCTGTTTGCCTCCCTTGGACCCTAAGTTTGTAGGTCTTGGGGATGAGGACCCCCAGCAAATTTGTTTGCCCTTAGGTAGCAACTCCCCTGGTAGCTGGTGCAAGGGACCTCTGTTGTCAGCCCTGGTGGGAGCGATAGCCGGGGATTCTGTGCTGCTAGTCCCACTTCACTCCTGATTCCCTGGGTCTGGCTATGGTGCTCAGTTGGCTTTTACCTCTGTGAGATCAGGTGGGCCGACTAGTTATTTCAGCAGGATCGTTAGTGCTGAGTCACGAGAAGCAGGCGATCCGGGGCTTAAATGCAGCAAATTCGTGCTCAGTGTGTGTTTTCTGAGGGGCCCAAAGTGTACACCCTAGCTCCACGTCAGCTCAGCATTGTCTAGAAATCCTGAGCAAATAGGCTTTAGATAATTTACATCTCCCTATGCCCTCGCAGTTGAAGAGGTTAGAGACTTGATCCCTCCGCGTCTGCCGTCATGTTAGACCTCCTCAATGATATTCATGTTACCCTTACAGTTTCCTGGCATAAGCAAGATCTTGGGGTTATACAAACTGCTGCTTCTGTTTGCAGTCCAGTTTTCTAGAACTGAAATCCTGCTGCCTTCGCCTCCACCTCTGGTCCGCGCTCTTTGGCGCTGCGCTTGTCTGCGACCTTAGCAGCACCGCCGCGGGGGGCCCAAGCGGCTGCCGCCGCGCCTGTCCCCTTTCAGAGGGATGCCGAATGACCCCAGAGCAGGCTATGCCCCAAGGTGCAGCAGGGAACAGGCGACCGAGGCACTTGAGGCCGTGGTCCAGCCTTCGGAGGACAGGGTTCGGCACGCAGCCCAGTTCCAGTCTCTAGCTGCAGCAGCTGGGCTATGTAGACAGGGCCATCAAGACAGCGTGCAGAAAGCAAATGGCGGCTCCCGCGGAGTAGATTTTCGGCCCCAAAACTACAGCCCCGCCAACAATTCCAATCCACTAACTCTCCCTGTATAGACAATATTCAAAAAAAAAAAAAAAAAAAAGGGCGGGGTGTACTGAGCTTTCTTTGCCTCAGGTACTTACAATCCACTGCTGATTGCCCCTTCAGCTTCTCTGCCGGGAGCAAAGTGAAAGAGGAAGCCCGAAGTGAAAGAGGAAGCCGCCTTTTCTAATATAGACCATATCTGAGGCCATGAAGCAACTCTTAGCAAATACAAAAAGAAATGTTTATATAATACCTAGCATCTTAATGGACCACAATGGAATGAAATTGATAATCAACACCAAGAACCCCTGAAGATTATATAAACACATGGAGATTGAACAATATACTTTTGAATGATGAATGGGTGGCAGACATACTCAGGGCTAAAATTTAAAATTTCTTAAAATTAAATTAGAATAGTGATACAACATTCCAAAATCTCTGGAATGCTATGAAGACATTTATAAGAGGAAAGTTTATAGAGTGCCTGCACAAGAAAACCAGGAGATCTCCCAAACAACCTAATGATGCATCTTGAAACTGTTGAAAAAAACACAAACCAATGCCAAACTAGTATAAGGAAGTAAATAATTAAAATCAGAGTTGAAATCAATTAAATAGAGAATTAAAAAAACAATATTAGAGGATCAATAAAATGAAAACTTGGTTCTTTGAAAAGATAAATGAAATTAATAAGCCCGTAGAATAACTTATCAAAAGAAAATGAGGGAAGACCTGAATTAATAAAATTAGAGATGAAAAGGGAGAAATCACCACAGATATTACAGAAATTCAGTGGATCATTATGGACTATTTTGAAAACTTATACTCTAGTAAATTGGAAAATCTATTTTAAAAAATATATGTGTGTGTGTGTGTGTGTGTGTATACATATATATGTATATATGTATATATACATATATATATATATATATATATATATATATATATATATATATATATATTTCTACATGCATATGGCTTACAAAAATTGAATCAAGAGGACAAAGAAAATCTAGACAGATCAATAAATAGCAATGAGATAGAAGCAGTGACAAAATACCTTTCAGCAAAGAAAATCCCAGGATCATATAGATTCACATCTAAATTATACCAAACCTTCTTCTTTAAGAAGAACTAATACCAATGCTCTTCAAATTATTTCATGAAACAGAAAGAGATGTAACACTTCCAAATTCAGTCTATGAAGTTAATATCACACTCATATCAAAACCAGATAAGAACATATCAAGGAATAAAAACTGTAAATCAATATCACTGATGAACTTAAATACAAAAATTCTTATTAGAATACTAGAAAATTATATTTGACATTATAGTAAGAAGATTGTGGGCTGGGGATGTGGCTCAAGTGGTAGCGCGCTCACCTGGCATGCGTGCAGCCCGGGTTCAATCATCAGCACCACATACAAACAAAGATGTTGTGTCTGCCAAGAACTTAAAAATAAATATTAAAAAATTCTCTCTCTCTCTCTCTCTCTCTCTCTCTCTCTCTCTTTAAAAAAAGGAAGACTGTACATCATAACAAAGTTGATTTTAATCCTGGAATGTAAGGATGATTTAATAAATTCAAATTAATAAATATAATTCATCACATAAACAAAAGGAATGAAACACTCTCAATAGATGAATATAAGGCTTTTGACAGAATTCAACACTCATTTATGATAAAAAGCACGGAAGAACCTAGGAATAGAAGGAACTTGCCTCAACATTAGAAGAAATGTTATATATGACAAACCCAAACATCATAGTGAATGGGGAAACACTGAAAGTATGTTTTTTAAAAATCTGGAATAAGACACGGATGTACATTCTCACCAATCCTATCTAATATAGTACTAGAAATTCAAGACAAAACAATTAGGCAAGAGAAGGAAATAAAAGGGATAAAAATATGAAAGAAAGAAGTCAAATTATCACTGTTTTCTGATGATATGATCCTATGCTTAAAAGACAAAAATATTTCACCAGAAGATTGCTGCTATGGCTAACAAATAAATTCAGCAAAGAGGTAGGTTACAAAATCAACATACAAAATTAATAGCTTTTTATACATTAACAATAAATCTACTGAGAAAGTAATCAGGAAAAAATGATCCCATTCATAATACCAAAGGGAGAGGAGAGCTAGTAAAAAATCTAACCACATAAAATAAAGCCATGTAAAATGAAAGCTATGGAACATTGAAGAGGAAGTTGAAGAATACCATAAAATGGAAAGACCTCCCATATTCATAGATAGGTAAAATTAATATTGTTAAAATTGCCACACTACTAAAGGCAACATACAGATTCAATGTGTTCCCCATCAAAATACCAAAGACATTCTTCACAGAACTAGAAAACATTAGTTTTAAAATTTATTTGGAAGAATAAAAGACCTATAATAGTCAAAGGAATTCTAAATCAAAAAAGCTAGATGTACCACAATATCTAACTCCAAATTACTAAGATCCATAGTAACAAAACATCCTTGGTACTGGTATAAATACAGACTTACTGGTATAAATACAGAATAGAAGACACAGAGATAACCCCACACAGACACAGTCATCTGATCCTTGAAAAGGATGCCAAAAGCATGCAGTGTCTCAAGAAAAGATAGTCTTTTTAACAAATGGGGCTGGAAAAACTGGTTTTAATATGTAAAATGAGACTAGATTCTTATGCCTCACTCTATACAAAAGTCAACTCATAATAGATCAAGGACCTAGGAATTAGACCAGAAACTATGCAACTTCTAGAAGAATATATAGGGTTGATACTCCAACATAAAGGTGCAGACAACAGCTTTCTTAATAGGACAGCTAAAGCTAAGGAACTAATGCCAAGAGTTAAAAAATGGAACAGCATCAAACTGAACAGCTTCTGCACAGCAAAGGAACAATTAAGAATGTGAAGATAGGACCTACAAAATGAAAGAAAATCTTTGCTTGCTCTCTTCTGACAGAAGATTAATATTCAGAATATATACAAATACTCAAAAAATTTAACACAAAACAAATAACCCAATTAATACATGGGTAAATGAGGTTAACAGACACTTCTCAAAAAAGAAGAAATACAAATGGCCAACAAATACATGAAAAATGTTCAAAATCATTAACAATTAGGAAAGTGCAAATAAAAACTATACTAAGATTTCATCTCACTTCACATTGAATGGCAGCCATTAAGAACATAAACAATAGTAAAGTGTGATGGCACACACCTGAAATCCCAGCAGCTCCAGAGGCTGAGGCAGGAGGATCCTGAGTTCAAAGCCAACCTCTACAAAAGCGAGGCAATAAGCAACTCACTGAGAGCCTGTATCTCAATAAAATACAAATGTGGCTGGGGGTGTGGCTCAGTGGTCGCATGTCCCTGAGTTCAATCCCAGGTACCAAAACAAAATAATATAAACAACAAAAGATGCTGGAGAGAATGCAGAGGAAAAGCAATACTTTCACACTGTTGGTGGGATTGTCAATTATTACAACCACTATGGAGCTAAGTATGGAGGTTCCTCAAAAGACTAGAAATGTAATCAACATATGACCCAGCAATACTACTCCTTGATATTTATCCTAAAGAATTAATTTCATCATTCTATAGTGATACATGCATACCCATGTTTACAGCAGGACAATTCACAATAGCCAAACTATGGAACCAGCCTTATCTTATCAGTAAATGAGTGGATAAAAAAATGTTATATGTATACACAAAGGAATTTTATTGAGCTATAAAGAAGAATGAAATTATGGGATTTGCAGGAAATGGATGGAACTTGAGAAGATTTTGTTAAGTGAAATAAGCAGAACACAGTCAAAGGTCACATGTTTTCTCTCATATGTGGAAAGCTAGAGAAGAAAAGAGAGGTTGGTAGAGGGGAGCTCTTGAAAACTGAAAGGACATTAGTAGAGTAGAGGAAACTGACCAGGGGAGGAAAGTGGGGAAAGAAAGAGGAAATATTGGGGAATGATATTGGCCAAATTATATTGTTATATTGTATGCATATACAAATCCTGCCATTATGTACAACTACAGTACACCAATAAAAATATTGAAAAAGTAATGTAAAATAAAAATGGATAAAAGGTTTTACAAAGGGAGATACAAAATGTGAATTAATAAATGTCAATAAGTTCTGAAAACTATTAGACATCAAGGACATGCAAATTAAATTCAGTAAAATGCCCATGTACCAACTAGAATATATATTAAAAAGCCAAATTTTCGGTAAGAATGAAAAGCAAACAGAACTCATACAGTGTTGTTAAACATGCAAAATGGTACAGCAGCATTGGAAAACTATATAGAATTTCTTATAAATTAAATCTACAACTATTTACCAAAAAGAAATATCCATGACTAGTATAAAAATGATAATGGCAGCTCTATTCATAAGAGTCAAACTATTTTTTAAATGTCCATCTGCAAACAAACTGGTATATTCAACCAACACACTGCTATTTGGCAATACAAGTATACAAGCTGGTATTTACAACTATGTGGATAAAGCTAGACACACGAAAAATCCACTTATGTGAAGTTTTAGAAAGCAAACTAAACTATGGAGACAAACATCAGAACAGTGATTGCTTCTGTGGATGGGAGGGAGATTGGGAATGGGACATGAGAATTTTCTTGTCTGAATAAAACTTTCATACCTTGAGAAAGATAGGACTAACATAGACGTCTGTATTTACTAAAACTCGTTTCGTTGTATACTTAGATCTATGTGTTTTGCTATCAAATATGTTCTAATTTTAAAAAGAGGAAAACACTCTGATAAATGCTATAAATCTAATTTTAATAGCTCACATTTTCTAAACATATATTAAATAAACCAAAAAGTATGATAGGTTTTTATTCTGTCTATTATCCTTCCCTGGTGAGACTATTATTGATCCTTCATTGCCACTCAACAACTTGCCTTTAAGGCTGAAAATTACTGAGAAAAACTCAATATTTTTAGGTCAACCATATTTAATAAAATACATTTAGTCCAAATTTTCAGGTAAATATACTTTAATTTGTTTTCAGTCAAATGTGGTCTAACTTTTACATTATGTTTTAGCCCTAAATAAAAGTTATTTCATCCTAATGCCATATTTGGTAAGTTTTAATAATTATAAATACAGCTTTCTTTGTTTATAAGTTTACAACATTTTCTTAAATATTGACTACCTCTACCTACCAACATCTTTTGTTTTCCAAATATTTTTTGTATTGTTATTTGCAATAATTTAGAAAATTGTGATGTCAAGTTCAGCTGTCTTGGGAATCACAGAAATAATTAATCTTACCTTTGGAGGTGCCTTCTTATTATCCCCAAAAGCTAATTTTGACCTTTTATTTTAAGAATTTTCATTCCTAAAGTCAGAGACCCTTTTATTCACTCAATGTTACTTCTTTGTATTCCGTATTCCCAGGTATCTGAACCTTGTGATGAGACCTTTTTAATATAGAGCTAAGATTTCTCACTCTGTATAACAGGAACAAATTAGGGCATTCATCTAAAAAAAGCAAAGTACTTGAATAGTGCAATCTCTGATGAAGAATGGGCAAAAATGGTACTTGAGTCCTCTAAATTAGAGCATTAGTTCTTGTCCTTTAGAAGGAAAAAAAAAATCAGAACATTAGACTGAACTAAATTGAACAGAAAAGCCAATAGTGAAGAATAAACTGGAAGGTGCTCAAATCAGGAGAGTGAAGGTGAATGCTGAGAACATAACAAGTTTCAAAGGTAGGATGCTTAACACCCAGGGATCTGAATCACATGACATACTATATTCAGTCCTGCCCAATCTAAGCTTCACAGTTTCTCAAGATAGAAAAACAGTGTTCCCAATTCAGGCTGCAAATGTCCTGGAGAAGCTGATGATGTCAGACGTTAAAAAGGGGCCAGGACCTTAAGAAAAATAAGTGAAAAAAAATAAGAAAATTAGCTGGATAATTCAGTTTAGTTTAGTTTTGTTTTTCTCTCTTTTTTTTTCTTTTATTTTATTTTATTTTTTTTTTTTTTGGTTTATTTGTTGGTTGGTTGGTTTATTTGTTTCTCCTGAAGTACCAAACAAGCAAAGGCAGATTTTTGGCTTATGATTTTTTAAAAATAGTCAAAATTAGAGAGTTTGTATGTCCCTTCTGTTTACTAAAGTTTACAGTTATTGTTTGAAATATCTAAATAGTTCAAGCAAAGTTTCCATATTTATGTACAATCTTAACTGGGATTTATATGATATTTGGGTCTCTTTTAGTTTGGTGGAAATGCCTCCTGTAAGTACTGAATGGAAACTTAAATTGATGATACATTTAAAGAGCTGGGCTGTCAATAACATATAGAGGTTTAAAAATTGTATATTTTCTGGGTAATCACAATGAAAAAAACCCTATGGTGCCAAGAGTTTTAAATTTAAAATTCAAATTTCCCATGGTTTCTAAAATACCTCCCAAACTGGCATTTTGAGCATCAGCTAGCTTGATTAAATAGGTAAGCAATAGAAACTTTTCATATCTATGTGAAATCAGGCCTCTCCTTAGTAATTTGATTATGTATTTCAGATCCAAAACTATAATAGAAACATCAATATTGTGATTATATATTTTATATAAATAATTTTTACCTTCATAACAATGAAAATACAAATGCAGAAAATGCACAGTCAAGATATACATATTTTTAAACAAGTGAATAGTAATCAATATTTTCAAATGTCTTTTGTTAAACCAGAAAAATCAAGTCATAATAAATTCTTCCCTTAATAAGATGACTGCCTAATAATAAGTGTTTGAGAGAGATCCTAACAAGCATCTTTCAATTACCAAAGGAAACTTGGTAAAGGCAGGGGCTTAGCTCTATTCCTCTCTGGGTTTCCCACAGCACTTTCTTCACAGGAACAATTCAATAAATGACTTCCTACCTGAATAGAGGAGGGAGCACACCCACTAGGAGGTAACACACTTGGGAGGTTTTTGAAGCATGCTTTCCAGAGAATAACTTGAAGCCTGTGTTAAAGATTCAGATTGTAGAGTTCTGTCCTCAGCTCCCTCAATCAGAATTTTTAGAGAGAGGCTAAGGATCCATTTAATATGCACCTTATGTGAGTCCTATTATCAAGCAAGTTGGGAAACTGTACAACCTGAGATCAAACTAGAGGCATCTCAACAAGAAGGGACAAGTCTGCAAAATTCTAATTTAACATAATAAATCTCCATAATTTGGTCCTAGCTTAACTTTCCAACATTATTTCCCCTAATTCTCAAAATCCTTTTGTGGTAGTCATGCCAGTCTACCCACACAAATAATAATGTGTGGAAAGAACATGACATTACCATAAACATACCTGGGATTGAGTTCTGGCTTAAATCAGTAAATAGCTTTGTGATTCTGGCATTGCTGGTAACCTTGCTTGTTTTCACATACATGGACTTGGCTGTGATTATACATCCAACTTGCACTTAACACTTGAACTGGGGAATACTGTCCTCAGTTTTATTGCAATGAAGATAACTAATCTAGACTTGCCTTGTTGCCTGTCATCCAGCCAACCCCTGCCTCTCCCTGCACCCTACTTTGTCCTAATAAACCAGTATAATTGCATAACTTTGTATCCATCAATGCTTTACTTTTCCAATGGTCATGTTAAGTGACAACTTCCTAATTCTTCTGAACCTATAATCATGACTCAAATAAAGAACTTCACTGGTATTTTCTAGATCTGTAGGGACCCTACACTTGACTGCCTTTAAATGCCTAGATGCTGGACTCAGGATGACAGTGCATGTGTGAGTGTGACACAAAGCACTAACTGCTCCAGAAATCCAAAAAGTCTCCCAGGCAACAGTTGTTGTCATATTCACCTAGTGAACAGAACTATGTTTCTTATAAACTTTCACACTTTAAATTTTTACCCTCTTATTTAAATGTCACAAAATTGGAATTACTAACCTTTGCTGTGAACCAAAACTTTCAACCTAGATGGTTCTACAGAAGAGATCAGCTCTAAAACTGGTGCGTAGGCATGCATGGTTGCTTATATCAGCTTTTCTGTAATCCTAGCAATTTGGGAGGCTGAGACAGGAGGATCATAATTTCCAGGCCAGCCTCAGCAACTTACTAAAAACCTATCTTACAAAAAAAAAGAAAAAGAAAAAAAGAAAAGAAATAAAGAAAAGAAAAGAAAAAGCAAATGGCAGGGGATGTAGTTCAGGGATAAAGCACCCTTGGGATCTATCCCTAGTATAGGGGGAAAAAATAAATCAGCCTAATCATAAACCAACTGGGTGGGTATTAAGGCAATTAAGGCAAAATATTGATTTGTGTAGATAACCCTGTGTGAGTCATAAGTATATATGCTTAAATAAAAGTAATGGAACTGTCTATCTGGAATGCAGTGAAATGAGAATAATAATATTAATAGTTTTTCTTTTTTATTGGTTCTTTTTAGTTATACAAAACCATAGAATTCATTTTGACATAATTATATAAGCATGGAATACTGTTATTCTATTCAGACCCCAGTACCTCTATTTCCCCTTTCCTTCCCCTTTCCACTTCTTCCTTCCCTCTATTAATCTTTCTGTCATTTACCCATAGTTATTTTTTTCAATTAATTTATTGTGGATATACAAAATAGTGAGATTCACCATGGTGTATTGATATATGTACATAGGAAAGTTATGTCAGATTCATTCCACAGTCTTAGAGTTGTTTGGGGTAAATTATCTGGCATAAATATTAGCAAATAGTAAGATATTAGCAAATAGTTGAATAAAATGTCATGCCTCCATTTAATTGTTAGATTCTTTCTTTTTTTTTCTGATCGTACCCTGAATATTCCCTCCTCATTTTGAAATTCTGCTTATACAAAACTCACCTCCTGGCCATCCTCCATCAAGTCCATTTAAATCATTCATTCCCTGAAGTTCAACTAAACCTTATAGCACAACCCTTCTGGTTTCATCAATTCATTCCAGGCCAAGGCCTTTTGATGTTCTAGGATTCATGTTATTGTTAGAAAACAAATTAGACTCTAATCAAATATTGATGTAAATTTCTGTCTAACATATCACATGTGTACATTTATTCTACTGAATGAGTTGGTAAAGGAAGGAACAATATCATATGCTTTTGTATATCCCCTGAATGCAAGTACTATGAGATGCACAGAACTGGGAAAATAATCAGAAAACAGAAACTTTTTTATATGTAGCTCAGGTTGTCCTTATGACTTTACTAAGTAACAGCTCTAAATTCACCAGCATCATTGGCTACACTGAAAACCTTACAACACCCTTTGAAAATTAGTGGTAAACTGCTGATGGGAGTAGAGATTGAAGCATCCTGCAGTAGGGAAATGAAGCAGCATGTAGCCAACTTCTTGCAGAGTGTATCCTCTTTGATCCAGCAATTTCATTTTGGGAAATTTGCCCTGAGGAAAGAATTACAGCTGTGTCTGAAAAACAATGTCCATGAAAATTTTGTTTAAAATGGGAAAAATATGGAAAGAGACTAAAATATCCTCAATATGGAATTGGTTAAATGAAATGTCATGCCTCCATTTAAACTAATGTCAAAAAAGGAATAATGACATGGAAAAATATTTACAGCATCTTACTAGTATAACAAGTTGGTTATGTAAAAATACAATGTAATGCTCTAAGTTTTTGCAACATATAAATTTAGACCTATTCATTAGAAAATGATAAAATGGTATGCAAAAATGATAATGACTAGTTTGAAGAACTATGGATAAAAATTCCTCTTTGTGGCATTCTTGTATTCTAATTCCACAAATTTTTATTTCTTACATTGATGCTCAGATATTTTAAAAATTAATATCTGGGAAGAAAATGTAAGTGAACTGTAGAAGTGAAAGCATTCTATATCTCTAGTTCCATAGTTCTACAGTTGATAATTTTGTTTGGCATGGATCAAAATAATGAAATAAAATTGCTATAATTCAGATATTGAATTAATGTAAATGCAATTTTAAATTCTTAAGTAATGAAACCAATCTCTTTTAATGGGATTATTTATAGTATGTCTAGAAAAAGTGACAGAAAAGAAGAAGGAAATTTAAATTTAAATCATGAAATATATAAA
Source organism: Spermophilus citellus (assembly GCF_964194105.1). Classification (NCBI taxonomy): domain Eukaryota; kingdom Metazoa; phylum Chordata; class Mammalia; order Rodentia; family Sciuridae; genus Spermophilus; species Spermophilus citellus. The sequence goes on along the minus strand of NC_138182.1, from coordinate 198,209,666 downwards.
AAGAAGTGCCAAAAGAATAGCATAGTATTTCTCTATCTAAAATATTATTTGGAAAATTAATGATCAAAGAATTCCTCATGGTAAATTATTTAATACAGTAGAAATTCACAGCATTGTGATTAACACAGTCAATTCTTCTTCCCTGTTTTGTTGATATATTTAGTTTTATAAGCCAAATAGATAAAAAACAAAATGTCAAAGAAAATAAGATAAAACAGGTAATGGATACTATAAAAATGTAGTTAATGTTAATACTTTATATGAATCCAACTTGTCTTGGTAACACATTGCTGAAACTAGAGGCTATCGTATACAAAAAACAATACTTCTTCCTCTAATTCCTAGTTGTGTGGTCTGTTCTTCATGGATACCCAATAAAGTCTACTGGCTGGCTTTGAATACATGATGTCTCTTCACTGGCAGGGGAAACCAAAGCAGGCCTATAACTTCAATACTAGAGAGGGAGAGACAACTAGGTCTATTCCAGAAAGAAAAACAACACTAGCTAGTAGAGCTTTATATTGATGTTGCAAAAATAGAGAGCTAGAAGAAAATTCATGCTGAACTGAAATCTGAATGTGTAAATCTGACCATGGGGCTTCAACAATTAGGAATAAAGCTTGAACTTCATGTTCTCTATGAAGAGAACACACACTTTCCAGATGTTGCTGATTCATCTAACTGGCTTATGGTTCTATGAATACCTGAGAAGGTCATTCCAACAAGATCCTGGAAAGCAGGATCCTGAACCCAAGAAGAATCTAGACATTCTCCATTGAAGCATCTGTTGGCATGGAAACAATATTCTGACTAAATAAACAGAAATGAAACCCACACAGGACTGAGTGGAAGTTTATATAACAAACAAAGAAAATAGAAAGAAGAAAAATAGAACTAAAAGAGCAAATCTGCTTTGGAAACATACTAAAGAAACAAATTTCTTATAGCATCTGTTTATATTCTCTTTTATATTCAAGAAAATATGTGCTCTCAGAAATAAAGATGAACTATAATATATATATATGCAACTGGTTGGAGGCAGGGAGAATTATTTAAAATAAGAGCTAAATGAAATGGGGCAAGAATGAAAACTAATGATGCCAGCAGAACCAAAAATTTTATATGGTATTAAAAGAGCAAATTACACTCAAATAGAAGGAAAACTTGAAAATATAAGAGAAACCTTATTTATTATCAATTACATTCTATATTCTATATAATATATGGTTTTCTTAAGTAACCTCTTTATTTTCACAGCTTCATAGAGGGAGCACTATTATTATGTTTAATAATAAGAGAAAACTGAGGCTTAGAAAAAGAAATACCAGAGTATGTGATAGACTGACATTGATGGGGGTTTTCTTCTATTGAGTACATAAAAATACTTATTAGAAAAAAGACTTTTAATAGTAATAAAAGTAAAAGATCAGAGGTCAGAAATGAACAAAAGGTAAGGAAGAAGCTAGGCAGAGTATTCTTATATGTTATAGGCTGAATGTTGACAGCTTTATCTCTAATATTTCATGCAGGGGCAGGAGACATGGCCACTGGACGCATTCTCTAGGCTGATTGCATTGAGACCCACATAAACAGCCTAGCACTTTGCTAACCAATAAAGCAAAAAATAGCCAGGAAGCTGAAAAGATGATGTGTAGAAAATGGGTGGCGGGGCGGGGGAGGGAAGCTACAGAAAATATAATTACACAGCACAGACCAAAAGTGGCAGTGAGATAGCAACTTACGCAATATAAATAGAAACCTCAATACAAAACTTTAAAAATTAGGAGTAAAAACTTTATTCAGATCTTTTAATCCCATGAATCTCTGCCAGCACCCAATATAAAAATTTCCTGTGAAGTTCTACTTACATCTAAGTTTCATAGTACAACCATATAGGACTGCCAGATGAAATACAAAGCGCCAATTTATATTTGAGTTTTAGATAAATGATGAATAAACATATTATTGTTGAAAGAGAAAAATACACTAAGATAAAAGAAAATCTTACATGTTACATATTTATACTAAAAATTGTCTAAAAATAAGCAAAAGGCAAAAAATATGAAAGGAAAATAAGACTACATAGGCAAACATTCTTTCTTAAAAAAAAAAAAACATTTTAGTCCATTGGGATTTTTTTAGTTTGCTACTATGGTATCATTTAGATTGTAAAAATTAATACATAATATGTAAAAATATTATTTGGAAATATGAAAAACTTTCCACATTTACGAGAAAAGCTAAGAAAATAATGGCTAAAATTGTTTGGTTTAAAAGTTAAAATTTGAGAACAAAGGAGGTATAAAAATGGATTTTGCTTTTCATTATAGACCATTATGTATGAACCAATTAATAATCATTTTCTTTCATTGTGGAGCAATCTTTAGTAGTCACTTCTACTTCAAGTTATCTACAGGCAGGGTACTGATTGACCTTTGTTCAAAACCATTATAGGAGAAAAAAGACTTCTTTTGTCATCCACTGCTAGGTTCATGGTGTAGGCTCCTATATAGCATAGGACAGATTAATAAAAGAAAATCACACTGATTTATTTAGTATAGGTTTTATATGACATGGGAAACTTCAGAAATGAAGATTGAAATAAACAAGGAAACTATGCATTTTTATTCTTAGGTTTGATAAACAGCAGTCATGCAGAACTATAATTAGACAAAGATATAATCTAATGATAAACTGCAGGGGGTGGTGGATAGTAAGACCTGTTCAGATTTTTTTTTTATGTCACTTTGTTTCCAGAGACAAAAGTGTTCCTTTTATTTAAGTATAAGAAGGGTGTCTTTTCATAATTCTCTTAGAATTATGTTTTAACCTACTCCAGAGAAGTGTAGAAAAATATCAAACATATTCCTGCTTCTACTATTTTCTCAAATGTCAAAGTATTACATTCCGGACTAATATGTCCTAAACCTCATTACTATCTTTTAAAATATGTTTGCATAAAAATGACCTATATTGAGATAATGTGTCTCCTATCATTTATAGTTCTGGAAGACATAATACTTCCCTCCAAAACAAAGGACAGGAATACTTATTGTCCATTATACAAAATCTCATATTCCATAAACCCAGAATTCTTTTCGAGAAATGTAACCAGTTGAATATATAGGTATCATCTTTCTCTCTTTGTATTGTCCTGAAAAATATCATAGATCTAATAAGTAGCACAAAAAAGACTCTGGCTACAGCTATTGTTATGAGTAATATTGCTACCTCTCACCCAGGAGTCTTGTATTTTCTATCAGCATCCATAAAATTATGGTAGGCTAACTTGTTAGTGTACATTAGACCTTTCCCCGCATTAGACCTTTCAACACAAATTGAAAATAAACTGATTTGATTACACAATATTTTAAAGTAAGTGCACAAATACCATTAGAAAATTAGAAAACTTGAGACAACTTGGAAAAAGATTCTGTAATTTTTAAAATAGAACTTATTTAATATTTAAGAGAACTTTCAAACACAATTTTTAAAGAATAAACATTTCACACATTGGGGCTGGAGATGTGGCTCAGCGGTAGCGCGCTCGCCTGGCATGCGTGTGGCCCGGGTTCGATCCTCAGCACCACATACAAACAAAGATGTTGTGTCTGCCAATAACTAAAAAATAAAATATTAAAATTCTCTCTCTCTCTCTCTCTCTCTCTCTCTCTCTCTCTCTCTCTCCCCCTCCCTCCCTCCCTCTCCCTCTCCCTCTCTCTTTAAAAAAAATAAAAATAAAAAAAATAAAAATAAAAGAATAAACATTTCACACATTAGAACAAAAAAAGAATACTAATTGTGAATTTTCATATAAAAATTTTCAAGCAAATTTATAATGAAGTGAGCTCAAATTTAAGATTCATGTTGAGATATTTTCTATATATTTGACTAACAAAATGGAAAAGTCAATTTTATTAAGCGAGCTGAAAATATGCCCCCCATATTGCTAAAGTAAATATTCAAATTGTCTTGATAATATCATAAAAATAAATTTGTAATATTGAAAAAACATCTTAAAATATTGTTTGTTCTTTTACTCAGTGATTCTAGTTCTCAGAAATCATTTTAAATAAATAAAGAAGAGAATGAGCAAAATTTATCTGCAGTAATTCATCCTTTGCTTTTATTTGCTTTTTCTTTTTTTTTTTTTTTTTTTTTTTTTGTCCTAAGGATTGAACACAGAGCCTCTATTAGTAACTTATCCCCAATGTTAAAAAAAAATTAAATTACTACAACCACACAGTTGTATAGTTATATACCCTTTAGCCTTTAAGAGTCATAGTACTAACATGCTTGAAATAGAAAGTTATATATAGAAGTGAAAAATGAAAAACAACATATGATTTTATGAATAATTTTATTTGATGTAGATATATGACATTTTATAAAATCATATATACCAGATTTTAATAAATATAAATGATTTTTCTTGAGTTATATGATATGAATTATATTGTTTTAAGTTATATGGTTTGTTTTCCTCATTCACCCACAATAATGTCTATTGCTTTTCTTATAAGGAAATATTTTATTTAAAAAAAATCTGAATATACTAGTACTTTGGGGAATGTATCCTAAAATGTTGATGATGTATGTAGTCTTATTCGGAGTACAAAGACTAATAAACTTTTTATCTATCAGACAATAAAAGAATGATTAAACTATGTAAAAAAACTTATACTGAAACCCAAAGCAGATATTAAATATCATATTGTAGAAAAATGTCAATATGTGGGGGAATTATTATGACACATTAAGTTAAAGAAAATTATCAAATAGTATGTAGAGCATGAAGCTAATATTTTTAATGCTCCAAAACAGAAATATGCTAGGATAAATGTATTAAATAGGCACAGTACATTTTGTGGATCACAAGATATCAATTTGAGATTTCTTCACTTTGTTTTTTGTTTGTTTACAACTTTTATACAAAAATATAAAAGTTATACATATTAATGAGGCACCATGAAATGTTCAATACATGTATACATTAAATATTTAAATCAGGTTTAATATATGTATGTCCCTAAAGTTGTATCAATTCTTTGAGATGAAAACTTGCAAAATCCTTTCTCCTAGCATTTTGAAATATATACTGCATAATTATCTATTATTATTTTACGTTTTTCAGATTTTTTACAATGAGCACACATCAGTCCATATTATAACAATAAATTATTAAGAAACTAACTCCACAATAAGTAGAACCAGAACCTAGGGAGTAGATATAGGGAAGAAAGGTAGGTAATATAGAAGAAAATGATGTCTTGCGGGGAAAAAAGGGGGATTCTCATGTAGTTGTGAGTAATCAACAAAGTCAAATCCAAATAAGATACAAACAGAATCCAATGACCTGGTATTTAGGAATTAATTTCCAACATTTGGCAAAATAATTGTGTCTGACTGATAGTCGTTTTCTAAAACAAACAAACAAAAAAGTCTTAACAAATAGTTTCTGATATTTCCTTGCATTTTATATTATGATCCACTCACCTTAATTCATGAAGAACTAATGAGAGAATTTTATCAAAATAAAGTCAACAACAATTAAAATAAAATAAAATTTACAACTGAGTAACTATACAATAATTAGGGTCACTTGTGAGCATTTCTTTGTTTCCTTTCCATCTAACAAAATTGGACAGATCTCCTTCAAATTAGAGCTTTACAATGATCTCTTGAATGTCTTCAGAATTATCAGATAGAAACACACTTGTAAAACAACATCTCTTAAAAATGTTGATATTGGCTTCACTCTATCAATTCATGTTGGGAAGGAAAAACAAGGAAAGAAATGCCTACTCAGGAGACTTCTTCTTCTAGGTGTCTTAATTTTGTATTTCTTTTTTAAGGAAGCATATTTGGAAGCACCTCATGTCCAAAGAGGACTGAGTAAAAGAAGTGCATCACAAAACAAGAGTAAATACTGATAGTTAAGTTAGGATTGGAGAATCTGAGAACTGAAGTGAAAGTGTATCAACAAGATTGAAGGAATAAAACAAAAAATATAACTGGGAACACTAAACTTCCTCCAAAATTTGGAGCTGCTGCACAATTGTAAATGAAGTCCTAGGCTAAAGGCTTGATTCTGAGGGCCTCTGTGGACAAGGTTTGACCTCTATCCCAAAAGGCCAATGGAACAGACATATGGTGGTGAAGACATGAAAAAAAAATATTCTCAGTATGGCCATAATAAGGAGGAAAAACGGAGTCTGTCTCTCCAAAGGGCTAACAACAGTCTTGGAGCTATGTAACTGGAAATCTTGGCTGTGGTCTTGTTGGTATCTCAGGATGATTAAGCAAGGCCTTGGTGGTCATAGAAAGCTGCTCCTGCCTCGTGTTTACTCTTTTGTGGCAGATGTTTATTAAACCATCAGGCCTGTTGTTCCTGGAATCCAAGGTGATTACAGGAGAGAATGACTCTAAAAGGAACAAGTCAGAAGGGTAAGGTGGATATAAATGTAAAGCTGAGCAGGAGTATGATCCAAAGTTTAATGTCATAAAAGGAGTCATGTGATATAAAAGCATAGATGCTACTATGGTTTAGATATCCCCCCCCCCAATACCTTGTGTCTAAGACACTTCCAGAATTTTCAGAAATGTTTAGATTATGAGATGTATAATCTAATTAGTGCTTTATTCCACTGATATGGATTAACTGGGCAGTAACTATAGGCAGGTAGGGTGGGTGAGTGGAGTGCTCTCTCTGCTTCCTGGTTGCCATGTTCTGAGCTGCTTTTCTCTGCCACACCCTCTGCCATAATATTCTACCATACCTTGGGCCCAGAGCTATGTGACTTGATTATGGACTGAACCTTTAAAACTATAAGCCAAAATAAACTTTGCCTCCTCTACATTGTCCTTGTCAGGATCTTTGGTCATGGAAACAAAAAGCTAACTAAAACAGATGCCAAACTTTTATCCTGTTTTTAGGTACCCATCGGACATCTGCAGGCCCAATCTAAGAGTCAGTGTTTACAGCAAAAGAATGCTTTAAGTCCTTAATACAACCTGAGCCCTGGCAGCAAATTGCTATAGCAAGGCCCAGAAATCTCTGGCACTGTTAGAGAGGAAGCTGTGTGAGCATCTTCAAAGTGAGAGAAAAGCAGGAGCACTTCCACATGAGGTGAGTTTCCCAAAGCTTGCAGCTGAAGTCCTCATACTTTTCTGTGCTTCTTTGTCATTGGGGTTAGAGAGACCTAGGAGCTGAAAGCAGCAAAGCAAAACCAAATAGGCACACAGAAGTCCATTGTAAAAATATCATTTTCAAGCTGAGGGTGCATATAATACATTCATAGAAAGGGAATACCAGCCTAATCATAATGGAAATGGTTATTTCACATTTAAGACCCTGAGAGAGTGTGAAAAGTTAATCCACATATGATTCACTTTTATTCCACACATTCTTAATTGAAGAGACAGACAGATGCTATTCTTTAAAAAGTAAATTGTCCAGCTTAGAGAATTCATCTGAAAAATAGCAGTCGTTTGTATTAAAATCAATGGGGAAAAAAAAAAACAACTCATGTTCCATGTGACTGAATATGACTGCTCCTTGTCAAACTCCAGATAAAGCAGTAGAAAGGCAATGCTCTCAGGTCTTTGAACTTGAAGGCAGCTGCAAAACCAAAAGAAACAGAAATGGGGAGAGGGGAATGAAGGGAAACCCATGAAGTGTGCAACATATTCTTAGTATTCACCAACAGCAATTTTTTATATTACAATTTTTTTACATTAACTTTGCTCTATCATTTTCTATTTCAAGTATATTCCCTGGATTTTAAATTTTAAGGATATTCATGATGAACACCTACCTTTCCATTACAAGAGAATCCTCACAACATTAACAGAAATTAGCATGGGAAAAACATAACAAAAACAGTATTTTTGGCACAATGAAACTCTATTAAAATGCCTCAGAGTAATTTTCTACCTATTAATGTGCCTTTTTTTTCTGTTACTATTTCTAATATTCATTTTTGGAAATATATGTATATATTATTTATTGCAAGAGATTTTAAAGGTTTGTTTATTTATTCATTCATTTATTTGTTGTATTTTCTTTTCTTTTTGAGGTGGTGGGTGTCTTTTCTAAATAAAGTTTTCTGTCATGTCCTTTCTTTCAAAGTGTTCTTTTTTTTTTTTCCTAGACATAACCCTTTTCGTTGTGTTAAAAGTAAAAATCTAAAGAGCTTTATTTAAGGGTTTTAGACATTTCAAAAATCTGCCCTATTGTAACAGGAAACCTTGGAGACTCATTGAAATACCAATGGCACAAGTTTCTTTTTATTATGAAAGATGTTTATGTGAAGAACAAAATAGACAAGAGAAAGTAACTGCTTCAGAATACTTGATGGGCACTTTAATCTTCTATTAATATGCAAATTTTGTTCTTTAGAACCCCAGTAAGAGATTTTTTTTTCCCCATTAGGCATTTGAAAGTAGTCCTATTCTCCCAAAGGTCCTTCTTGCTTAACTCTAAGAGAAACAGTGTTTTTTATGCTAATTCCCAAGATGTTCTTGTAGGCATCATTTTCTTTTGAAATTATATGGAGTTTATTGAACCACATTTGTAAAACATTCCACAGTTGATTTCATTCTAAAGATCTTCTTTAATAGAACTGATTCCCCTGTTGATAAGAGAATCTGTGTCATAAGAGAATGTTAAAGAAAAACGGTTTTAACAACATGGTTGAAATAAGAAAGGGTTTATGGACAGAAATGAAGATATAAGCTTGTAAACAGGAAAAGAACAATTTTTGTTGAGTAATTGACCTCATCAAGAATTTAAATCTACTGGAAACTTCTTTATTGATATCACCATTGCAAAGTTCCACTTTATAAACATATACCTCCAGAAAAATCAAGAAGGAACTTGATGATAGCCTTTTGGCTTTTTTAGAGACATTTATTCACAATATATTTCTCTTCAATCCCTTACCTTTTCAAAAGAGACTGCAGTGACAAAAATATCTGGGAAACTTTTCAGTACATACGCTGCTTCTGGAACAACAGAATTATCTATTTATAGAAGTTGTGACCCATCCCACCCCTCAAAAAAAAAATCATCTGTGTTTTAGAAATACTATTTTACTAGCATGAAATCTAAGCATAAAATTCTATCTCATCATACCTCTCTTTATGTTTTAGCACAAAATGGTATCCTTTGCCTTTATCACCCAACCTATGTACTGGTGGGGGTTGTAAATGACATGTGGCATTAAAGATTAGTCACACTAAGAGAGAATTTGTATTAACATGGAGAGGGAAAAGCATACTTTTCCTAACTCTGCCTTTTCATATTAATTTCCCTTTGGCTACAAAATCTTTCTCATCTCCTCTACCTACAACTCTTCAAGATTCAAGTCTTATCATTAGTTTTTTTTCCACTAACCCCAGGTAAAATGCATTATTCCTTCTTCTAAAAACAACAAAAAGTCACTTTGTCTTTTTACATGTCTTTATCCCCACAATTAACACACAAATTTGTAGGGCTTTGCTATTGTTGTTTAGATGCCAATTTTCTCTAATAAAGGTCCAGACATCTGCCTTATATTTTAATCCTCAGCACAGAAAAGATTCAAAATTTCACCCCCCTAGGCTAATGAGTGAACTTGAGTACTAACACTGAAAAAGAAAATAATGAAATATATATGGGGTAAATTTTTCAAGGTAAGAGCTTTTGCTGATCTCTGTGTTTCCTAACTAGGTTAATCATAACATCTACAAGAGATACTGGTCTATTTTAAAACAAAAAGTCCACTTTCACATTGTAAATATTAGGCACAGTTCTAGAGGTGTTATCAATTATGTAGTGTTCAGTTGATTAGAGAGAAAAAATTCTCAAGAGCACTTAAATCCATAGCAACTCCTTCAGAATTTGCTAGTTGATATCTGGAGAACTAGCCTGACAATAAAAAAAATCTAATTCCTTAGCAATAACAACTGTAGAGTATTGATAACCAATACTTTAAATCTCTCTACAGGTTTAACAAACAGTACCTATGCTTTGGGACCTGGATGCGTTGAAAAGCATAAGCAACTGGAACTAGCACTAGTCACACACAGAAATTGATGGAGTGGGTTTGAGGATTGGTTTAGAAAGCACAGAGCTGACTGAGTTATTACCACTTGATGCAGACAGTGCATTAGGGATAATAGCTGTGCAAACCCTGGATAGTTATAGATACCAGCTCAGCAGAATTTAATCTTGCCCAGAGAGAAATATTTATATTTAATATAAAAGTTTTTTTCAAAGACATAAAAAGAGAGCCCACAATATATATTTGTAGGGAATTTGTTCCACAAATAATTAAAAAAAACTACTCTTAAATAAATTACCTATGAACATTAGAACCTGTCTGGTAGCTTGTGGGGCTACCAGCTAATACTCTGTTCAAAATCCTGTCATAACTGTGTTCCCTGAGATAAATCAGAGTAAAGAATCTAATATATTGTTCATAACAATGTCACTGAGAAAGGCCATACTGCACACATATGACTCATTTGGGAATAAAAGATTATGTCTAATGTATTTAGCAACAATTAATACTGCTGTTGACTCATCTCTAAAGTTGAAGTAGTTGCCCTCTGTCAACCCTGAGTCTTCAAAGTAAAGAATTTGTCATATTTAAGTTTTTCAACCATGACTAAATGTATTCCTTAAGGATATGCTTCTACTACTAAACATTCTGAGAAAATTGGTGGGCTAACAAAGTAAATTATATTTTTCAATGATGTTTTACCAATAAAATAACTCACTTTCATTTTATGCACCGAGAATCACTGTAGGAAACAGAAACTAGAAAGAATGAGGTAAATTCCTTCCCTTGAAGGAATATTCATTAAAAAATAAAATATTGATGATCAAAGTTTGAAAATATTTCTACAATCTTCAGCATTAGATATACTATTTGTGCTATGTGTTCATTTCCACTGAAACTCAAGGTTACAGGAATGATACTTAAACCTGTTCTCTGATGGAAAAATAATTTTAGAGATAGAATTACAAGACAAATTCTGTTCGTACCAGAATGCAAATAGATTAACTCTTAAGGAGAAGCCCTAACATAAGTTAGGATTAACCCCCAAATGCAGCAACTATAAGATGATGTATCTCGTAGTCGCATCATATACATAAAACTGATAAAAATTCAACTGAGAGGTTAAGGTCTTGAGTTAATGTTGTCATGTATACCATCAGGACATTTCTTACTAAATGAGAAGCCCTTCATATAGCATGGCACATACTTATCAGTTTAACCAGAGAATAAAGTTGCTGTTTGTGCCTAGCAAAGATCAACAGGTTAGTTACTGTGGCCAAATTTTCCAGGACTTTTAAGTTAGTATGAATCTGAATGTTATTCTCTAAATCTCTAAGGCATTTGCTAACTTGTGTCTATGTCTCCTTTCTGGAACTCTGAGGTGTTTACAAGATGTATTTCCATTTTCACTATTTAGATCCAGCTGTAGACCTATATTTACAAAGCAACTCCAAATGCAAATCTGCTTTTTGTAATCCAAAACTGAAATGAAGTTGGCTCATAAAAGTTAGTGAGATATTTTTTTAGATGGTATACACACATTGGGAACTCGTTCTACTTAGAAGTCCGTAATTTACCTATTCATAGCAACAGCAACTTTGTACAGAGTTCTAAGATTTTTAGTAGTGTTACCATCAGAACATTTCATTAGTTTATCAGAACCATTGTTGAGATGATTGTTTAGAATTCTGGGATCAGTGATATAAGCATTTTATTTTACCCAACTAGAGAATGATAATATTTTAAACAAATGTTGTTCTTAATCCACTGGACTCAATTGTAACACAGTTATATTAGCATAACCAAAACTTCACACTTGATTCCAAAATTTCCATGTCCATCCCCAACAAATTCCTTGTTTTCCCCATTTTGAAAGCAATATCTACACATATGCTCTAAACAGAATTCTCAAATCTCCTTTCATTGTTTTAACTCTCAATTAATAAGCTATATGTTACATATATTTTAAATTCTCATGTTCACTATTTATGATTAATATGTCCTTATTACAACAGTCTCCTCCAATCCTTCTTTCTGTCCTTGTCCACCTCTAATATGTTTTTGCCCACTGTTGTTTATTATTTAAAATGCAAATCCTTTAATCCTACTCAGATTTGAAAATCCTTTTGTGACTTCTCTATGAACCTAAAATACAATCAAAATGTCTTTCCTTGATGTGATTTAAAGTGTGGCCCATGAACTGGAGCTAATTTGTGATAAGTGTAGTATTTAAGAATAAGCATTTAGAAATGTTTATGCTAATTTGAGAGTGCTGTGTCTTCTATCTATATGATCTGTGAACTTGATCTATTCAAAGGGATAGACCATTTCAGTATCACCACACTCACAGGGGGACTTGTGTATGGCTCCGTGTGTGTCTGAGCTTTGGACAGTCAAACTCTGTGTTCAAATTTTTACATCAGAATTAAAAAAAAATCAAGAAGAAGGAGGGGGAAGGAGAATGGAGATGAGGAAGAGAAGGAGAGGAGGGGAAGAGGAAGAGGAGAAAAGTCGTCCTTCAATATAATTAGTTTGAGAAGTTCTGCCATGTATGTTCTGGCACCAGTTTCTTTGGCAGCCCTCCTGGGTCCCCTTGCTTCCTCATTTTCTGTACTCAGAAGACTTCTCACAGCCAAGGCAATCGATATCCTTTTTCCCCTCTGTCCTTTGCGCCTGCAGATATTTATGCATGTAATAATCTTGTCTTCACCCCATATCCTGCTTTGCTAATTCTTACTTAACAAGAGTTGTGTTTGTATCTTTTTTTTTTTTTTGTAGCAGGGATTGAACTCAGGGCCACTTGATCACTAAGCCACATCCCCAGCCCTATTTTTTATTTTATTTAGAGACAGGGTCTCACTGAGTTGCTAAGCACCTTGTGGTTGCTGAGGCTGGCTTTGAACTCCTGATCCTCCTGCCTCAACCTCCCAAGCCACTGGGATTACGGGCATGCACCAACGTACCTAGTGAGTTTGTATCTTCTTTTAAAGATATTCTAAATGCTTTTTTTTTTTCTCTTCCTATCCTTTTTTCCTGATTTCTTTTCTTGTTTTGAAGATCTGCTTCTGTTGGCTTTTAAAGGGTTATTTCCCCCCATTTTTTTTTTCTTTTAATGCTCCTTATTTCTTAACAGCTATCCTCCAGGACATGTTTCACTATACCAAGTGGCCTCTCTCTGCTCTTTGTCTTTAGGTTGCCATGTGCCCATTTCATTTTGTCAGCATTTTGAAATAGAACTTTGATTTTCACTTCCCAAAGCTCTGTTAATTTCAGGTAAGAAATCAAATAGTCTCCAAAGTTTGCCTTTGTTGCTCTGCTGTCTTGAAGAGGGCAGTATCGAGGGTGTCAAATATAAAAGAGTCAAAAGTTTGTAGGAAAAAGGAAACTAAAGGTTAAAAAGCTAAAAAGGAACTAATAAGAAAAAGAAGACAGTTCCAGACAACACTCTATATTCCTAGTATCATTTAATAATATAAAAAAATTAAATATATTCCTTAGGTTCTTCATTGCCTTAAATATTTTGTAGTATGTTTGTGGAATTCAACCAAAATATGTTGCTGATCTCTGATTTGGAAATCATTTTGGGTATCTGCAGGACCAAACATAATCAATGCAGAAGATAAAATTGAGCCTTGGGTGACATTCACATGAAAAGAATTTCTTGTCAACTCTGTAGCTTTGACAAAAGATTTGCAAATAAATTTATCATGGTTGGATGCATATGATATTAACTCATCTAAATTGGTATAGTAAAAAATAGACCAAGTTTATTTTTTCTCTTATTGAACATTTGTGTTGGACTTGACACATAATAGGCACTCAATAAATACATATGCATTAGTAAATTTTTTCTAAATGTGCAAAATCTAGTGAAACAGAGAATTTGATAGGCAATCTACCATTAAGGACCATTATAAACATTAATTGTATGCATTTGTTTGGACCCTGCCTCTCTCTCAATTTTATTACATCCTACCCTTCCCAGGTTGTGAATGAATTTGTTCTAAAGGTGAAGTGGAGAGTTTGGCTAATTTTTGTTCTTTTCTTTGTGGTTCTGGGGATACAACCCAGGGCCTCACACATGATAGGCAAGTGCTCTACCACTGAACTATATCCCTGGTACTGGCTGACTCTGTTGTAATTAATTTTCAGCATTTCTGTCTATTAAACAAGCAATATGATGTCATTTATAGAAATCTTAAAAGGTATGAAAACAAAAGTGTAAAGTAGTGAAAACCAATACTTAAAGGAAAATTATGACTAATATTTAGTATAATTCTTTGGAAATTTTCACTTGTCAAATATTTTTCTGTCTTTTCCCATTTCTTAAAAAAATATACAAAGGCAATTATACATCCTTCACATTTCTTTCAATAGCATGATAAAGGTATTTTCAATATGGCACACATTTATAAAAAGCAAACAAACAAAAAATCATTTTCATTAACTAAATAATATTTCCTGATCACTCATTTTAGCTCCAAATAATTTGGAGGAATTCATCACCTCTTCATCTTAGTTCATCCTATCCTGTCTCCTGCTACAGACCTGCCCCCACTGCCAAGACCATAGTGTTTGACAAGAACAGTGGAAAGGGGGTTCTCTAATTTCTTGATATACTCACTTTTCCTGGGTGGAAATGTCATCATTGCCTGACCATTCTGTGAAATCAGCCTGATCTCCAAATAAATCCCAAACTCTTCTATCTAATGTAGAAATACAAAATTGTTCTATATTTGGCCTCTTTTAACATGCAGGACTCTGCTGCCAGAAAAAACAAGCAGTGGGTACTGTCAAGTTTTCTCCCTCCATCTCCATTTCCCTCCTCCAAGGAGGAAGTTGGGCAGATCTGCTTTGTGGGCAAGAAAGAATGTGCCCACCCTCAGCTCATCTCTTCCAGATCTTGAGTGAAAAAGACACTGAACAAAAAATGACTTTATATTAAGAAATCAGGTTTTAAGTGCAGAAATGTACTGGTTACAACTATTTTCTAGGTCAAAATTGGAAATTTTAGAAACTATTTGGTTGAAAATTACTTATAGTCATATCATGTTAAAAGCAAGAAATAAAATTCAATTTTCAGTCACATTATATTTAGGCACATAGTATACTGAGGCAGATTTCCTGAGTTTAAATTCTGCACCTGCAACTTAGTATCCTGCTAACCTTGGACAAATTATTTAACCTCTCTGCATTTCCATTTTCTTTCATTTATTGATTTTTTAATTGAGGTGAAATTCACATTATATTAACCATTTTAAAGTGTACAATTAGGGGGCTGGGGATGTGGCTCAAGCGGTAGCGCGCTCGCCTGGCATTCGTGCGGCCGGGGTTCGATCCTCTCAGCACCACATACCAACAAAGATGTTGTGTCGCCGAGAACTAAAAAATAAATATTAAAAATTCTCTCTCGGGGCTGGGGATGTAGCTCAGGCGGTAGCGCGCTCGCCTGGCATGCGTGCGGCCCGGGTTCGATCCTCAGCACCACATACCAACAAAGATGTTGTGTCCGCCGAGAACTAAAAAAAATAAATAAATATTAAAATTCTCTCTCTCTCTCTCTCTCTCTCTCTCTTTAAAAAAAAAATTCTCTCTCTCTCTCTCTCTCTCTCTCTCACTCTCTCTTTAAAAAAAAAGTGTACAATTAAATGGCATTTAGTGGATACACACTGTTTTGCAACCACAATCTCTGGTTCCAAAACTTTTTTGAAACCCCAAGAGAAAACTGTAACTATTAACTTACCATTCCTCATTCTCTCACCCTTCCATTTCCTAGCAATCACTAATCTGTTTCCTCTCTCTTTTTGTTGATTCTGAATATTTCATATAAAAGGTATCATATAATATATAACATTTTGCCTAGTTCCTTTAATTTAGCATAATATTTTGGGGATCCATCCACATTGTAACACATATTAGCATTTAGTTTCTTTTATGGCTAAATAATAAACAAATGAATAAAACATTTGTTTACCTATTAATCCATTAATGGACATTTGGGTTAGTCTATTTAATTAAGATACTAATAATCCTTATTAGTATCTTAGTAATTAATCTATAAAAGTTAAATTAATTAATATTTGTTAATATTTTAAAAATATATTTAGTTGCAGTTGGGCACAATACCTTTATTTATTTATTTGTTTGTTTGTTTATTTATTTTTATGTGGTGCTGAGGATCCAACCTAGGGCCTCACCCATGTTAGGCAAGCACCCTACCACTGAGCC